>NW_024711292.1:19321563-19411519 GCF_018991925.1 Homarus americanus
CCCCACACCAATTACACATCCTCACAACACTACCCACAACCCCCCAATTACATCCTCTGCTCAATACACAACCCCCACCAATTACATCCTCTGTACTACACAACCCCCACACCAGTTACATCCTCTTAACACTACCACAACCTCCCACCAGTACACATCCTCCACAACACTACAACCCCCCACCAATTTCACACATCCTCACCTTTACTACCATAACTTCCCCACACCAGTACACATCCTCCCCAACACTATCACAACCCCTGCAATTACACATCACTCCTGGCTACCACAACCCCCACACCAGTTTTACACATCCTCCCCCAGCTTCCCACAACCCCACACCAATTACTCACTCACAACACTACCACAACCCCCCCACACCAATTACATCCTCACAACTATCACAACCCCCTACAATTACACGTCCTCCCGACACTACCTGACCCCCCACACATGTGCAATCCTCACAACCCACTGCCTGACCCCCACGCAATTACACATCCTCACCAACACTACCACAACCCCCACACACACCAGTACACATCCTCCCCAGCACTACCACAACCCCCTGCACCAGTGCATCCTCTGCCTACCACAACCCCCACACCAGTACACATCCTCCCAGCTCAATACCCTTCCCCACACCAGTACACATCTACAACGCCCACAACCCCACCAGTACACATCCTCACACTTACTACCCACAACCCCCACACCAGTACACATCCTCACACTATCCCCAGCCCCTACAGTTACATCCTCACAACCTTCCAATTACACATCCTCCTAACCCCACTACCACAACCCCACACATAAGTACATCCTCACAACACTACCACAACCCCCACACCAATTGCACATCCTCTCACAACACTATCACAACCCCCTACGCAATTACACATCCTCCAACACTACCACAACCCCACACCAGTACACATCCTCACAGCTTACTACCACAACCCCACTTTGTTACACATCCTCCCACCCAGCACTACCGCAACCCCACACCAGTCCACATCCTCACCAGCACTGCCAGCCCCTTCACCAATTACACATCCTCACAACACTACAACCCCTTCACCAGTACACATCCTCCCCCTTTACAACCCCACCAGTACACATCCTCACAACACTACCATAACCCCACACCAGTTACACATCCTCACAACACTACCCACAACCCCCACACACAATTACATCCTCACAACACTACCATAACCCCCACACCAGTACACATCCTCACAACACTACCCACAACCCACCAATTGCACATCCTCCCCTACCACAACCCCCCACCAGTACACATCCTCCTGGCTTTCCTTCCCCACAATTACACATCTCACAACACTACCACAACCCCCCACGCAGTACACATCCTCACCTTACTATCTGCCCCCTACCAGTACACATCCTCACACTTGCCCCAATTACACATCTCACCTTCATAACCCACCCCACACCAATTACACATCCTCACCTTTATACCCACAACCATACCAATTACACATCCTCACAACACTACCTGGCCCTTCACCAATTACACATCACTCTGCTTACTACCCACAACCCCACCAGTGCATCCTCACAGCACTACTGCAACCCCCACCAGTACATCCTCCCAACACTACCACAACCCCACACAGTACACATCCTCCCCCACTTCCACAACCCCTACACCAGTACACATCCTCACTTACTACCACAACCCCCCACCAGTACACATCCTCCCACCTTTACCACATAACCCCACACCAGTACACATCACCTCACCGCTTTTCTACAACCCCTTCTCCATTGCCTCCTCTCACAACACTACCTAACCCCCACCATTACACATCCTCACACTACAACCCCCACACCAATTGCATACTCTGCTTACTACACAACCCCCCACCAGTGCACATCCCTCTGCTTGCTACCTGACCCCCCACACCAATTACACATCATCTGTACTACCTTCCACACCAGTTACACATCCTCATAACACTACCTGACCCCCACACCAATTGCACATCCTCGGCACTACCCGGCCCCCACACCAGTTACACGTCCTCACCAGCACTGCAACCCCCACACCAGTACACATCACTCCCAGCTTGCCCTCACAACCCCACACCAGTACACATCCTCACAGCTTTTCTGCAACCCCACTGTTACATCCTCCCTGCCCACTATCCTGTTCCCACCAGTACATCCTCCCTTTTCTACAACCCCCACACCAGTACATCCTCTGCTTATCACAACCTCCCACCAATTACATCCTCCCACCTTTTACAACCCCACACAATTACACATCCTCCTATGACACACTTACTACCACAACCCCCCCACACCACTCACACATCCTCACAACTGTACCACAAAGCCCCCACACTACTCATACAGCATCCTCATAACACTACCACAACCCCCCACACCACTCACACATCCTCACAACACTACCACAACCTCCCACACCACTTACACATCCTCACAACACTACCACAACCCCCACACCACTCACACATCCTCACAACACTACCACAACCCCCACACCAATTACACATCCCCTCCACAACACTACCACAACCCCCACACACCAATTACATCCTCACAACACTACCACACAACCCCACACCAATTACACATCACACTCACAACACCACCACAACCCCCACACACCAATTACACACCCTCACAACACTACCACAACCCCCCACACCAATTACACATCCTCACAACACTATCACAACCCCCCACACCAATTACACATCCTCACAACACTACCACAACCTCCCACACCACTCTCACATCCTCACAACACTACCATAATAAAATTAATTATTTCTAGTGTGGTCGACTTCCTACACAAAGACAGGCTATAAATAGCCGTCTTATCTCAACCTCCTTCCTTCCTCCTCCATCCCTCTGTTCTCAGAGAGGTCTTGGTAAATAACTTTTGTTTGTATATTTTCATTGTTTGTCTAATTTATCATGTTGTATCAAAGTAATATTACTAAAAGTTTTAGGCAGCTACCAAACAGGGAGATTCTACTGCCTGGGAAGATATTGGAAGCATAATGTACAGTATTGTCTAATGGTAGACCCTGCTGCCATATGGCATCACGAAAATTGTGACCAAGTCTTAGGTTGCTGATTTATCTTTTTGCCTCATTTACACACAATTGCAGAGTTTCAATTGTTTCTCTTCCTTTGACAACACAACATACATACAATATAATGTTTCTCACCTTTGATCTTTTTTCCATTTATTTATGGTTGGTTATTTAAAATAATGCTAATTCACTTCAAGTATTGGCATCAAATTTTACCGGCTGGTGTACACTAGTGACTCACTTAAGCGGCAGTTATTTAATTGGAACTAATGTTGGTGTGAGTAAAATATTTCCATTTACTTGAAATAGATTTGCCGATTTATTTGTTTATTTATTTATTTATAATATACTGTAATACATTAAACACACTGCAAGCATTTTCTTTAATTTATATACTTGTTTCGCAAAAAATGGAGGCTACCATTATAACTGGTAGGTGATCATTAAGGACCAAACTCCGAATCCATGACGTGACTTCTGTTCATCATTTATATCCTAAATTTACCACTGTCGGTAGTTTCAAGAATTAACGCAGTCATTTACTGAATATTCTTTGTAAAAAAATAAATTTTAAATTAATTATTTATAGGAGATAAGTATTATGATCAGTAAATATACAGATATGCATTACTGACCACCTCCGAACACAAGGACGGCTAAAAATAGCCACAGGCGATCACAGTCAAGGTCACTTTCCCTGGTAGGACTTTGTGAGTGGTTTACCATGTTTCCATCACCACTCTTGACACGCAATATTTAAGAAGTAAAAATTTTATACTTGGTGCTTAAGACGACCCCCTAACTTTGGGCAGATTTTTTTAATGTTCAAATTCCGTCTTGTAAGCCGAGATATACGGTACATGTACACTACTTAGGTCATTTATTTATTTTAGGTTTCTTTTAATATCCCTGTAGTGTGTACATGTAAATGAATGAAAATAAATTAAGAAATTTATGTAAATCTACTGAAAATACAGTTGAAAAACTTTCATTATAAAATGTACTACAACACTTGTACGCTAATGTACTACACTTTTTATCTCTTGTGCAAAATATATATGACATTTATATTCAAATTATCTCACTGTCTTGCCAGGATTCCAGCAATGCAAATTATATTCTCCTTAACTTTAGTCTGAGATATTATATAAGATAAAAACTAGTCGACTGTATAACCACCAAACCCTGGCTGGGAGGGGGAGGTGACAGTGATGGGTTTGACAGTTGTTAAGGTCTGTGAAGTATTTATTTGTTTATTTATGTCCTTTAGATTGAGTTTTTGTTTTTTGCTTATAAAACATCGGCGACCAGGGTGAATATAATTTACATTGCTGGAATCTATAAGAGAGTGATTAATTTGAATGTAAACATGCAATAATTTGCACTAGACTAAAATTTTAGTACAGTATTACCCGCTTACGCCGCTTTTTTTTACGCTTTCCACGCTTATGCACCCTGCCAAACCTGGAATGATCACTTTACGCTGTGCATGTACTCTTTACGAGAGGGTTATGGCGTCATCTCGGCCCGCTCCATTTTTGGATTGAAAACTCCTGCCATCGCCATCCCGCCAAAGTTGGGTAAGCAGCGCGAGTAGGTTGAGCAGCATGTCTTTGTTGGGCAAGTATCAGTGACGCTACATGACGTATCGACTGTGATTGGGGCCAAGCATCCTTACCTCCCTCCCCCACTAGCTGTGATTGGTTTAATGTAATATGATTTTATGCCTGCCATGGAGCGCCGCTGAAGCCCATTGACCTACCACAGTTACACCTCCTGCCACACCGTATATTGGTATCTATTGTCCATAAGAATGGCTGCCACCAGACCATCACCATCACAAATAAACCTACTACTTCCGACTCCAGCCACCTCTAAACCAAAGAAGATAATGATGTGCCCTGTTACTTAAATTAAATACAAGATCATCCAAGAGTTGGAGACAGAACGAGACAGTTGATTTTTGGCGCTACCAGCATGGTGAAATCTAATCTACGATCCTGACAATCAAGAAGGATGCAGCCAAGATAAAAGAACACATGAACATCACAAAGTCTACAGGTGCTTTATGATCAAATATTGTCACAACAAGGTGCTTCAAGATGGAGAAATTATTTCAGAGCTAATGGATTCGGAGGCAAGACGGAACATGGCGTGACACGCTACCAGTTATGGAATACGACGCGAACTGTGTGCAGGCGGTCACGTGAAGATGGGAATTGCAGAGCCCAAAACCCTTCAATGCTTCCTCTGGGTGATGCAGAGGCTTCTAAGAAGAGGAACAAGATCACCACACACATTGGTTGTGAAGAAGTTATGCTGACCGTAGCTGCTAGATTTTCTCCGCTTTACGTGAGATTATGGAGGAAGGATAGTACACCAACGACCAGGTGTTCAACATGAACGAATCTGGTCTTTTTGGAAAAAAGCTACCTTCCAAGACCTTCGTTGTCCAGTCTGCCAGCAAGTGTCAAATAAAGTTGCAGAAGGAGCGCATCACCGTTCTGTTTACTCACCAATGCCTCCGCACCGTAAGCCTGGGTTATCGTGATCCACACAGCACGCAAGCCGCATGCCTACAAGAGCATGGACATGACCCGCTTAAATGTCCATCGTATGGACCGCGACAGAAGGCGGATGTTCTCTACTCTGTCCCTCTCCTGGTTTGATGACTGATTCGTTCCCCGACGTGAAGAAATTCTCAGAGCAACAGAATGTTCCATTCAAGATTTTGTTACTGCTTTGACAATGCACCAGGACACTGCCGCACCGCTGATCGATCGCCACCCCAATGTAAAGTGGTCTTCCTTCCTCCCCAACACTACGCTATTAATCCAGCCCATGGACCAAGAATTAATCTGCAATGAAAGCTGCATTCTGCAAAGAAGCTTAAGCTCCTGAACGACTATACCAACACCAAGGATGAGTTGGCAAGAACCTGGGTGACACCGATAGCAAGAGCTTAAGAGGACAAGGAACAACAGTTGGCAGAGCAAGAAGTAATTTTTGAAACACTTTGGAGAAAATTCAACGCCAAGAAAGCTGTGGACTTCTAGGAGTGCATGGATCAGCTGTCTGTAGTAACGGGTTCATCACGCATGGAGACATGTGTTGCAGGGTATCCCAGGTGGGAGGTATACTGACCTGTGACTGGTGAGGTTCAGACTGTTGCAGTAGCAGTGGGATCTGCCAGAGAAGCTGCACAGAGTGTTACAGCTGCAGGCTTCTCCAGACCAACACCAACGACTTACATTACGGAGGATATGGGATCCTGATGTGACTGCCGACGAGATGTTAGATGATGATGACGCTAGTGAAGAGGTGCAAAGGCCATCCCAAGAAGAACGCGAAGTTATCGCATGGTACGTAAGGTGCCATCGAAAGTGTAGAGAAAACTGAAGCTCGGCCCTTTCCACGTAATTCTGACGATAACAGGTATGAAGTCTCTACCACCCAGCTGTTGCAGATTATGGAGCCCTCACACTCTGTGTACCACGACAACATCAACACTAGCCGGCCAAAGCATTACCGAAGCACTACCTCAAGAACTCACCACAGCCAGCCCAAGCCAGTGATAGTGACAGAGACAGGATGGTGACTTTGAGGGGATTTGTCAGGGAGGCACTCCAGTAAGTGATGACAGTGATGAAGACTCACCAGCCAGTAGCCTGCCCTCTGCCCCCGAACCAGCCTCCATTCCCACTCCATCTTCTACTAACGTAAGTGTTAAACCTAACCTTGATTTTTTCTAACCTAACCCATGGTATATTATTTTTCTTATTGATTGTCTCTTCTATATTGTGTGTGTGTGTGCATACCATAATAAAGTTTAGATGTTATTTTACTAAAACGTACGATAGTCGAAAAAGTGAAGTTTGGGGTTGGCCAGTCTCTATTTCAATTAATCTCATATGTTCTGTTGTTCACTTTACGCGTTTGCTTGCTGGCCTCCGTGGGTTCAATTGACCGCAGAAGCAAGGTTTCACTGTATTCATTTTGCACAAATATTAAAGAGCACAATTTTCTTGATATTTACTCCACTGGAAACGAATGTAAACATAGAAAGATTACTGAATTACTTTATTGGCAGACTAGCCCATCAGCTGATGCTCACAACAAAACGTGATGTTCGTAAGGATTTCAATCTAATTTTTGTTCGTTAACCTAATTGAAGATTCTTATGGAAGGTAATTCGTTAACCAAAATTCGTTAACTGAACCATTCATAACCGAGGACCACTTTACAATAATGAATAAATGTAACACTTCATTGTGAAGTGAGTTGATAATATGTAGATGATATTCCAAAAGTGTAATGGTCACACTAGTAAATGAAGTAAAACCCATTGGAGAAATAAAAGATGAAATCTTAAAGCTGGTAAACCAGGACCCTCTTGAGCCAACTAAGAGAACAAACCAAGGGAGAAAGACATAGAACAAAGGAATCACATGACCTGTCTCCTGAGTTGAGGAAAGGGTGGAGATTAAGGATAATCTTCTTGATGACAGTAGTAATATATCTGTGAGCTGGAATCCTACAAACCCGAACTCTCCGATAGCGGTTGAAATTTTCTCTTAAAATTCGTTCCCAAAGTGAATTTTGCTGAAAATTCCTGCTTTAGGAATGATTTTCTGAGAGCACATTTTCTGGAAAATTCGATAAAATTTTCCCGGTACCGTAAAATTCTGGGGATGGGGATTTTTTTTCTGGGCTTGAGATGAAAATTGGAGCATTATCTGGAAATTCGAGAAAATTTTCCGTTCGGGAAAATTCTGGGGATGAGGATTTTTCCGGCTTTGAGAGAGTGTCTTTACCGGAAATCTTTCATTCCCGAAGTGCCCTGCACCAATTGTTCCGACTAACGGAGATATCACTGTATACTGTATATAGTCATATTTCAAAATTATCACATATTAAATTTTACAAATTATGAAATTTGTAATGCTATATACTTTTGTTACAGCAAAAAAATAGGAATTAGGAGTGATTCTGAATTAGAGGTTTGAATTATGTTTTTTTACTGTATTCAGGATTAGGTCAGTGGACCCAAATCTGTATTTATATACTGTACTTGTGAAATATTATTTGCTGTACAGTAAATTAGATTTATACAAGTTAATCATACACTGTATTATTTCCTTTCTTTGCCAAAGGTCTGACTTGTGCCTGGAGTTGCTGAAGGAGTACCCAACACAGAGGGTGGTCATCACAACATTACACTCACACAGCTGGCTGCACATATTCTTGTTGACATTCCTCAGCAGGTAAGATACTGTACACCACTTTGCTTCCTTCTTAATTTTTATTGACGAGTTAAAATTAAACATCACTTTTACAAACACAAGAAGTACCTTGTTGATTTATCTGTATTAATGTTTAAGGCTCCAGTGGGAGGATGTATCTTCCTCCTCAGTAATTAAAGGTTTTTCTTTTAAACTTTAGTAGTTGTGTGCCATCAAAGATCAGGGTAGTTGTGTGCCATCAAGATCAGGGTAGTTGTGTGCCATCAAAGATCAGGGTAGTTGTGTGCCATCAAAGATCAGGGTTTCTATGAGAACTTAATTTCAATTCCATTTACAGTACTGTACAGTATAAAATGTGTATTTCACAAAGCTTGAGACCAACCAACCCTACTGTGTTATAGTGGATTTTACAGAATAAGCATGAGTATTCTTCACACCCCTTGCCTGCCCTCACTAATACAGGTTGTACCTCTCTGGTCCGGAAGATTTTAGTTTGCCCATGGAAAATTAATTTTGAGTCTATTACTTTCGATGTTTGGCTAAATTTTGCCCTATTTACCCTACTTTTTGGTGAATTACTACCTGTAATAAATCAACATCCTAATAAACCACGAAAATAACACAGATAAAGTTAAATAGTTTTTATTTATGTTCTCGTCTTCAGCTACAGTTGAACCTCATGACTTGGAACCGTCATCCGAGTAAAACACACACAACAACATTGGCTGTCCTTATGTTTTCAACTTTACGCCACTGGTGGGTAGAATTTATGTTTAAATTCAGAAACATGAATTAAAATATATGAACAGTAAATAAGTGTTGCTTTCATATTCTTATGTAGAGTAATGACAATACAGGGTATGCTATAGAGACCGGATCCTACTACTGTATATTCCTATAACTTGACGGTTTTACCTACTAAATTGAGAATGCTATAGAGCGCCAACTCACCTGCTTGAGCAGATAAATCACGGGACTATTTTGTCTGGCTGCGTGAATATTGTTGTACCGACCCACAACAAGAGCCAGGTGCCATCTTTGTCTCATTGTGTAGCCAGTGCACCACTGTTATTGTTGAAATTTCGTCTTTTGATGTGGAAATAGGGAAATACGAAAGTTATTTGTATAAATATTTTGTTGTACACGTGTACAATTGTAACAATGAATCGCCCAAAGCGAGTGAGAGAAAGCCTATAACTCTTAAATTAAGAAAGAAATCATAAATAGGAGAATGGAACAAGCATTGGCGTAAACTTAAAGTAGTATATAGATGGCTAACCTAATTATATGCATGATTTTGAAGAATAAAGAGGAGTTGAAAACTGTGCAAGTGGCTAAGGGAATTCTAGGACTTAGCAAAGCAAGGTGTAATGTGATTGAGGTGACGGAAAAATTTACTCTTTAGTGTGGATAAAGGAGAAAGAAATGGCAGGTGATAGTAATATGCTTATAATTTGTGAGAAGGCCAGACAATTGTTTGAGGACCTTAAAGCCAAGACTCCCCAGTGCAAGTGGGATAGTGTGATGTGCCAGTGTTTAGGGGTACCAAGGGGTGGTTTACTGGTTTCAGAAGGAGAAATAAATTATATAGTGCCAGGAGATATGGTGATGCTGCTAGTGCAGATAAGGAAGCAGCTATAATTATGACATTTTTTTTTGAATGTTATTAAAGAGGGAGGCTTTTGTTTCTCAGCAGGTATTTAACTGTGATGAAACTGACTTTTTGGAAAAAATACTCAGCTGTACATACATTACCAGGGGAGGAAACTTCTGTCCTGGCCATAAGCTAATGAAAGACAGGCTTACCCTCCTTCTTTGTAAGTAAATGCTTGGTGACTGCAAATAAAACCACTCCTTGTGTACCATGCAGAAAACCCCAGAGCTTAAAAACATTAGGAAGACTACTTTTGGTGTTATGTATGTCAAACCCAAAGGCTTGCGACCAGGAGTCTTTTCCTGGAGGGGTGATTGAGGTGTTTGGACCCAGTGTTCGGGAATACCTCAGGAGAATAATCTTCCACTGAAAGCTTTGTTGGTGATGGACATGCACCAGCCCACCCTCCTAATTTGATGGTTGAATTGCCAGAGGAGTTCATCTCATCACTGTGCACTTTGCCACCCAACACACACCTCTCTATCCAGCCCATGGATCAACAGTTAATTTCTAACTTTGAAGCTGTACACAAAGGCACTGTTTAGAAAATGTTTTATGTCCACTTTTCCAGTGATGTTAGCTTGAAGGAATTTTTGGAAGAGTCATCAATATAGCAGACGCTGTGTTTTTAATTAAGGCCAGCCTGGAAAGAGATTACTGTGAGGTGTCTTTGTGTTGCTTTGGAGGCCATTGTGGCCTGAATGTGTCCTTCAAAGAGACTTGAAGGCTTCAAGAGTTAGAGGAAGAGGAGGCTGTTGTACATGAAATTGTGGCTCTGGGGCAATTCCATGGGCCTGGAAGGATGATGATGATGTTGGAGGAGTTGGTGGAAGAGCACAGTAAGGAACTGTCCACTGAGGAGCTGTGCTTGAGCTTCACAAAGAAGAAAAACGAGACACTAGCAGAGCTTAACTCTGAGGAGTCAGGGGAGGAGAAGGAGGAGGAGGAAAGTCAGATCATTCCAGCCAAAGATCTTGGCGATGCGCTTTGCTGGAGCAAAACTGTCCAAACTCTGTTGAGGATTATCATCCTGATGTTGGTTCTGTGCAAAGGCCATCAGTGTGTTTAATGACAATGTTATGAACTACTGTGAAGGCCCGAAATCAAGGTTGAAGCAGCCAACCCTGATTTCTTTACAAAGGTAAATAAAAGAACTTTACAGACAAAGTGCTCTGTGAGACAGTCACCAAAGAGGGCTAGGAAGGATGACTCTTCCACCCTTTCTCCATAATTCTCCTCCCCCCCACCCCCACCTCCTGTCCTGCATGCTGATCAACACCAAGGTAAGATAAAGCACCGTATTTTTTTACATTTCCACAGAATTTTTTCAGTGTTATGGTTGTATTTGGGGCCTGGGACGATTAACTTATAATCTAATCCATCGCTATAACGAACGAGGTTCTAGAACCAATTAGATTCGTTACAGGATACCCCGTTTTCACATGTGCGCATTTACATATGGTCTCACATTTTTTCTTTACCATTGATGGTTAGCTACTTACAGTATATTGTTCCATTTATTAACATTAAATTACATTACTTCAAACAACCATATTAATTTTTTTACATTAATTTTACTACAGCTACAACCAGGGTCTTATTTTCTTCAGTTTTATATGTAGAACCAATCAGTCACTGGTTTTGTAAACTGTAACGAAAACAATGCCTTCTCGTCTCCTCGTGTGTTTTAATATTCTACTTATTATTAATGAATTGTATTGTTCATAAACATTAATTCAATCAAAAAGACATTCAGTAATAAACAATAATGAGTCTTTTGTACATAAGAGAAATGACGCTGTTTACGATTATGCGTCTGAGCGTTGGCGGGGCGTTCAAACCTCTTCGAAATTCGAGTTTCCGCAGTCAAAATTTTAAATTGTGTAGTGTTTTTTTTGTGTGTGTCCAAATAAAAAACGTCAATTAAAACTCACAAAATTTGAGAACCTACAGTACTGTACAACATTTAACCCTTCAATATGTCTTCAAAGAGACCACGAAGCAGTGAAAGTGGTGCTAGTGCTTCCAAGCGTAAGCACAAGTCAATATCTATCCAGGAAAAGGGTGAATTTCCATGGTCCAAGAATTTCCCTGGTCCAGCACCGATCAGGTCCCGAGGTTGCCGGACTAGAGAGGTACAACCTGTAGTACAATAGTACAGGTATGTGACTATTTATCCGGCATGCCTGGATCTTGGAGGTTGCTGGATAGGAAGTTTTTCTGTAATTTGGAGTGCCAGGCCAAAAATGTATAGGGAATGAACCCCCTGTAACTACCTGTGTAGCCTCTGTTCAGACTATACTAGATTCCCCCCTAAAAGTAGCTTTAACGATTTACTGTAACATTAAAACTTAAAATTGTTGCCATATAAATATTAATAACAAAAGCCTACACTGTACTGTAAATAGCAATAATGAGAGCATAAACAGAGCAAAAATTATACAATTTAGTGATCAAACTGTAACACAGTCAGCCCTGACACTCGCCTTAACAACACAACAGCATCCCTAGCAACTGAGCTGCACCACGGGCCTTTGTCACGTCACACACTCACCACACAGATTCACGGTGGAAGCTCATAGATACTTAAAACTTTAAACCGTACTTTATGATTCTTATTTCTTATGCACTTTCCTTATGTAGGATTGTTTGCGTGAATGCGTGTGTGCAACTGAGTAAAAAGATTGAAAAGAAATTACATACATACATCCAAAATTACAAGTTAAAATATACTTTATACTTTATGATACCTGTAATTAGAGGGCTGCCTCACTTATCGCAAAGGTTACGGGCATGAAACTCTTTGAGAATATCGAAATTGCAAATAACGGAGCAATTTCTCTCATAAGAAATATAGTAAATAGGGGAGATACAGACATCGTTATGGTCACGGCCATCAGATTTTAACACTTGTTTTACTCAATACATATAGAACATAAAATAAATAAAGAAACAAGGGCATAATATCAAATAAACATCAATAACAAACATTTTAAGTTTATTAGGCATATATGTTTACAAGTACAGTATACTTTGCATGTTTGAGTGTGTGAGTGTTTTAATGTTTATGTGCATAGGTGTGTGAAGTAAGTTTTAACGTAGACTGTTAATTTACCTCTGATGTGCTGTGTTGCTTGCTTGCTAGTTGGCATTAGGGGAGAGGGTGAAGGTTTACTGGGGTGAGAGGGAGGCTGGGGTGCAGACACCTCACTCTCCTCACTGCCAGGGTCGTCAGACTCCTCACTCTCCTCACTGTCAGGGTTAGTCAGGCGCCTCACTCTCCTCACTGCCAGGGTCGTCAGCCACCTCACTCTCCTCACTGCCAGGGTCGTCAGCCACCTCCACTCTCATCATCACTGTCAGGGATGTCAGCCACCTCACTCTCATCATCGCTCAGGTCGTCAGCCACCTCACTCTCCTCACTGTCAGGGTCGTCAGACACCTCCTCTCCTCACTGTCAGGGTCGTCAGCCACCTCACTCTCATCATCACTGTCGGGATGTCAGCCACCTCCCTCTCATCATCACTGTCGGTCGTCAGCCACCTCCTCTCCTCACTGTCAGGGTCGTCAGCCACCTCACTCTCCTCACTGTCAGGGTCGTCAGACACCTCACTCTCCTCACTGTCAGGGTCGGTCAGACACCTCACTCTCCTCACTGTCAGGGTTGTCAGCCACCTCCTCTCATCATCACTGTCAGGGTCGTCCAGACCTCACTCTCATCATCACTGTCAGGGTTGTCAGCCTCCTCACTCATCATCACCTGGGGTCGTCAGCCACCTCACTCTCATCATCACTGTCAGGGTCGTCAGCCACCTCACTCTCATCATCATTGTCAGGGTCGTCAGCCACCTCACTCTCATCTCATCATTGTCAGGGTGTGCAGCCTCCTCACTCATCACTGTCAGGGTCGTCAGCCACCTCACTCTCATCATCACTGTCAGGGTCGTCAGCCTCCTCACTCCTCATCACTGTCAGGGTCGTCAGCCACCTCACTCTCATCATCACTGTCAGGGTTGTCAGCCACCTCCTCTCATCATCACTGTCAGGTCGTCAGCCTCCCCACCATCTCACTGTCAGGTCGTCAGCCACCTCACCTCACTATCACTGTCAGGGTTGTCAGCCTCCCCCACTCATCATCACTGTCAGGTCGTCAGCCACCCCACTCCATCACTGTCAGGTCGTCAGCCACCTCACCTCATCCACTGTCAGGGTCGCCAGCCTCCCCACTCATCATCACTGTCAGGGCGTCAGCCACCTCACTCTCATCATCACGTCAGGCCGTCAGCCCTCACTCATCATCACTGTCAGGGTGTCAGCCTCCCTCACTCATCATCACTGTCAGGGCGTCAGCCACCTCACCTCATCATCACTGTCAGGGTTGTCAGCCTCCTCCTCATCATCACTGTCAGGTCGTCAGCCTCCTCCACTCATCATCACTGTCAGGGTCGCTCAGCCTCCTCACCTCATCATCACTGTCAGGGTCGTCAGCCTCCCTCACCTCATCCACTGTAGGCGCCAGCCACCCCACCCATCACTGTCAGGGGCCAGCCACCTCCCTCACCATCACTGTCAGGGTCGTCAGCCTCCCTCACTCATCACTGTCAGGGTCTCAGCCACCTCACCTCATCACTGTCGGGTCGTCAGCCACCCCACCATCATCACTGTCAGGTCATAGCCCCCCACTATCACTGTCAGGGTCGTCAGCCACCTCCTCTCATCATCACTGTCAGGGTCGTCAGCCACCCACCTCATCATCACTGTCAGGGTCGTCAGCCCCTCACCTCATCATCACTGTCAGGTCGCCAGCCATCCCCCACTCATCATCACTGTCAGGTCACCAGCCTCCTCACCTCATCATCACTGCCAGGGTCTAGCCCCACTTCATCATCACTGTCAGGTCGTCAGCCACCTCCTCACCATCATCGCCAGGTCGTCAGCCTCACCCTCATCATCACTGTCAGGGTCGTCACCACCCCACTCCTCATCATCCTGCCAGGTCGTCAGCCACCTCACTCATCATCACGTCAGTTGCCCCCCCCACTCTCATCATCACTGTCAGGGTCGTCAGCCATCCCCCACCATCACACTGTCAGGGTCAGTCAGCCACCTCCACTCCCATCATCACCAGGGCCGTCAGCCACCTCACCTCATCATCACTGTCAGGGTCGTCACCACCCCACCTCATCATCACTGTCAGGGTCGCCACACCTCACCACCATCACTGCTCAGGGCGTCAGCCACCCCACCTCATCATCACTGCCAGGGCCGTCAGCCACCTCACCTCATCATCACTGCCAGGGTCGTCAGCCACCTCCACTCATCATCACTGTCAGGGCTCGCTCAGCCTCACCACCATCACTGTCAGCCTCAGCCTCCTCACCTCATCATCACTGTCAGGTCGCCAGCCTCCTCTCATCATCACTGTCAGGTCGTCAGCCTCCCACCATCATCACTGTCAGGGTCGTCACACCACCTCATCATCACTGTCAGGCCGCCTCACCCTCATCATCACTGTCAGGGTCACCAGCCACCTCCTCATCACTCATGTCAGGGCTGTCAGCCACCTCACTCTCATCATCACTGTCAGGGTCGTCAGCCACCTCACTCATCATCACTGCTCAGGGTGTCAGCCTCCCCACTCATCATCACTGTCAGGTCGTCAGCCACCTCACCTCATCATCACTGCTCAGGTCGTCAGCCACCTCACTCATCATCACTGTCAGGGTCGTCAGCCACCTCACCTCATCATCACTGTCAGGGTTGTCAACCACCTCACCTCATCATCACTGTCAGGTCGTCACACCACTCTCATCATCACTGTCAGGGTCGTCAGCCACCCCACTCATCATCACTGTCAGGGTCGTCAGCCACCTCACTCATCATCACTGTCAGCCTGCCACCCCACTCATCATCACTGCCAGGTCAGTCAGCCTCCCCACTCATCATTGTCAGGTCGTCAGCCACCTCACCTCCTCACTGTCAGGCTCACCTCACCTCACTCATCACTGTCAGGTCGTCAGCCACCTCACTCTCATCATCACTGTCAGGGGTCGTCAGCCACCTCACTCTCATCATCTGTCAGGGTTGTCAGCCTCCTCCTCATCATCTGTCGGGTCGTCAGCCACCTCACTCATCACTGTCCCAGGGTCGTCAGCCACCTCCACTCATCATCACTGTCAGGGTCGTCAGCCTCCTCCTCATCATCACTGTCAGGGTCGTTCAGCCACCTCACTCTCATCATCATCAGGGGTCGTCAGCCTCCTCACTCATCATCACTGTCCAGGGTTGTCGCCTCCTCCTCTCATCATCACTGTCCCAGGGTCGTCAGCCTCCTCTCATCATCACTGTCAGGTTGTCAGCCACCTCACTCATCATCACTGTCAGGGTCATCAGCCTCCTACTCTCATCATCACTGTCAGGGTTGTCAGCCTCCTCACTCATCATCCTGTCAGGGTCGTCAGCCACCTCACTCTCATCATCACTGTCAGGGTCGTCAGCCACCTCACTCTCTCATCACTGTGGGGTCGTCAGCCACCTCACTCTATCATCACTGTCAGGGTCGTCAGCTCCTCCTCATCATCACTGTCAGGTTGTCAGCCACTCACTCTCATCCACTGTCCGGGGTCGTCAGCCCTCCTCCATCATCACTGTCAGGTCGTTGCCTCCCCCTCATCATCTGTCGGTCGTCAGCCACCTCACTCTCATCATCCCTGTCCAGGGTCGTCAGCCTCCTCCTCATCATCTTCACTGTCAGGGTCGTCCAGCCTCCTCCTCTCCATCACTGTCAGGGGTCAGTAGCCACCTCCCTCTCATCATCACTGTCCAGGGTCGTCAGCCACCTCCTCTCATCATCACTGTCAGGGTCGTCAGCCTCCTCACTCATCATCACTGTCAGGGTCGTCAGCCTCCTCACTCTCATCATCACTGCTCAGGGTCGTTAGCCTCCTCACTCTCATCATCCTGTCCAGGGTCGTCCAGCCACCTCACCTCATCTCCATCACTGCCAGGGTTCAGCCACCTCACTCTCATCATCACTGTCAGGGTCGTCAGCCACCTCACTCTCATCATCACTGCCAGGGTCATCAGCCACCTCCTCATCATCACTGTCAGGGTCGTCAGCCACCTCACTCTCATCATCACTGTCAGGGGTCAGATCCTCTCTCACTCATCACTGTCAGGGTTAGTCATCCTCTCATCATCTCACTGCCAGGGTCGTCAGCCACCTCACTCTCATCATCACTGTCCAGGGTCGTCAGCCCTCTCTCATCATCCTGCTCAGGGTCATCAGGCACCTCACTCTCATCATCACTGCCAGGGTCGTCAGCCACCTCATCTCATCATCACTGTCGGGGTCGTCAGCCACCTCCCTCTCATCTCATCACTGTCAGGGTCGTCAGCCACCTCACTCATCATCACTGTCAGGGTCGTGTCCACCTCACTCTCTCTCACTGTCAGGGTCGTCAGCCACCTCCTCTCATCATCACTGTCCAGGTCGTCAGCCACCTCCCTCTCCTCCATCCTGTCAGGGTTTCGCCTCCTCCTCATCATCACTCTGTCAGGGTCGTCAGCCACCTCACTCTCATCATCACTGTCAGGGTTGTCAGCCACCTCACCTTCTCATCACTGTCCAGGGTCGTGCCACCTCACTCTCATCATCCTGCTCAGGGTCGTCAGCCTCCTCCTCCTTCATCTGTCAGGGGTCGTCAGCCACCTCACTCTCATCATCACTGCCAGGGTCGTCAGCCACCTCCTCTCATCATCACTGTCAGGGTCGTCAGCCACCTCACTCTCATCATCACTGTCAGGGTCGTCAGCCACCTCACTCTCATCATCACTGTCAGGTCGTCCAGCCACCTCACTCTCATCACTGTCAGGGTCATCAGCCTCCTCCTCCTCATCATCCTGTCAGGGTCGTCAGCCACCTCACTCATCATCACTGTCAGGGTCGTCCTTCCTCCTCTCATCATCACTGTCAGGGTCATCGCCACCTCACTCATCATCACTGTCAGGGTCGTCAGCCTCCTCACTCATCATCACTGTCAGGGTCGTCAGCCACCTCCTCTCATCCTCACTGTCAGGGTCGTCAGCCACCTCACTCTCATCATCACTGTCAGGGTGTCAGCCACCTCCACTCATTTCACTGTCAGGGGTCGTCAGCCACCTCACTCTCATCATCACTGTCCAGGGTCGTCAGCCACCTCACTCTCATCATCACTGTCAGGGTCGTCAGCCTCCTCACTCATCATCACTGTCAGGGTCGTCAGCCACCTCACTCTCATCATCACTGTCAGGGTCGTCAGCCACCTCACTCTCCTCATCACTGTCAGGGTCGTCAGCCACCTCACTCCATCATCTGTCAGGGTCGTCAGCCCTCACTCATCATCACTGTCAGGGTCGTCGCCCCCTCACTCATCATCACTGTCAGGGTCCGTCAGCACCTCACTCATCATCACTGTCGGGTCGTCAGCCACCTCCCTCTCATCATCACTGTCCAGGTCGTCCAGCCACCTCACTCATCATCACTGTCAGGGGTCGTCAGCCACCTCACTCTCCATCACTGTCAGGGTCGTCAGCCACCTCACTCTCTCATCATCACTGTCAGGGTCGTCCAGCCACCTCACTCATCATCCTTCTCAGGTCATGGCCTCTCCACTCCTCATCACTGTCAGGGTGTCAGCCACCTCACTCATCATGTCCAAGGTCGTCAGCCACCTCACTCTCATCACTCCTGTCGGGTTGTCAGCCACCTCACTCATCTCACTGTCAGGGTCGTCCAGCCACCTCACTCTCTCATCTGTCAGGGTCGTCCAGCCACCTCCTCTCATCATCACTTCGTCGTCAGCCTCCTCCCTCATCATCCACTGTCCAGGGTCGTCAGCCACCTCACTCTCATCACTGTCCAGGGTCGTCAGCCACCTCACTCTCATCATCACTGTCAGGGTCGTCCAGCCTCCTCCACTCATCCTCCACTGTCAGGGGTCGTCGGCCACCTCCCTCTCATCTCACTGTCAGGGTCGTCCAGCCACCTCACTCATCATCACTGTCAGGGTCGTCAGCCACCTCACTCATCATCACTGTCAGGTTGTCCAGCCACCTCACTCATCATCACTGTCCAGGGGTCGTCAGCCCTCCTCTCATCACTGTCGGTCGTCGCCTCCTCCCTCTCATCATCCTGTCAGGGTTGTCATGCCTCCTCATCCTCCCACTGTGTCAGGGTCGTCAGCCACCTCCTCTCATCATCACTGTCAGGGTCGTCAGCCACCTCACTCTCATCATCACTGTCGGGTCGTCCAGCCCTCACTCTCATCACTGTCCCAGGGTCGTCAGCCACCTCCCTCTCATCATCACTGTCAGGGTCGTCCATACCTCACTCATCATCTGTCAGGGTCGTCCAGCCACCTCCCTCTCATCATCACTGTCAGGGTCGTCAGCCACCTCACTCATCATCACTGTCCCAGGGTCGTCAGCCACCTCACTCTCCTCATCACTGTCAGGGTCGTCAGCCACCTCACTCTCATCATCACTGTCAGGGTCGTCAGCCACCTCCTCTCCTCATCACTGTCCAGGGGTCGTCCGGCCACCTCCTCTCATCATCACTGTCAGGGTCGTCAGCCACCTCCTCTCATCATCACTGTCCGGGGTCGTCAGCCACCTCCTCTCCTCTCATCACTGTCAGGGTCGTCAGCACCTCACTCCATCATCACTGTCAGGGTTGTCAGCCACCTCACTCATCATCACTGTCAGGGTTGTCCAGCCACCTCCTCTCATCATCACTGTCAGGTTGTCCCAGCCTCCTCACTCTCATCATCACTGTCAGGTTGTCAGCCACCTCCTCTCATCTCACTTGCCAGGGTGTCATTCCCTCCTCACTCATCATCACTGTCAGGGTCGTCAGCCACCTCCCTCTCATCATCACTGTCAGGGTTGTCAGCCTCCTCCTCATCATCACTGTCAGGGTCGTCGTACCTCACTCTCCTCACTGTCCGGGGTCGTCAGCCACCTCACTCTCATCATCACTGTCCAGGGTCATCAGCCACCTCCTCATCATCACTGTCAGGGTTGTCAGCCACCTCACTCATCATCACTGTCCAGGGTCGTCGTCAGCCACCTCACTCTCCTCATCACTGTCGGGTTGTCCCATCCTCACTCTCTCATCACTGCCAGGGTCGTCAGCCACCTCCTCTCCTCATCACTGTCAGGGGTCGTCCGCACCTCCTCTCCTCATCACTGCCAGGTCGTCCTTCCTCTCTCATCACTGTCAGGGTCGTCAGCCACCTCACTCTCCTCATCACTGTCCCAGGGTCATCAGCCACCTCACTCATCATCTGTCCAGGGTCGTCAGCCCTCACTCATCATCACTGTCAGGGTGTCCCCACCTCACTCTCATCATCACTGCCAGGGTTGTCCTTCCACCTCCATCACTGTCAGGGTCCTTCACCTCCTCATCCTCACTGCCAGGGTTGTCAGCCTCTCCTCATCATCACTGTCAGGGTCGTCAGCCCTCCCTCTCATCATCACTGTCAGGGTTTGTCAGCCTCCTCACTCATCACCTGCCAGGTGTCATCACCTCACTCTCATCATCACTGTCAGGGTTGTCCAGCCTCCTCTCATCATCACTGTCCAGGGTCATCCTTCACCTCACTCTCCTCACTGTCAGGTCGTCAGCCACCCCTCACTCCCTCACTGTCAGGGTCGTCAGACCTCCTCTCCTCACTGCCAGGGTCGTCAGCCACCTCACTCTCTCACTGCTGCCAGGGTCATCAGCCACCTCACTCTCCCCTCACTGTCAGGTCGTCAGACACCTCACTCTCCTCACTGCCAGGGTGTCAGCCACCTCACTCTCCTCACTGCAGGTCGTCAGCCACCTCACTCTCCTCACTGCCAGGGTCGTCAGCCACCTCCTCTCCTCACTGTCCAGGGTCGTCAGCCACCTCACTCTCCTCACTGCCAGGGTCATCAGACCACCTCACTCTCCTCACTGCAGGGGTCAGCCACCTCACTCTCCTCACTGCCAGGGTCGTCCAGCCACCTCCACTCTCCTCACTGCCAGGGTCGTCCAGCCACCTCACTCTCACTGCCAGGGGTCGTCAGACACCTCACTCTCCTCACTGCCGGGGTCATCAGACACCTCCTCTCCTCACTGCCAGGGTCGTCAGCCACCCTCCTCTCCTCACTGCCAGGGTCGTCCAGACACCTCCCTCTCCTCACTGCCAGGGTCAGTCGCCTCCCTCTCCCTCTGCCAGGTGTCATCAGCACCTCACTCTCTCACTGCCGGGTCATCAGCCACCTCACTCTCTCACTGTCCAGGGGTCGTCCAGCCACCTCACTCTCCTCTCACTGCCAGGGTCGTCAGCCCTCACTCTCCTCACTGCCAGGGTCGTCAGACACCTCACTCTCCTCACTGCCAGGTCGTCTGGCACCCTCACTCTCCCCTCACTGCCAGGGTCGTCAGCACCTCACTCTCTCCTCACTGCCAGGGTCATCAGACCTCCACCTCCCTCACTGTCAGGGGTCGTCAGCCACCTCACTCTCCTCACTGCCAGGGTCGTCAGCCACCTCACTCTCCTCACTGCCAGGGTCATCAGCCACCTCCTCTCCTCACTGCCAGGGTCATCAGACACCTCACTCTCCTCACTGCCAGGGTCATCAGCCACCTCCTCTCCTCACTGTCAGGGTCGTCGCCACCTCCCACTCTCCTCACTGCCAGGGTCGTCAGCCACCTCACTCTCTCACTGTCAGGGGTCGTCAGCCACCTCACTCTCCTCTCACTGCCAGGGTCATCAGCCACCTCCTCTCCCTCACTGCCAGGGTCATCAGCCACCTCACTCTCTCCTCACTGCCAGGGTTGTCCAGCCCTCCTCTCTCCTCACTGCCAGGGTGCCAGCCACCTCACTCTCCTCCTGTCCAGGGTCGTCAGCCCCTCTCTCCTCACCTGTCCAGGGTCGTCAGCCACCTCCTCTCCTCACTGCCAGGGTCGTCAGCCACCTCCTCTCCTCACTGCCAGGGGTCGTCAGCCACCTCACTCTCCTCACTGTCAGGGTCGTCCAGCCACCTCACTCTCCTCACTGCCAGGGTCATCAGCCACCCTCACTCTCCCTCACTGCCAGGGTCATCAGGCACCTCACTCTCTCCTCACTGTCAGGGTTGTCAGCCACCTCACTCTCCTCACTGTGGGTTGTCAGCCACCTCACTCTCATCTCATCACTGCCAGGGTTGTCAGCCTCTCCTCATCATCACTGTCGGGTTGTCAGCCACCTCCTCCTCATCATCACTGCCAGGGTCATGTGCCACCTCACTCTCATCATCCTGCCAGGGTCATCAGCCACCTCCTCTCATCATCACTGCCAGGGTCATCAGCCACCTCACTCTCTCATCATCACTGCCAGGGTCGCAGGCCACCTCCTCATCATCACTGCCAGGGTCATCAGCCACCTCACTCTCATCATCACTGCCAGGGTCGCAGGCCACCTCTCTCATCATCACTGCCAGGGTCGTAGCCACCTCCTCTCATCATCACTGCCAGGGTCGCAGCCACCCCCTGCCAGGGTCACGAGCCACCTCACTGCCAGGGTCATGAGCCACCTCACTCTCATCATCACTGCCAGGGCTCAGCCACCTCACTGCCAGGGTCATGAGCCACCTCACTCTCATCATCACTGCCAGGGTCGTCAGCCACCTCACTCTCATCATCCTGCCAGGTCGTCAGCCACCTCACTCTCTCATCACTGCCAGGGTCATCAGCCACCTCACTCTCATCACTGCCAGGGTCATCAGACCTCACTCTCATCATCTGCCAGGGTCATGGCCACCTCCCTCTCTCTCATCCTGCCAGGTCATTGTAGCCACCTCCTCCCCTCACTGCCAGGGTCGTCAGCCACCTCCCTCTCATCATCACTGCCAGGGTCATGGCCACCCCTCCTCTCATCTATCACTGCCAGGGTCATCAGCCACCACTGTCAGGGTCGCCCAGGCCACCTCTCCTCATCATCACTGCAGGGTCGCCCAGGCCACCTCCTCTCCTCCTGCCAGGGTCATCAGCCTCCTTCCTCATCAGCCAGGGGTTCAGCCCCCTCACTCTCATCTCTGCCAGGGTCATGAGCCACCTCACTCTCATCATCACTGCCAGGGTCGGCCTCCCACTCATCCACTGCCAGGGTCGTGAGCCACCTCACTCTCATCATCACTGTCGGGTTGTGGCCACCTCCTCTCATCATCACTGTCGGTCATGAGCCACCTCACTCTCATCATCACTGCCTGCCAGGGTCATGAGCCACCTCCTCTCTCTCATCACTGCCAGGGTCATCAGCCACCTCACTCTCTATTCCCACTGCCAGGGTCATCAGCCACCTCACTCTCATCATCACTGTGTCCAGACAGGCCCTCACTCTCATCTCATCCTGCCAGGGTCATCAGCCACCTCCTCTCCTCATCATCACTGCCAGGGTCGCAGGCCACCTCACTCTCATCATCACCAGGTCATGTCCACCTCACTCTCATCATCTGCCAGGGTCGCAGGCCACCTCCTCATCATCACTGCCGGGTGCTGGCACCTCACTCTCATATCACTGCCAGGGTCTTGAGCCACCTCCTCTCATCATCACTGCCAGGGTCATGGCCACCTCTCTCATCATCACTGCCAGGGTCGCAGGCCACCTCACTCATCATCACTGCCAGGGTCATGAGCCACCTCACTCTCATCATCACTGCCAGGGTCATGTGCCACCTCCTCTCATCATCACTGCCAGGGTCATCAGCCACCTCACTCTCATCATCCTGCCAGGGTCATCCAGCCACCTCACTCTCATCATCACTGCCAGGTTCGCCACCTCACTCTCATCATCACTGCCAGGGTCATCGCCACCTCACTCTCATCACTGCCAGGGTGCGGGCCCACCTCCTCTCTCATCACTGCCAGGGTCATCAGCCACCTCACTCTCATCATCTGCCGGTCGCGGGCCACCCCTGCCAGGTCACTGAGCCACCTCACTGCCAGGGTCATGAGCCACCTCCTCATTATCACTGCCAGGGTCATCAGCCACCTCACCAGGGTCTTGAGCCACCTCACTCTCATTATCACTGCCAGGGTCATCAGCCACCTCACTCTCATCACTGCCAGGGTCATCAGCCACCTCACTCTCATCATCCTGCCAGGGTCATCAGCCACCTCCCTCTCATCATCACTGCCAGGGTCGTGAACCTCACTCTCATCATCACTGCCAGGTCATTAGCCACCTCTCATCATCACTGCCAGGGTCATTGAGCCACCTCACTCTCCTCACTGCCGGGTCGTGAGCCACCTCACTCTCCTCATCACTGCCAGGGTCATGAGCCACCTCACTCTCATCATCACTGCCAGGGTCATCAGCCACCTCACTGTCAGGGTCATGAGCCACCTCTCACTCACCATCACTGCCAGGGTCATGAGCCACCTCACTCCCCTCACTGCCAGGGTCATCAGCCACCTCACTCCCCTCACTGCCAGGGTCATCAGCCACCTCACTCTCATCATCACTGCCAGGGTCTTGAGCCACCTCACTCTCATCATCACTGCCAGGGTCGTGAGCCACCTCACTCTCATCATCACTGCCAGGGTCGTGAGCCACCTCACTCTCATCATCACTGCCAGGGTCGTGAGCCACCTCACTCATCATCACTGCCAGGGTCGTGAGCCACCTCACTGGAGATGCCAGCCAGTACATTACGGTGTACAGTGTTATGGTTTTAAAGCTCTTTTGCATTTTAATATTAAATACTGTACATTACTTTCAAGAAGAACTACTTGGGGATTGGGTTGGTCCGGATTTTCGATTTTCCGGATTCTCAGGCAGTACTTTTAAAATTAAAATTTACGGAGGAATAATGAAGAGATGAGCAGGTACATTTTGATAGTTTATTCATTTGCAAATAAAGCATGCTTCATTTATCAAAATGAGCAGTTTTAAAGAAAAATATAGTCAACACTAGACAAAAATGTAAACAAACTGTCTAATACCATGACGAGTCCTTGAAATTCCTAAGCCATCCATCACTAAATGCGCACTCTGATTCACTGTTCATTTGCTCCTTAAAAGACTTTGCTTTGGCAATAAGCATCGGCCCAGAAATTGCCATACCTTCTGATCGTTTTAACAAAAACCATTCGTGCAACACTTTATTAAGATTTTCTAATTTGGGCCAATGTAAACTTTTTCTTTCAGCAATTTTAATGTAAGCCTCAGAAGAAGCTGTGAATTCTAGAATTTTATTCCTTGCCTTTTATATATCATAAATTGTAGACTTTCCAATGTTGTATGTTTCCATTAGAACCGCATTGCTCACATTACATTCTAGTTTCTTAATTATTTCAAGTTTGTCACTCAATTTCAATGTGTTCTTCTTTCTCTTCACACAACGAAGTTTATCTACTTTAGGGGCCATTATTATGGGCTTGTACTCTGTACATGGAAAGAGTAGGACTCAAAATTACATACGTTGTCACAGTTTGATTGCTTGTTTTAAAGTGGCGATCGTGTGGTCGTTTGTTGTCGCTGTGCAGCTGTGGCATTCATGCATGCACACATACACACCAAAGATTTATAGTGCCTCAAATTTTACATTTCAGTTCAAGCTAATTACAAAACTAACAAAATTAGCTACCTATAATTTACAATTACTTTTATTTTTAGAATTATGTAAATTAATTTTTTATAGCAACTCCATTCATTCACATAACCCACAAAAGCCCGCTAAATTTAAAAAGTTTGAGTTTTCGAAAAGTCCGGATTCTCGGGTGGTCCGGATTCCTGGCATCCGGATTTTTGGACTTTTACTGTACTATTTATTTCTGAGAATATGGAAATGTAATATTTTGGCTGAAATGACATACATATTATAGTGGAAAGTTGGATAAAATCATGACGAAAACAATGACTTTCGCTTTCTTTCGTTCTAAAGATGTTACCGTAATCGTTTTTCGAATAGTTTTCAGTTGTGGGATTATGAGGCTAATGATAGGATAGAATTTTATTGTAATACAGTACAGTACAACAGTTTTTAACTGAAAACCATTCGAAAAGCGATTACGGTAAAATCTTTTGAACAACGAAAGAAAGCGAGTCTTTGTTTTCGTCATGATTTTATCCCAATTTACACTGTAATATGTACGTCATTTCAGCCAAAATATTACATTTCCATATTTATTTCTGAGAATATATTCATTCAGTCGTTAAGGTATAATATACTTGTGATGTAATATTTTAATGAAAATACGGTGTCATAGTTTTTTTGTTTCAAATTTAATTAACAAAGATTGATGTTTCAAATGTATAATGAACAAAAATTTATGTACAGTATCTATAAATACCATACCATGGATTTGGCTACTTTGGGCTCGCAAGAGATCTGCCCTGGCAACTGTACCGACACTCACAGCTGGTGGTGCGTTGGTGCATCGTTTCCCTTGTTTACTGGTAGTTACTGGTAAATATTTTTCAACCTAACGAAACTATTACCCGTTTAGAGGTCGACCCCCAATTTTTTGCCAAATAATTTGGTCTTAAAAACTCGAACTACACACAGGTATATACGGTAAATAAGGACATGGGGGGCCAGGGATT
The DNA here is from genome assembly GCF_018991925.1 of Homarus americanus. NCBI lineage: Eukaryota > Metazoa > Arthropoda > Malacostraca > Decapoda > Nephropidae > Homarus > Homarus americanus. Next base: position 19,348,151 of record NW_024711292.1, read on the forward strand.
TGGGGGGGGGGGGCAAAAAAGTACACAGATTTTTAACATTCATGGGTATCTCTGTTACCTAACCCCCGCGTATGTTAAGGGCCGACTGTATATCAAAGCTAGCCATAACACAGTTGTTGAATGAGATGCTAGTTAGCTCCTTAACAAAACTAAAAGAGTCTTTAACAGAGTATTGATTAATGGTGATTGGTGACAATATGGGAACGAGGAATTTAGACATTATAGTTGAGGTGCCAAGGGCAGACAATATAGGGCATAAGGGACACTCATCCTTGTGTACCTCTAGTGAATTGTTGTGTTTCTCGCACTAAGGCTCGTCTGAATTAAGGTAATATCCCCCAGTATATTTTATTTCATACTTTTTATTTCCTGTTTTAGCTTTGTATGTACATGTAGGTCTCTCGTCATTTTTGTCGGTTTTGAATTGGATGGCTCTTTTTTAAATTGTTAAAGCTTATCGAAGGTAAATTTTCGTATAATATTATGTTTTTATTGTATATCACCTGTATTTTTAAACTTTTTCAAAACTTTTTAGGCTGTGATGATGAAAAAGGATTATTTCCGAAACGTTAGCAATTAAAAGAAGCCCTACTTCAAGGTGTTAGTGTTTAACTTTTTTTTACGGGGATTAGCCCACCCAGGTTGCAATACCGACCCACATCAGCCTGGGGGCGAAATGTAATAATAATAATAATAATAATATTATTATTATTATTATTAATAATAATAATAATAATAAAGAACCACAAAGAAATACAAAATGAAAAAAAAAAACAAAAGTGAGGAACAATATATGTATGTTGTGTTGTCAATAGTAAGAGAAACAATTGAGACCTTGCAATTGTGTGTAAATGAGGTAGAAAGTCAGATCAGCAACCTGGGACTTGGTCACAATTTTCAATTTTCGTGATGCCATGTGGCAGCAAGATCTACCACAGACAACACATTATGCTTCCAATATCTCTTCTTCGTTATAAAACTACGCTCCACGTAACAAGTCCATTGCTGAATATATATATATATATATATATATATATATATATATATATATATATATATATATATATATATATATATATATATATATATATATATATATATATATATATATATATATATATATATATATATATATATATATATATATATATATATATATATATATATATATATATATATATATATATATATATATATATATATATATATATATATATATATATATATATATATATATACACGCACACATACTAATTCACAATATTTTATAATCGCAGTCATGTACTGGATATTCTATGTAAAAAAATAAATTTTAAATGAATTATTTATAGTGCATTGCTGGCCTTCTTATCTCCCCCTCCCCCTCTTACCCTGTCAGAGGGAAGCTTCTTGGTAAATAACTTTCTTTGTTTATTTTCATTGTTTGTCTAATTTATCATGTTGTATCAAAGTAATATTACTAACAGTCGTGTAGGTAGTAGGCAGCTACCAAACAGGGAGGTACTACCACCTGGGAAGATATTGGAAGTATAATGTGTGGTCTAATGGTAGATCCTACTTCCATATGGCATCACGAAAATTGTGACCAAGTCTTAGGTTGCTGATCTATCTTTCTGCCTCATTTACACACAATTACAGAGTTTCAATTGTTTCTCTTCCTTTGACAACACAACATACATACAATATAATGTTTCTCACCTTTGATCTTTTTTCCTTTTTGCATTTATTTATGGTTGGTTATTTAAAATAAGGCCAATTCACTTCAAGTATTGGCATCAAATTTTACCGGCTGGTGTACAGTAGTGTAAACACTAGTGACTCACTTAAGTGTCTTATTTAACTGAAACTATGTCGGTGTCGAGTAAAATTTTTCCATTTACTTGAAGTAGATTTACCGATTTATTTATATTATACTGTAATATATTAAACACACTGCAAGTATTTTCTTTAATTTATAAACTTGCTTCATGACAAAGGGAGGCTATACGTGGTAGGTGAAGTTTACCTGATACATATATGTTTGCATCATCATTAAGGATCAAATTCTGAATCAGATGACCCAATTTGGGCTTCATTCTCATCCTAAATTTAGCATGAATAAAATTACCACTGTTGGTAGTCACTGTCAAGAATTATTGCAGTCATTTACTGAATATTCTTTGTAAAAAAAATAAATTTTAAAGGAATTATTTAGAGGAGATAAGTATTATGATCAGTAAATATACCGGTATGCCTTACTGGCCACCTCGGACACAAAGACAGGCTAAAAATAGCCCTCTCTCACCCCCTCTTACAGCGGTCACTTTCCCTTTTTTGTCTTGTCACTGGTAAATGGCGGGCGGTGCATGATGTTAGCTATGTTTATTACCGGGGTATGTTGTTATTTTATGGTATGTTATACAGGTTTATAATACATTTTTATTATTTTAATATACCGGTAATCTATTTTTAATCCAGCTTCCCAAACATTAGTTTCAGTATAAAATAATTAGTGGTAGGACCGTGTGAGTGGTTTACGATGTTCTCCATCACCACTCTTGACACGCTAAACCACAATATGTAAGAACTAGAATTTTATACCCGGTATTTAAGACGACCCCTAATTTTGAGCTGATTTTTTTAAGGTTCAAATTCCGTCTTATAGGCCGAGTTATACGGTACCTAGAAAATAACGGGGATGGGGCATTTTTTCCGGCTTTGAGAGAGTCGTCTCGTTATACGGAAATCTCATTCCCGGAAGAGCTCTGCACCAATTGTTCTGGCTAACGGAGATATCACTTATACCAAAGATTGTGTTTGTTCTTGGATTTGAGAAAACAATACTGTTCTTCCTTGCATATTTATAATACTGTACAGTTTACAGGACTCTCTGGTTTTTGCACTAAATAACTTCAAATGCCTCATTATAAATGAACAGATAATATCATAATACTATACTAAATGAACTAATAAGATTTACTTTTTTATATTTCGATTTTGTAATAAATAATTTTTTTCCCCAGACTGGTCTGCAGGGAAATTATGGAGAATTCTTTCGGGAGAGGGAATTGAGTGGAAGTTCCCGAGATTCTGGTTATGGCTCGTTTCTTGGGGTAGGTGGTACAGGTTCACCTCCTGGGATATCCTGTAGTAGTCAAGCCTCCATCTGTGATGTTCGAAAAGGACCAGTGGATTCTCTTGTCCTTCCTACAAATAGAACTGTCAGCCAAGACTTTGACCAGTTTACTAGTGAGCTGAATGCACAGAAGAATTTTATGGATAACCTGCAACGTCTGAACCAACTAAATGGTGGCAACTCTCCAGGACTTTCTCTGCTTCCTTCATTAGGGGACCTTGATCCTCTTTTACTGGGGAGTTCTGACTTGGGAGACACAACCACCTTGGGACTAAGCCAGCTTCTTCCCCCAACACGTGACCTTCCACATGATCTCTTGCCTCCCTCCTCAACTCCAACTTCCAGTGACCTATTTTCCATATCAACCCTTGGTGTGAAGTCTAACCTTGGTGTGGATGTGATGCATGGTCAGCCATCATCAATATCTGGATCTGGACCCCCTGTTCAGTCTCCACATCAACCCAGCAGTCTTAGTGATAAAGGGCAACAAATGGCTAATCTTTTAGGTGGGATGGTTATTCATGATGGGTCATCACAACCCAATTTGAACACTCTTAATAATCATCACTTAGGAGCTCTTGCTGCACTGTGTGCGCCCAATCTCTCTGCCTCGGTAGCTAACCAAGTTAATGCGGGTAACCTAAATGGTCACGCCCTCTCAAATCGACCTCAGACATCACCAAAGTTTCTAAATTCTCAACAGCCCATCTCTGCAAATGGAGAAATATCACCCAGCATGATGAGGAAACCTCGACCAGAAGATGTCCCTGTCTGTGTGAATCCTCAAACTGGTAGTCAGGGGTCTCCTCCAATGTCAAGGGTGTCAGAGCAACTTACAAAAGATGGTTCAGGACATTGTGGACCAGTAGGGCCACCTCCAAAGGGGCCTTTTCTGGTACCTCCACCAACATTCCCGCCAGGTGATAGCGTTCCCCCTTGGGAGTTACTCCCCTCTATGGCAGAAATCTTTCCTCCTCATGGGCCTCCACCGCCATTGCTTCCACCAAACACAGACCTTCTTCCTCCATTCACCGACCTTCCTCCACATCACCTTCTCTCTATACCACCACCATTGCTGGGATTTAGACCATTTAGGTAAGACAATAGTTTGCAATTGTTGAGTAATTAATTTGTAAACTATATGATTGTTCAATGAATATTGTCTCATTAACATAATTAAACTTTCTTTTTTATTGTAGTAACCAATATAAGAAGAGCAGTTTCTTGAAAATTTTCTGTAAAATTTCAAATGTTAGTAACCAGTAAATTATTTTTGTTCTGATTTGGAAATATCCTTACTTAAACTTTGCTTACTGTCTAGAAATATATTTCCAAGCTGTGAAATTCTCATTTAGATAACTTAGCCATGAAATATGGGGTCCAGATTGTTCATTGAACTTTGAAGTACAGTGCAGTATATTTGTTTTACTTATGTACACAGTATTTATAAATTTGTATTGATTTAATCCTATTTGACTGTTCATTTCCTTAATCTGTTGCCTATTTAAGTTACATTTTTAATGTTCTGTGTGGTTAGTTTTGTAGCTACTTGTTTGCATATGTAATGTATGTTTGTAGCATGACCTCCATTGCAGGGGACTTCTTAAGAGTATTATATTATGACAATTCTGTTGGGTGAAAGCCCAAAGTTCTCAGGAATTGCAGTCTGTAGTGAAAGTACCTGGAATCCGGAGTTAAGAAGGTCCAAGTTACAAAAACCTGTACTTAATACAAGCCACAACATGTCAAGGCATCATCATGCCAGCCGGCCACCAATAATTCACTGCCCTCTGGGTCGCGTGCACACATTGTAGTGACTGACCATTTTCTGTTTTCTTGATTTTTTCTTATTAACCTCTTGTGTATGGGGTCCCTTCTCTGCTGAATGAAATCGTCTGGTGTTAGCCAAATCAAATAATAAAAGTGGCATCACCGTTGTGAAGGATTTAATCCTCACCATCATGAATGGAAAGGGACCACCAAAAAGTAACATAAGTGATGCTGTAGCAAGAGATAAAGAAAATATAGTTAACTGGAGATGAAAATAACAGCGACTTAAACTTTTTGAAAAAATGAGAGTGCATTGCTGCCATACAGGTGCTGTGGGCCTTCGTGCGGCAACCCTATGTACCATTTGTGGTGATACACATTATTACTGTACAACAGTTCACAACTCTTACTGTTACAACATTCTCTACTGGTTATTACTGTACAACAGTTCACAACTCTTACTGTTACAACATTCTCTACTGGTTATTACTGTACAACAGTTCACAACTCTTACTGTTACAACATTCTCTACTGGTTATTACTGTACAACAGTTCACAAATCTTACTGTTACAACATTCTCAACTGGTTATTACTGTACAACAGTTCACAACTCTTACTGTTACAACATTCTCTACTGGTTATTACTGTACAACAGTTTACAACTCTTACTGTTACAACATTCTCTACTGGTTATTACTGTACAACAGTTCACAACTCCTACTGTTACAACATTCTCTACTGGTTATTACTGTACAACAGTTCACAACTCTTACTGTTACAACATTCTCTACAGATTATTACTGTACAACAGTTCACAACTCTTACTGTTACAACATTCTCTACTGGTTATTACTGTACAACAGTTCACAACTCTTACTGTTACAACATTCTCTACTGGTTATTACTGTACAACAGTTCACAACTCTCTTACTGTTACAACATTCTCACTGGTTATTACTGTACAACAGTTCACAACTCTTACTGTTACAACATTCTCAACTGGTTATTACTGTACACACAGTTCACAACTCTTACTGTTACAACATTCTCACTGGTTATTACTGTACAACAGTTCACAACTCTTACTGTTACAACATTCTCTACTGGTTATTACTGTACAACAGTTCACAACTCTTACTGTTACAACATTCTCTACTGGTTATTACTGTACAACAGTTCACAACTCTTACTGTTACAACATTCTCTACTGGTTATTACTGTACAACAGTTCACAACTCTTACTGTTACAACATTCTCTACTGGTTATTACTGTACAACAGTTCACAACTCTTACTGTTACAACATTCTCTACACATTATTACTGTACAACAGTTCACAACTCTTACTGTTACAACATTCTCTACTGGTTATTACTGTACAACAGTTCACAAGTCTTACTGTTACAACATTCTGTACACATTATTACTGTACAACAGTTCACAACTCTTACTGTTGCAACATTCTCTACACATTATTACTGTACAACAGTTCACAACTCTTACTGTTACAACATTCTCTACTGGTTATTACTGTACAACAGTTCACAAGTCTTACTGTTACAACATTCTGTACACATTATTACTGTACAACAGTTCACAACTCTTACTGTTGCAACATTCTCTACACATTATTACTGTACAACAGTTCACAACTCTTACTGTTGCAACATTCTCTACTGGTTATTACTGTACAACAGTTCACAACTCTTACTGTTGCAACATTCTCTACTGGTTATTACTATACAACAGTTCACAACTCTTACTGTTATAACATTCTCTACGGATTATTACTGTACAACAGTTCACAACTCTTACTGTTACAACATTCTCTACTGGTTATAACTGTACAACAGTTCACAACTCTTACTGTTACATTTTCTACTGGTTATAACTGTACAACAGTTCACAACTCTTACTGTTACAACATTCTCTACTGGTTATAACTGTACAACAGTTCACAACTCTTACTGTTACAACATTCTCTACTGGTTATAACTGTACAACAGTTCACAACTCTTACTGTTACAACATTTTCTACTGGTTATAACTGTACAACAGTTCACAACTCTTACTGTTACAACATTCTCTACTGGTTATAACTGTACAACAGTTCACAACTCTTACTGTTACAACATTTTCTACTGGTTATAACTGTACAACAGTTCACAACTCTTACTGTTACAACATTCTCTACTGGTTATTACTATACAACAGTTCACAACTCTTACTGTTACGACATTCTCTACTGGTTATTACTGTACAACAGTTCACAACTCTTACTGTCAACATTTTCTACTGGTTATAACTGTACAACAGTTCACAACTCTTACTGTCAACATTTTCTACTGGTTATAACTATACAACAGTTCACAACTCTTACTGTTACAACATTCTCTACTGGTTATTACTATACAACAGTTCACAACTCTTACTGTCAACATTTTCTACTGGGTATTACTGTACAACAGTTCACAACTCTTACTGTCAACATTTTCTACTGGGTATTACTGTACTACAGTTCACAACTCTTACTGTTGCAACATTCTCTACACATTATTACTGTACAACAGTTCACAAGTCTTACTGTTACAACATTCTCTACAGATTATTACTGTACAACAGTTCACAAGTCTTACTGTTACAACATTCTTTACACATTATTACTGTACAACAGTTCACAACTCTTACTGTTGCAACATTCTCTACTGGTTATTACTGTACAACAGTTCACAACTCTTACTGTTGCAACATTCTCTACACATTATTACTGTACAACAGTTCACAACTCTTACTGTTACAACATTCTCTACTGGTTATTACTGTACAACAGTTCACAAGTCTTACTGTTACAACATTCTGTACACATTATTACTGTACAACAGTTCACAACTCTTACTGTTGCAACATTCTCTACACATTATTACTGTACAACAGTTCACAACTCTTACTGTTGCAACATTCTTTACACATTATTACTGTACAACAGTTCACAACTCTTACTGTTACAACATTCTCTACAGATTATTACTGTACAACAGTTCACAACTCTTACTGTTACTACATTTTACTGTACAACAGTTCACAACTCTTACTGGTTATTACTGTACACCAGTTCACAACTCTTACTGTTACAACATTCTCTACTGGTTATTATTGTACAACAGTTCACAACTCTTACTGTCACAGCATTCTCTACTGGTTATTACTGTACAACAGTTCACAACTCTTACTGTCACAACATTTTCTACTGGTTATTACTGTACAACAGTTCACAACTCTTACTGTCACAACATTTTCTACTGCTTATTACTGTACAACAGTTTACAACTCTTACTGTTACAACATTCTCTACAGATTATTACTGTACAACAGTTCACAACTCTGTCACAACATTTTCTACTGGTTATTACTGCACAGTAGGTTCTCAAATTTCGCGAGTTTTTAATTTGACTTTTTTCATTTGGACAAAAAACAAAACGCAATTTCAAATTTTGACGGAAACTCGAGTTTCGACGCGTTTGAGAGGCCCGCCAACGTTCAGACATTCACAGTTGTGTAAACAGCTTCATTTCTCTTATGTACAAAAGATTCATTATTGTTTATTACTAAATGTCTTTTTGATTGAATTCATGTTTGTGTGCAAAATGAACAATACTATTCTTTAATAATACGTAGAATATTAAAACACACGAGGAGATGATACAGCATTGTTTTCGTTAATGTTTACAAAACTAGTGACTGATTGGTTCTACATATAAAACTGAAGAAAATAAGACCCTCGTTGTAGCTGTAGTGAAATTAATGTAAAACAAATAATATGGTTGCTTTAAATAATGTTATTTAATGTTAATAAATGGAACAATATAAGTAGCTAACAATTAGTGGTAAAGAAAAAAGTGAGATCGCGTATGTAAGTGAGCACATGTGTAAACATATCGTCATTTCTCTACATATGAATATGAAAGCAGCACTTATTTACTGTTCATATATATTTTAATTAATTTTTCTGAATTTAAAACAAAAATTCTACCCACCAGTGGTGGTAAAGTTGAAAACATAAGGACAGCCAATGTTGTGTGTGTTTTTACTCTGATGATGAAGTTACCAAGTCATTAGGTTCAACTCTAGCTGAAGCTGTAGAACATAAAATCTTTTTCTGTTGTTTTTAGTATTTATATAACTTTATCTGTGTTATTTCCGTTGGTTTATTAGGATGTTGCTTTATTACAGGTAGTAATTCGCCCAAAAAGTAGGGTAAATAAAGCTAAATTTAGCCAAACATCGAAAGTACCAGACTTAAATTAATTTTCTCCATAGGAAGTTGTATTTAAATTTGGACGATTTGGATTTTGCGAGGTTTTTACAGTCTAAATAGGTTCCAAATATGAGAGCCTACTGTAGTATAATCAAACAAACATTACACAAGAAGTATGATCAAACAAACATTACACAAGTAGTATGATCAAACAAACATTACACAAGTAGTATGATCAAACAAACATTACACAAGTAGTATGATCAAACAAACATTACACAAGAAGTATGATCAAACAAACATTACACAAGTAGTATGATCAAACAAACATTACACAAGTAGTATGATCAAACAAACATTACACAAGTAGTATGATCAAACAAACATTACACAAGTAGTATGATCAAACAAACATTACACAAGTAGTATGATCAAACAAACATTACACAAGAAGTATGATCAAACAAACATTACACAAGTAGTATGATCAAACAAACATTACACAAGTAGTATGATCAAACAAACATTACACAAGTAGTATGATCAAACAAACATTACACAAGTAGTATGATCAAACAAACATTACAGTGCACAAGTAGTATTATCGTATTATCATTGTTGCCCTTCCCCAAAGAAGTCAGCTTTCCATTGATCAAGGGAAGACAACAGGTACAGTAATATCTCCTTCAGCTGGAATACCTCAAACCCTGAACTCTCCGATAGCCGGAATTGAAATTTTCTCTAAAAATCTTTCCCAAAGCCGGAATTTTCCGGAAAATTCCAGCTTTGGGAACGATTTTCCGAGGGGCACATTTTCCGGAAAATTCCAAGAACATTTTTCTGATACCTGGAAAATTCTGGAAAGTTCTGGGGTTGGGGAAGTTTTTTCTGTGTTTGAGAGATGAAAATCAGGCAAATTTTCTGGAAATTCAGAGAAAATTTTTTCATTACCCGGAAAATTCCGGGGATGAGGAATTTTCATACAGGCGAGAGAGAGAGTTGTCTCATTGCCCGGACATCTCTCATTCCCGGAAGTACTCTGCACCAATTTTTCCGGTTAATGGGGATATCACTGTATAGGTAATGAACTACAGTTTATATGGCTATACATATCCCAAATCATTTATATAACTGATAAATTTTGATATAAATATGTGCTTATAAACACACAGTCCGGGGGGAGGTAAAGCGCTCAGGGAAACAGCCACTGGACTTTGGCGGGAATTTCGCTTATCTTGATGCACTGCACAACAGCCAGCTTCTTTTTTTTTTTTTTTACACGGAATAGCCCACCCAGGCACAGGTCATTGACCTGTAATAAAGCACGGACTTGAAGGTAGACTGTTACATTTTAATAAATTTGTTTTTGATTATTTGTGAGAAGATTTTCCAATTATTATTTATGTGTGTGTGTGTGTGTGTAATAATAATAATAATAATAAACGGTTTATTAATAGAGTTGCAGCCGGTGGCTGAAAATATACAGACTTACATTTGATTTAGACATTATGATATAATATGCTTTGAATACATTTACAGGGCTGTACAGTACATAAATCAGGAGTTGTTTAGTTTATTATTTTAACAATAGATGGGATGGTGCTATTCTTATATCTATCGGTGCGGGCTCTTATGGGCTGAATTTTGTTGTAGTGGCAGACTGCGCGAGGTGGGTGGGGGCCTGCCGGTGGCAGGTGGCGGCGATGACAAGGGTGGTGCATTAATTGGCTGCCAAACCTTTCCAGTGCTTGGTGGTGGAGGTCACTGAGGGATGGCATTTCCAGGGTGGAGAGAGCATTGGTGTAGCCTGAGTATTCTGCGCCGAGCATGATTCTGCAGGCCCTTTTCTGTACCTTCTCCAGCTGACGTTGTTGGGTGGAGTTGAGAGGAGACGACCAGGCTGGTGACGCATACGTTAGTTTGGGGAGAATAAAAGCGTTGTAGATAGTCCTCAGCTCTGGCGTGGGTGTCTCAAGTGACCTAAGTCGTCGTAGCACGTAGAGACGGTACGAGGCTGCCTTGACTGTTATTTACATGGGTCTTCCAGTCCAGTTTGTGGTCTATAGTAACACCCAGGAGTTTGGCAGACTGCACCAGCTGGAGAGAATGGGCACCCACTGTGACTGCTGGGGCTTGCATTGGAGTGGTGGCGGTGTTGATGTGCATGACTACGGTTTTGGTGTGGTTGATGGTGACCTTGTTCTCCGTAGTCCATGCCTGTAGCCTGTCCAGGGTGCCTTGTAGCGATGAGTAGTCTGGTGCGGTGTTGTCCACTGAAACTCCCACAGTGCAGTCATCTACGTACTTCCACCTGTGTGGAGTGTCCGATAGAGCATCGTTGATCAGGATGAGGAAACACAGTGGTCCTATCTTGGTTCCCTGGGGAACACAGCAGGTGAGGTGTTGGAATGTGGAGACCAGGTGAGGTGTTGGAATGTGGAGACCGAGCTCTGATACCTCACTGCCTGGCGGTGTCCAGTCAAGAAATCAGTGAGCCATGAGACCAGGTTGGTGGGCAACCCTAGTGCAATGGTCTTGTTGATAACAGTGCATTGATCAACTAGGTGTGTGTGTGTGTGTGTGCGTGCGTGCGTGCGTGCGTGCGTGCTTGCTTGATTACAGGTAAAAGAAATAATTGTCCTCAGGGCAAACACATAAAGGTGGTCCCCAGCATATGGCTTGATCTTCCTGTACTTGAGTGTGGCTCTCCCTGAACCATACATTTTGACTCTGTATTGGTCATACTCCAGCACCTCAACTATTTGACCAGTTCTGTTCCAGCTATTGGGGCAATTGACCACCTGGTTTTGCACCTGGACAGTGTTGTAGATAGCCAGGCTTGGTATATTTCGACCATTTCTTAACTGCTGTGACATGTCGTCTTTGCAAAGCCCACTTATGCTCAGTTGCATCATTCTTAATTCTTCCTGAGGGTTGAATTTGTTGCGTGTGATGGGGATGAAGTCTTTTTTCTGCTTACTGAAGATGATCTGGGCTGGTGATAGCCCAATATCCCGGTCATACAGGGGTTTTGCTCTACTGCAACAACGCCTGACAAAATTTATTGTTGTTCAGCCTACCCTCCATGTCAGCATTATCTCTGATGAGCGTCTTGCCAGGCTTCACTGCCAGCTTTGCACACAGGTGGGAATTTGGCAAACCCACAGAAGACACACTATGGCAAACACTGTATGTGTGGGGAAAGCACTTGGTCTCTTAAGCCTTAAACTGTGCTCCTCTATGGGATGACAACTCCTCAGGTTACCCTGAACATGTGAAACATGGTTTCTAGGTGCTTGACAAGCACTTTCACACTGGCCTCACACTCGCCACAGTGGAAAATCGACCCATTCAAGGTGAAATAATTGGCGCAAATTTGCTGGAATGGGTACACCAGTGGATGTGTGTGTGTCGGTGGTGTGGCAGGCTGGGAGGGTGGCCACTTAGTGGCTTACAGTGAACCCTCACTTTATGCGGTTAATTCAACCCACGGCGGCCCGCATAAAGTGAGAAACGCGTAAAGTGAACAACATAACATGTGGGATTAATTGAAATAGAGACCGGGCCGACCCCCAAACTCCACTTTTTCCCGACACAATACGTACATTTTACTAAAAATTACATCTTAACTTTATGATGGTATTCACCCACACATAATATAGAAGGGAACAGTCAATAAGAGAAGAATAAACTGAAGGTTAGGTTAGAAAAAAACAAGGTCGGGGTTAACACTTACGTTAGTAGAAGAGATGGGTCGGCGTAGGGGAATGGAGGCTGGTTCCGAGGCAGAGGGCAGGCTACTGGCCCTCTGGTGAGTCTTCATCGGTGTCATCCACTCTTACTAGTGCCTCCCTGACAAATCCCTCAAAGTCATCTTCACTGTCTCTACCTCTGCCACTATCACTGGCTTGGGCTGGCTGTGGTGGGTTGCGGGCGAAGAACTCTGTTATGCTTTGCTGACGGCTGGTGTTTATGTTGTCGTGATACACCTTGATGTAGGGCTCCATAGTCTGCAACAGCTGGGTAGTGAAGATTTCATACCTGTTTGCGTCAGGGTCGTCGGAAAGGAGGAGCTTGACTTTCTCGATACACTCGATGGCACCCCTAACATTACTATGGGATAAGCGGTGTTCTTCTTGGGATGACGCACCACCTGCCTCTTCACTGACGTCATCATCATCTACCATCTCGTCGGTAGTCACATCAGGATCCCTTATCACCTCCAGGATGTCGTCGTTGGTGGTCTCGGAGAAGCCTGCAGCTGTAACACTCTGCGCAGCTTCTCTGGCAAGGTCCACTGCTACTACAACAGTCTGAACCTCACCAGTCACAGATTGACTCTGCCTAACGGCCGGAATGCCTTGCAACACATGTCTCCATGCATGACTAAAAGTTGCTACAGACAGCTGATCCCATGCCTCCACCAAGAAGTCCACAGCTTTCTTGACGTTGAATGTTCTCCAGAATTGTTTTAAAAGTACTTCTTGCTCTGCCAACTGTTGATTCTCGTCGTATTCGTTCTTGCTATCGGTGTTGGTGTCACTCAGGTTACGCAACTCTTCCTTGGTGTTGGTGTAGTAGTTCAGGAGATTGAATGTTTTAGTAGAGAATGCAGCTTTTACATTACAGATCAATTCTTGGTCATGGGCTGTAATATAGACATAGTGTTGGGAGGAAGGAAGACCACTTTTACGTTGGGGTGACGATCTAACAGTAGGGGCGAGTGTCTTGGTGTGTTGTCCAGCAGCAACAAAATCTTGAATGGCACATTATGTTGCTCACAGAATTTCTTCACATCAGGAATGAAACAGTCATCAAACCAGGAGAGGGACAGTGTAGAGAACATCCACGCCTTACGTGCGGTCAGCCAGTGGACATTTAGCTTGGTCATGTCCATGCTCTTGTAGGCCTGCGGCTTGCGTGCTGTGTGGATTACCGATAACTTGAGCTTACAGGTACCGGAGGCATTGGTGGTAAACAGGACGGTGATGCACTCCTTCTGCAACTTCCGGCCCCAACGCTTGTTGGCATTCTTCACAACGAAGGTCTTGGAAGGTAGCTTTTTCCAAAAAAGACCCGATTCGTCCATGTTAAACCCCTGGTCGTCGGTGTACTGTCCTTCCTCCATAATCTCACGTAAAAACAGGAAATTCCCTTGCCGCAACACGGTCAGCACTAGCTTCTTCACCACCAATGTTGATATTGGTGATCTTGTTTCTCTTCTTAAACCTCTGTAACCACCCAGAGGAAGCATTAAAGGGTTTGGGCTCTGTAATTCCCATCTTTCGTGACACTGCAGCATTCAGTTTACGTGCGTAATCATTAACTGAGCGCGTGTCCACCGCCATGTTCTGTCGCGCCTGACGCACCAAGTAGCTCACAAGTAATTTTTCTGTCTTGAGAAGCACCTGGTTGTGGCAATACTTGATCATAGAAGCACCTGTAGACTTTGTGATGTTCATGTGCTCCTTTATCTTGGCTGCATCCTTCTTAATTGTCCTGATCATAGACTCGTTAACACCATGCTGGCACGCGAGATCAACCTGTCTTATTCCTTTCTCCAACTCTTGTATGATCTTATATTTAATTTCGTAGCTTAAGGAACGTCGTGTCTTCTTTGGCTTAGGGCGGCTGGGTCCAGGTAATGCAAGGTTTCTTTGTGGTGGTGGTGGTGGTCCTGTGGAAGCCATTCTTATGGAACAATGGATACCGATATACACGGTGTAGCCTGGAGGGGTGTAACTGACGCTGTAGGTCGAGGGGCTTGAACGCTCCCGCGGCGGGGCACATCATATTACTACATTAAACCAATCACAGCTAGCAGGGAAGGAGGTAAGGATGCTTTGCCCAATCACAGTCCGCTACGTCATATGACGTCACCGATAACGCAACAAAGACATACACTGCGCAACCTACTCGCGCCGCTTACACAACATGGCGGATGGCGGGAGGTTTGGATCCAAAAATGGCGCGGCACGAGAGGACCGCCAGCCGCTCTCCGCGTAAAGGGGTACACGTACCGCGGAAAGTGAGCATTCCGGTATCGGCAGGGTACCGCGTAAACGTGGAAACGCATTAAGTGGGACCGCGTAAAGCGAGGGTTGACTGTATACAGTAGTACACTTGGCCCGCTTCTGCCTGATGTCCCCTTTAATGCCCGGCTACCAGATACTAGCTCGTGTTCTTCCATTCATGCCATCCGTGCCTTGGTGGGCAAAATAGAGCATTTCCAAAATCTCACCCTTAAGGTCTGTGGTACTACAACTCGGCCCTCGTAGATGGGTAGCCCATCATGTGTGGACAATCCAATCCTTAACTGGAAAAAAAAATCTCGAGCCCTAATTCCCAAAGATTCTGCATGGTCGTGTCTTTGGCCACCAGTTCCCTGATCCTGTCTAATGATACCGGCTGTAGGATGCCCACTGCAGCAGCTACTATGGTTCTCACGTGCTGCTCCTGTGTTAGGGACCGGACTTGTTTCTCCTCGGTGACTGTACAGTGGAGGCTGGCTATCATGCCTATTGCTGGCTTCCTGAACAGAGTGTCTGGTCCCACATGGTTTCAAAAGTCCCTTTAATGGCTCCATTGCCAGTTGTACTGCATAGGCATAGGGGGGGGGGGGATGTTCTCTTCTTTGTGGATGAAACTGGCCTTTCACACAAGCTTTGATTTTATCTCTTAGCATTTATTTATTTTTTTATTTATTTTTATTTTTTTATGAAAGTTCTGCATTAATTGATTTTAGTCTTTTAAGTCTTTATTTTAATTCGGCGTCATAAGACCTAAGCTGTTATGTCGCCAGGGATGTAATACAGGGCTGCCTCACTTATAGTAAAGGTTACGGGCATGAAACTCGTTGCGAATCTCGAAATTGCAAATAGCGGAGCAATTTCTCCCATAAGAAATAAAGTAAATCGGGGAGATACGGTCATCGCGATGGTCACGGCCATCAGATTTTATCACTTGTTTTACTCAGTTCATATAGAACATAAAATAAATCATGAAACAAGGGCATAATATCAAATAAACATCAATAACAATCACTTGAGTTTATTAGGCGTATATGTTTACAAGTACAGTATACTTACATGTTTGAGTGTGTGAGTGTTTGAATGTTTATGTGCGTAGGTGTGTGAGGTAAGTTTTAAACGTAGACTGTTAATTTACCTCTGATGTGCTGTGTTGGCTGCTTGCTGAAGTTGGCATGACGGGAGAGGGTGAGAGGAGGCTGGGGTGCTCATGTCTTTTTACGATATCCAATTTCATGTCCAACGTAGCTGCCACATGTGATCTCTTAGCAACATTGCTGGGAGTTTTAGCAGCATTGCGAGATCACACAGAACACAACTGCGAGATCACACAAAACACAACTGCGAGATTACACAAAACACACTCCAGCACGTGTGAGACTGAGGCGAGCGGGAGCGTATGGCGGAGGAATACGTACACACGCTGTCCTTCGTAAGAATTTGCGAATAAACGGGGCAACCATTACAAATAGTGGAAAAGGGTAACAATAAATTGATTGCGGATAAACGGGGTTACGAATACTGAGGCTATGAATAACGGGGTTTGCCTGTACCATAATCAATCAATCAATCACTTGACCTTGTATGGTATGTCATATGTGACGAGGTTGAATCTAAAGGCGTATCCGTCTCTTGCTGCCAGGTAGCCCCGTGGGTTGGTTATGTACTGGCAATGACCCAGGGTGTGATGAACGTAGTGTAGTCTCGACTGTTCTCGCGTAGCCCCACTCTTGTATACATTCCCTGCATACAGAATGCTCTTCTTGGTGTTAGTCGGCACAGAGGTCTCCTGGTGGAAGGGTGGTGGTGTGTGGAGAGTTCGTCTCACTGATTCCCAGTTGAGAGCTTGTACATCGACCATCCTTTGCGGTGACCTATTCTTGTTTGTCACGATTACCACCTGGTGGTACCATTTGGCTGGGGTCTATGGCGGCACTTCCCCCAGGACTTGGATCCTTATGTCTCGATCCAGGCCTTGTTTGACCTCATCCTGCCAGTGCAGCGGAACTGGTATCGGGGTGTGTACCTTTATTGGTATTGCATCCGGTTTGAGGAAGATCTCCAGGCTCTTCATGCATCATTGGCAGCTGTTGGTGCTCATACACACTGAATGCACTGGAGGTATGCCTATACAGTATCCATTTCTGAAGTTTGTTGAGGTTTTCAGGGACTAACTTGAATGGGATTGTATATGGTACTGGAGGTGGTTTTGCTTTCCTTGGACACTCGCATCGTACCTCTTTGGTGGTCTGGCCATCACCAGCACTGTCCATCGTCTTTAAGCCAGGTGGTGCGGTTTTGCTTCCCCTAGGCTTCTGTGGAAATTTCTCCGAAATGGAGCCAAGACGTGAACAGGCCTGTTGACTCGGGAATTAACCTGGGCATCCTTGGCAATGTAGCACAGCTGCTTGGTGGATCTAATGTGGCCACCCTTGACATGCCCCATAGTGACAATAATGACCCCACACTTCAGACTCATCTGACTGTTCTCCGTTGTGCAGATGGTCTGGCTCACCGGCAATAGATATCTTGGTTGTAACTCTAAGAGTGACCTGAGGAACGGTATATATATATATATATATATATATATATATATATATATATATATATATATATATATATATATATATATATATATATATATATATATATATATATATATATATATGAATAACTCCTCCTAAAAATTTTTTTTTTTTTTACGGGAATTAGCCAACCCGGGCACAGGTCAAACGACCCACAACGGAGCCTGGGGGGCGAAAAAAAAGAACGGAAAGAATTTGAAAATATAGAAAAAAGGTTATTCTGTATTAATCTACACCACGAAGATGCCGGAAAACCAGCTTTTTAAAGTGAGACAGATTGTAAGAGCATGGAAACACAGAAGAAGGCAAAGCATTCCACAGTTTGGCTGTGTGAGGGAAGAAGGAGGTACTATAACGGGTTATTCTCGTGTGACCGATATCCAGAGAGAAATGGTGGGCACAGCGGGCAAGACGTGTGTTATGAACCCACGGATGCCACGGATGCCAAATCCCCTGAACATTGCCCGTTAAAGTACCTGTAAAAGAGAGAGAGAGTGAAGCAACATTACGGTGAAGAGAAAGGGGAGAGAGATTGTCGACTAAAGGAGGAGAGTTAATAAGACGAAATGCCTTTGATTCCACCCTATCTAATAGTTGGACAGAAGAAGAGCCACCCCAGATGTGAGAACAGTACTCCAAGTTAGGACGAATGAATCCCTTATATACTTGGAGCAACTGCTCACGAGTGAAGTAGCTGCGGCATCTGTACAGAATTCCCAACTTTCGGGAGGCAGCTTTAGTTATACTAAGGATGTGTGATTTCCAGGACATATTGGAGGAAATGGTGAGGCCTAACATATTTATTTCAGAATTTGGGGGGATGATAGCGTCCTGAAATGTAATTGGTGGGAGATCGTCGACTTTACAAAGTGTAATTGGTAAATATTGAGTTTTGTTACTATTGAACTTAACCAAGTTTGTATCTCCCCATTCAGAGATGCTGCACAGATCCGCGTTGATAGAAGTAATGATATCAGTTCTAGAAACAGATCTAGTTTGAGAGTTAGGAGGAAGGGGAAAATGTGAGGAAGAGTGAAGAGTAGAATCATCGGCGTAAGAATGGATAGAATTAGTTGTAGTGTGAAGTAAATCATTGATAAAAAGAAGAAAGAGAGTTGGTGAAAGAACAGAACCCTGTGGGACGCCACTATTGGTAGAGAAAGAGCGAGAAATCGATCCCTCGACAACAACTGCCATGGATCGATTCTCAAGGAAGCTAGAGATGAGAGAACAAAGTGGGGGAGAGAAACCAAAAGAGGGAAGTTTAGATAGCAAAGACTTGTGCCATACCCTGTCAAATGCTTTGGAGATGTCGAGGGCCACGACAAAAGTTTCCCCATAATCCCTAAGAGAGGATGACCAAAGATGGGTGCAATAGGAGAGCAGATCACCAGTAGATCTTGCCTGGCGAAAGCCATACTGGTGATCCGACAAAAGAGAAAGGCGTTCAAGGTGACGGAGAAAATGGGAGTTCAAGATAGTTTCGAAAATCTTAGAGAGGGATGAAGTTAGGGCAATGGGGCGATAGTTAGAGGGATTAGAATGGTCACCCTTCTTCGGGATGGACTGAACCAAGGCATGCTTCCAAGAAGAAGGAAAAGTTTTCGTTTTGAGGCAAAGGCGAAAGAGGCAAGCAAGCACAGGGGCCAGGGCTTCAGCACACTCCTTCAGAACACGAGGGGGTATTCCGTCCGGTCCATGCGCCTTACTCACATCCAACCTGGATAACACACCGGTAACCCTGCGAGTGGAGATTATAGGAAAGTGCATAGGTTCAGTAGGAGGTGCAGGGGTAGGAGGGATAGAGTGGGAATCGTCTAAGGTGGAATTAGAGGAGAATAAGGTGCCAAAGAGGTTGGCTTTCTCAGGGGGAGAGTTGGCTATAGAGTTATTGGGACGGAAGAGGGGAGGAAAAGAAGGCCTGCAGAAGTTGTTACAGATGTTTTTAGCTAAGGACCAGAAGGATTTACTAGAGGAAGAATTAGTCAGGACAGCAGTCTTTCTTTTAATAAAATTCCGCTTGGCCCTACGAAGAATAGCCTTACAACGATTCCTAGAAGTAATGAAAGAGGTGTGGGTAATAGGAGAAGGAGATAGTTTCATAGCTCGATATGCCCTATCTCTCACCCTGCAAGCAAGAGAGCAGGAGCGATCAAACCATGATTGTAATGTGAAAGTTTTGGTAGAAGATGGGATAAATGCACTCATACCACCCTGTATAACCCCAGCAATGCTGTATGGAAACAGAAGAAGGCAGAGCATTCCACAGTTTGGCTGTGTGAGGAAAGAAGGTTATTCTAGTGTGACCGACATACACAGAGAAACGGTGGGCAACACAAGTGTTAGGAGCTCATGGCCTTGCCAGCGGTACACAGGCTGCATATCTGTTTTAGAATTTGCAGAATGGTTGCGTCCTGAACTGTCATTGGTGGGAGATAATCTAATTTGGAAAGTGTAATTGGTAAATACTGTGTTTTATTACAATTGAATTTAACCAAGTTTCTACCTCCACATTCGGAGATGCTGCACAAATCCGCATTGATAGTGAAATGATATCAGCTCTAGAAACAGATCTAGTTTGAGAGTTAGGGGGAAGGGAAAAATGTGAGGAGTGGAATCATCAGCGTTGCCAATTGATACTATGGGCATGAAATCGGAATCCATTCTGGTGTCCCATGTTGTCATGCCAGCATTGCCGGGGTTTTTCACCACTTTCCCATCTGGCTTTAGCTGGCCTGACCGGCAAACCAACTGGAAATGTCCTGATTTGCTACACAACATGCATTTCTTGCCCCAGGCCTTGCACTTTTCCTTCCTGATGTCGGCCTAGGCCTTAGCCGCATTTCCCTTCTTTCTGCAATCGGCACATTTCAAGGTTGGGCTGACATCTGCAACCCCAAATCGCTTTTGTTGTTGGAATTCTGATAGCTTGCGGTGGAGTCCCGCCATTTGGTCAGACAGGAGACCCTGTGATATCAGTCCTGAATCCTTGGCTTGACAAAAGTCAAAACAGCATCGAGGTCCATGTTTTTTTGGGTCCAGGTGACTGAGTAGGTCCTTCTGGATATCTATATTGAGCAGGCCTTGCGTGACTTGATCTCGGATGACCTCTTCTGCATAGCTAACATCTGTGTCGCACTCATCCTGGTGCACTTCACACTATAGTTAGACAGATGCTTGCCCCATGGCATTGACAGCAAAGTTTCACATCTGCTTGCCATTGTTCTGTGTCAGGTGGCCCAGTTGCATCCTAATCTCCATCCTGTTAGTTTTCTCACTGCCAGTCTTCTGATTTCACGAAGGAGGTGGGTCTCATCATTGGTGGAAAGCCTGCCCCCCCCCAGGTTCCTATGGAAGCTGCTGCAAAGAGCTTCCTCACAGCTTTCAAGGAGTTGCACTGCAACCATGCAACCACTTCCACAGTCAGGCCAGTGGTGGTCTCGTAGGGGGCCTAGTTCTCTTCAGTCAGGCCAGCAGTGAGCTTGGGTTGTATGGTATTCTGAGGTTTGGATCCTCCTGTTGTGGTCGCGACCGGTGCTGTGGCGGTCATCATTGGTGGGTGCACGTTTGCCTGGTGTATCTCAAGCACTCGGATAGCTCCTGTCGCGTACAACTGTGGGGTCTCATATGGGCAGCCCTGCATGGTGCAGGGCAGCTGCATTATAACTGTCACTTGAGAATATTGGGTTTAGTTTATCTTTTGTAGTGTAGGTTCTTATCTTACTCACTGTGCCATCAATGTTTATGGGGCAGAGGAATAGACACTTGTCTGTTTGAAATGTATTTGATTTCCTTCAACGCACACAAAAATCCCAAATAGTGATATCTCCATTAGCCAGAACATTGGTGCAGATCACTTCTGGAAATGAGAGATTTCCGGGTAACGAGACAACTCTTTCAAAGCCAGAAAAAAAATCCCTCATCCCCGGAATTTTCCGGGTAATGGAAAAATTTTCTCGGGAGTTCCAGAAGTTGCCCATTACATCATCTTTCGAATCCAGAAAAATATTCCCCCTCCCTGGAATTTTCCAGGTATCAGGAAAATTTCAATTCTGGCTATTGGAGAGTTCCAGGTTTGAGGGATTGCGTCTAACGGAGATGTTACTACTGTATTACCCAAGTAGTACCCCATAATAACATTTATACCTTGTGACACTTGCCAGATGCTTCTGGTGTTATTGTACAGGGGTACCCAGTGACAGCACTAGGATCCCGCTTCCTCTATTAAGGAATGAACTATTGAAATTGAAAAATTGAATAAGTAGTACTACCAACTAAACATTACACAAATAGTATAATCAAACAAACAGTGCACAAGTAGTATTATCAAAAGTTATTAATGTACAACAGTTCACAACTCTTACTGTCACAAACTCTAGCATTTTCTCCATCCACTTTTTCACCTTTTGTACTTTCTCCACCTGTTGGGTTTTTAAATTTATTGTTTATCTTTAGTTAATCTCACAAAAATCCAATCGGGAGGCTGTATCCTCTTAATTATCAGTCAATGGTCAATATGCTGCCACTACCCTTAACTCAACAACTATGTCAGTGAGTATGGGAAAATAATGAGTTTTTATATTCACTGTGGATAAGGTCACTTGGTAATATTTTTGCTTACAAATGGTGCAAAGTTATCACAGGATCATGTAAATATCAAATTACACTATTTACATTTATTAACAAAATAAACTTCATATACTGCACACGTATAGCAAAGGAGTTATCAGGTTATTGTGAAAGTTTCACTATTAAATCACTTAGGTTTACCTCCTTGGTCAATCCACTTAGAAACTTCTAAGGGTTAATTTGCGAGTCCACAAGTCTCGCAACGAATGTTGGTGAGGGCTCAGGGTAAATGTGGCACGACCTCTCTGTATGAAGTCTGATTGCACACTCCTACTAATCATATGGTTACATCTCTGAGGGAACTGGTTCCCCCTTGGAAGTATTGCTGACTTAGTATTAATAGTCACCAGCAGCTTGGCTGGTCATTTTGCCTGGCCAACAGCTGGCCAGGGCTTTTCATAGCCCTGGGCCATCTGGCCAGACTAGCTCCAAGGATTGGACTTACCAGTGCCAGTGATGAAAATCTGTACCATATATGTCGGCGTACAAGGCCACGGGGTGTATAAAACGACCCCCAAAATTTCCATTTAAAAACATTGGTTTTGAGCTATACACTGTATAAGACTACCACAAATCTGACACTTACCACTGGGAGCTTACTGCCCCAGTAGTCCTTTACCAACCATCCCACTAACCAGTGGAGTGATGCTGTTAAACACACTGCTAAGCAACACATCCTTGGTTATTTAAAATGAGGCCAATTCACTTCAAGTAATGGCATCAAACGTTCCCAGCTGGTGTAGTGTAAACACTAGTGATGTCACTTAGGTGTCGTCTGGAACTAATGTCGGTGTCGAGTATAATTTTACCATTTACATGAAATGGATTTACTGATTTATTTGTTTATTTATTTATTTATAATATACTGTATTATATTAGAAATGTAGGCATAAAATACAATGCAGGAATTTTCTTTAATTTATAAACTTGCTTCGCTTGACGATCGGTAGGACTGGCTGTTTGTTTACTTCGGCAGCAGGTGCAAATGGCAGGCGGTGCATGATGATCCCTGCTTTTATTATGTTGTTATTTTACGGTATTTACGGTATGTTAGACAGGTTTATAATACATTTTTATTATTTTAATATACCGGTAATTTATTTTTAATCTAGCTTCCCAAACTTAATTTCAGTAGAAAATAATTAGTGGTAGGACCGTGGGATTAAGGAGAGTGTTTTATAATGTTCTCCATCACCACTGGTGACGCACTAAACCACAGGATGTAGAGGTTCTGATTTTATACCCGGCGTTTAAGATGACCCCCTAATTTTGGGCTGATTTTTTTAAGGTTCAAATTCCGTCTTTTAAGCCGACATATACGCTACACTGCACGTTGCTACAGCTGAAACCAATTACAGGCTAGTCACCTCCATCACAACAACACAACAGTCGACAACTCTCCTGGTCAACAAGTTGTTATTTTCACTATTCCCACTCACCCACTAACACCTCAAACACCTAATCCACCCACTTCTTCACCTTTAGTACTTTCTCCACCCATTACCACCTCTAACACTTTCTCCACCCACTATTCCACCTATAGCATTTTTCTCCACCTATTTTTCCACCTTTAGTACTTTCTCTACGCACTTTTCAACAATCAAGATCTCTACTCTACATGTTCCTGGATCCTTGCCCTTCCAGAATATCTTGTTTCTATCATACTTTCTGAGCTACCTTTCCACTTTATTTTTTGTTTACAGCAGACTGAGCTTTCTACGGCCCATGTCTCCATAATCTCATCTGCTGCACCTCACATTGAACTGACGTTAAGACATCCAGCTCTAACCCCAACTATGTCAGGTTCCTTCACTGTGATTGCTTGTCATTTCCTGCCTGGTCCCGCTGACTGTTCGACACCGCCTGGTGGAGTACCCCAATCTCAGAAATCTTTGTAGTAAGCACCTCTCCCAATTCTGGGGAGGAGACGGGTCTTACCCCCTCTCTTTGGTGCTTGGTGGAGTTGTGGGTAATGTGGGAGGGGATGTCCTCTCCTTTGTGGAGGAGGCTGACCTTCTGCACAAGCTTTGAGTTTTATCTATTAATGTTTAAATGTTTTTTGAAAGATGTATGTTATTTGTTACTTATGTTTATTACCTTGTATTATTTGATTTGAGTCTTTAATTCAGCGATATATGACTTAAGTTAATTGTTGCATCGCCAGGGATGTAATTACCATAATCAATCAATCAATCAATCTTGTAGCATTCATTAGTGTGGTGTTCGGGTGGTTTTTATGTGGTATGACTATACAGTATTTGTAGCTCATGGTAGCATTTGTCTTTATTGGTAATGTAGTTAACTTAGGTTTTGGCATGCTTGCAACCCATATGCCATAGCAAGAGCAGTCCTGGGGCCTCGGGATGACCCACCATGACCACCTTCAGGGACATCCTTCCTTATGCGACACGGCACTAATGCTCACTGTGGTATTATGCGCTTGATTATGGAGTAGCCTCTCAAGGGGCTACCCTTGAGTTCAGGCTCCTGTATTATCAAGTGGAAGTCCCCAGCCTGTAAAAGGCTCACCCAGTACCCTCTGTATAGGCAACATGCTAGCCCAGAAAATACAGCAGAGACTAGAGGATAGGCACTGCTCTGTTTGACCTAATTGCCATCAGGCATGTTGAAGCAAGGTTTTATGGCTGGATGCCCCTCCTAACACCAACTCACAGGGTGAGAACAGTTGGCAAGCCAGGTTCACATATCCTTGAGGTAATCAAAGAAGGTGCCTACCCACAACCCAAACCCAAGCAAAACCAGGCCAGCTTTGTCTAACATATGCTTCACTTCTTCTTATTTCTTTGTGTCTGTGTGCTGTATTCTAATTAGTTAACAAAGAAATAATGATAATTGATACAATTTTCAGTCAATTTGACCAAAGACAGGTGACAAAGTCATCAGAGGCTTGTTTTCAGTATAGTTCTTATGTCAGCAGCATCAGGTGTTCTTAAGGCCAAGTACTAAGCAGATCCAACATTGCTTAACTTTGCTGATTGGACAAGAAAGTGTTTCCAACATGGTACAGTTACTAAAGAGTCTAATATGAAGTTGTGAATATTATTTAAATTTTATGAAGTTACCTGAATAAAGGAGGTATGATACTGTAAGAAAGACACAAGAATGGTTGAAAGTGTTTCAATTTACTAGAAGGATTTTCTGTCATCTTTCACCAATGATCTATCTTCACATTTGTATGTACATTTTTGCTATACAGTACTTGATTTAATAGGACTAGACAGTAACAAATAATTTAGGTGGTTTTTTATCTATGGTTTTCTGTACTCAGGCGCACTGGAGGAAGTGGTGAACTACACTCACGCCTGGAAGAATGTTATGACCAGTTTCGCCAACTAGAACGTGAACGTAAGAAGACAGAAGCAGAACTTGCAAGGTGTTTTCCTGGAAAGAGAGTTTCTTCTGCTAATACTGTGCCACTCCCTCGTCTCCCGCCATCTCCTTCGCGTGTTGATCGACTCATTATAGACCACCTTCGGGAGCATGCACGAGTATGTATCTTTGTATAAATGCAAATTTTTGTTGTTACTAAACTATATCTTATGAAGCTTTCAAGATACTGTACTTATTAGACTTGTGTGGCACTGCAGATGATCCTCATTAAACCTCCTTGACACCCCCCCCACACCCCGGTGGGAGCTGCCTTGATGGTGGTGGGGGGGGGGGGCTTTCAAGTCCCGGTGATCCGATGAGTAGCACCAGATGGGGGCTTCCCCTCTCTGAGGAGGGATGGGAAGGGTTTCCCAAACCCAGTGGATCATCAGGGATGCTCCACACAAAAATGGCTCCTATCATGCTGCCGCTGGCAGCTTCATCTTCAACTCAGACCACTGGAGCTGGAATACTCTCTCACGTGTTTGCTGTGCATGGTGTCCTATAATGATGGGAGATGGGAGTCTTGGAGTTTGAGTGATGCTGCATGCTAGCAACACACCTCTTTGGTTCCCAATTCCAGCTAAATGGGTGGCTTGGTTGGGCCCGATCAAGTCAATCAGCTGGTCATAGTGTGGCTAGGGTCAAGTGGGCATCAGGGGACCTGGCACTCCTATGGTCGAGGAGCTGCCGTCTTGGCCACCTGGTGGTTACCCGCGTATACTCCTCCACTACCCCTGAGGTCACAAGGGTTTTATCTCTGGCATTGACCTCCCCTTGTTGGGCTCGGTGAGGGGTGGGGGGAATGAAGCAATTAAGTTCTTTTTTATGGAAAGGAAAAACCCAAATAACCGGCCAGATACAACCCTCCCCCCCCCATGACCCTGGACCCGTCCCTGGACCCTCCTCTGGATTGACATTTGCTACATTGCGGCCCTATCAGATTGGGAAAAGTGGCTCTGCGTCATGACAGATACTCAAGTATAAGACCCGCGGGAGGCCCACTGGCCCTGGCACCCCCCCATGACGCTTCTACCCGTGAGATACTACCAGGTGTGTTCATGCAGGTAGAATTGGCAAAATATCTAGTGCTCTGTATCATGGAAGGCAAGCCTGTAATGGACCTGGACATTTTTATATTAACAGGGAAAGAACCAAAAATATTCACTCAGCAAGATGGTAGCCCCCTAGTGGAGGTCTCCTCCCCCAAGGAGAGTGCTCTACTCTGTGCCCTGTCTGAGGTACCTGGTGCTCCAGTCTTCTGTACTTCACATGCCACCTTTAACCAGTGTCGAGGGATGGTATTCTCAAAACAGCTGCTCTGGTACTCAGAAAAGCTTCTGGCAGAGCTCCAAGTCCAAAAGGTGGTGAAAGTGAATAGTTTCCACAAGAAAGAAAATGGCACTCTTAACCATACACCAATTCTGTTATTGACATTTGAATGCTTCAAAATTCCAACTTCTATCAAGGTTGCCTGGATCTTTCAAGGTGAAACCATATGTCCCAAACTCTGGACGATGCTTCAATTGTCAGATGTAAGACCAAGTCAGCTGCACTTGTCATAAGTTAGAGCAGGGAGTTCCTGCAGTACTGTATGTGTTAACTGTGGTAAGGGCCATGAGGGTCAGAAATGTCCGGGTCCGATCTGCTATTTTCACTGTAGTGAGGCTCACCCGGCCTCTTCTAGTGGATGTGACCAGTTCCGAATTAAGAAAGAGTTACTAAATATCTGCATGAGAGACAACATGAGCTTTGCTGAAGCCAGAAGCACAGCACTGAAATTTATCTCAAGTCATGATGATAACTATGCACAGGTTCTATCCTGACACAAGGCTCGGCAAACTGTTGCTGGGACACCGCCTCGAGAATCATCAGTAGCTGTATTGAATTCAGCTCCCCCACCTGAATATGCCACCAAACCTCAGACTTCTCCTGTAGTGGCTCAGGTCCATATGGATGAGGCAGGCACATCTGCTACTCCTCATCTTTCCTCCACCAGCCATCCTGGTACTACAAGAATTTCAGCTAAATGCAACCTAGGGTCCTCAAAGTCTCTGGAGGTAGACGATCCACCAAACAAGATATCAATGGTAGAATCATCTGACTGTTGCAAACTTCAGAACCTTATTCTGAGTACCAGACACTCCAACAGATGTCAGCTTAGGTTGGTACCTCCTCCTCAGAGATGCCGACTGATCCTCTTCCGGAAGTATCTGGTGACAAGACCCCAGCTAAAGTAGAGTTGGCAGCTGGGACCCCTGACATGGATCACCTCTCGATATTCCATCTGGGGAGCCATCTCCAAGGGTTAACTATGGTGTGGGTCCACTGGATGGGTCTACATCTGGGTCGACTGTGGCCACAAAACCACAGACACCTCTTTTAACCCTGGGGCAGGACAGAAAAGCCCAGTCCTACTCCAGGTGCATCCTCCAGGCCCCAACACCCACACTAAGCCTAAATGCCTGTTGGGGGCTGCACACTCACCTTCCCCTACTTAGGTATCCAATAATCATAGTCCAATGGAATTGTTGAGGCTAAGGAGCCAACTGGGAAAAACTCCAGTTGCACCTGAGCATATTCTCCCCAATACAGGTAGTTCTGCTATAACGCGATAATTGAGTTCTTGTAAAATATCGTGTTATAGAAAATCGCGTAATAGAAATAACAGGGCTTATGGAGAAAATAGGGTTAGGTGCAGATTACTCGAAATCGAAAAAATTTAATAGTTAGCCTAACACAAAGGAAAGCACAGTCTAAATAAATGTTACATTCATATCTAATAATGAAATCATCCAGTAAATGTAACACTTTACTTGATGGGGGAGAAGGGTGATTTTGAGGTTGATAAAATCGAGCTTCTCTTCAAGTGTTATATCCTTTCTTTTACGATCATCACCGGGAATTCTATCACCAGAACGCTTCTTGTTGATATTCTTCTTTACTATATTCACAGTTAATACCACAAAATTGGAGAAATAGTAAGCAAAAATCGCGTTATAGCAAACAAGCGTTCGCGTTATACAAATATCGTTCCTAATTCATAAATCGCGTTAGAGCAAATTCGCGTTATCAAAACACGCGTTATAGCAGAACTCACTGTATATATATATATATATATATATATATATATATATATATATATATATATATATATATATATATATATATATATATATATATATATATATATATATATATATATATATATATATATATATATATAAAGTAAAGCTGGAACTTGTCTCAAAGTGTCTCGAGTTCAATATTATCTCATTAATCAACATCGCTGCCTACAGAAACGAAGATCGATATTGATGATAAAAATTATATACCTGTACTATCGTGCACAAAAGTCGTGTCCACTACCCAGCCACAGTGAGGTTTCGAAACAGCTGGGCGAAATGCTATGGTCGGCCAACAGATGTCGCCCACTGTAGTGTGTGTGTGTGTGTGTGTGTGGGGAGGGGGGAGATAGAGGAGGTGGGGGCTGGATGAGAGGCAGGTTAATTATTATTTATACCACTATAATTTCAAGCTGCCTTTTTAACTAAGTTTTGTCTTACGGTTGTTTCTTTATGGTTACGAATTCATGGAACAGGTGCAGTGCCCTGGGTGCTTATTGCCGCTCAGGTCACAATGATACTTTAAAGAATGGAATATATTAAGGATAAAAGTGAAATATGCAAGGGTCAGCTAGTTTTACTCAGCGACCACGTCACAATTTTGTTGTTATTCCGACAAAGAGATTATGGTAATATTTATTTATATTCCACCCATCCTTTGCTTAATAAATATTTGTGATAATATGCAATATTATATAATTATATACTTATGTTAAAAAGAGTGGAGTGAAAAAGTTATCAGTATTGTAAAATAGTATTCAGACTTAATCTAGTTCCAATTCTTCCAAGTTCCAGTGTTTAAACACCCCACCACAATATGCAAGCTTCATATATTTTGGAGTGTGCTCAGTTACCGTTAATATTGTGTGCTGAACATCATGAGCATTTCAATGATGGTAGCTATTGTAACTATATAATTATATTGTGTTATAAGACAACACATTCCACGACGTGTCATACAGATCATTGTATACCACACACAATACATAATTTGTGGCTGTTAAGTTACTTTGTTATGAATTTTCATGAGATATAGTTTAAGACATCATTAAGGACATGGATTTAAGATAACACTGTAGGTGAGTTAATATATATTAATTTTATTTATAAACAATACTAAAATCAATACTAAAATCCAAACAATACACCAATACACACATCTTAGTATTTGGTCCAGCCACCCATTGCATTCAGGACTTCATCAAGGCGATTAGGGATGGAGTCGACCAGCTTCAGGCACACCCCTGGTCGTCGACTTATGCTCTCCCACACGTCGTTAGCTTTGGCCTCTATTGCTGCACAGGTTCGCTGCTCCCCAATATGCCAATCACGTTTCTTCATGGCCCAAATATGTTCAATCGGATTAATATCACATCCTAGTGTTGGCCAGTCGATGACGTCAATTTCAGGGTGATCCTGGAGGTAGTCCTTCACTGTGTTGCTGGTATGAATGGGACTGTTGTCATGAACCAGCCTGATAGTGTGGGGGGCTGGAACTGCCCTAGCCCGGACTGTAGGAATTAGCACTTGCTCCAGGATGTCTACATACTGCTCACCAGTGAAAAGGCCATTGATCTTGACCAGTTCACCTGGCCCATGTGCCCACATCCACCCCCAGAATGACACCGACACCCTACCACTCACTGCGCGATGTTGAATGTGTTTCTCTGGGGGGGCCGCCAGCACTGCCTTGCTTCGGCTCCCACTGCCCTGAACACTATTTCATCGGTAAATATAATGGTTCTCCAGTATTGTTCTGTATGTGGAAGGTGTTCCAATGCGAAGCCAAGTCGACACTCCTTGTGAGTAGGTGTTAGCCACCCTTTGTGAGCTGGAATATGGCAGTCGATCCCGGTTTCATGAAGTCAGCGTCTCGTCGTCATGTGATGGCAGTTGAGGCCCAAATTTCTTGTATGCTCCACTGATGTTCGCATTGGATATACCGTTGCAGCTGCCACGATCATGGCGTCCATCCTTGCCGACGTTACTCGTGGCCTCCCACTTTGAGGTTTCGTCTCCACTGAGCCCTCTTCCTCCCACCGGCGGATCCACCTCCTAATAGTCTTGGTGCTCCTCCCCACTTCGAGAGCAATGTTCGGCACAGTTGCCCCGGCTCTCCACATCCCGATGATTTGGCCTCGCTCAGCAATCACTACCGACGAATTTGCTCATCCTGCAGGCATATCTGAAATGGCAGAGTAATATTATGTTGTGGTAACTGATGCAGGCTTTTATATACTAGAGTAAATTAATGGTATCAGTAACACCTAGGTTAAGTATTATTACTCTGACATAACATTTTGGTTAGGATCAACTGCCCAAGAACCCCTTCCTATTTCATGTATTCATAGTGAACTGCAAGTGGATCCTCCCCCCTCCCCCCCCCCAAACCTCCACCACCAGCCCTGCGACTGTAGAGTGAACATTCGCCGATAATCATCATCAAGATTTAGTTTAACCAGACCACTGACACCCATTTGAGTCTCTCCTAGGGCTGGCCAGAGGGATTAGTTAACATATATTTGTGTTTCTATAATTTAGTGTTATATTGTTTGGAGGAGATTACAGTATTTCAAAAAGGTCAAAACTGAACTTAGGGAAAATTTTGGAGTCTCTGCTAAATTATCTTACATTGTAGGGTTAGTGAAGCACATTGTTCGATACTGATTATAAATAGGACATTCAATGAGAATATGTTGGACTGTTATTTGTGTTCGGCAGTTGGAACATATAGGTGGGGCTCCATTAGGGGAAGACATGAGTTGGCCATGCGTCAATCGCGTATGCCCAATTCTTAGATGATTCAGAATAGTTTCGTGATGTCGAGAGGATTGTTTTGATGGTGACCAAGGATAAACTGATGATTTGATAATTTTTAGCTTATGACTGGTTGGTTCATTTTCCCAGGACTTTTGCCAATCGTCAAATATTAATTGTTTATAGGTAGTTAGCCTCGCCGATAATCAAAATACAGATAGACCCCGACTTACGACGGGGTTTGGGATCCAAATCCAGGTCGTAAGTCCGACATGGTCGTAAGTCCGACAGATAAAAAAATTATTTATTTATTTATTTATTTTTTTTTAAATAAATAAATAATCTACAATGAAATACAGTACAGTAAAAGTAATGAATAATGAGAAATGGATACAGTACAGTGAAAGTAATAAATAATAAGGAATGGTTACAGTGTGACTGAGCACTTACCTTTAATGTAGTCAGCTGAATGCACATGGGGCCCCCATAATTTTCTAATTATACATGGAGACTACATTAACTGGAAACGTTTCAGTATAGAAAATGCGTGTCATTTGAAGAAAATTTTTTTTTTTTTTTTTTAATAAAAAATCTGCGGCGGTCGTAAGTCCCGACGGTCGTAAGTCGTAGCAGTCGTAAGTCGGGGTCTGTCTGTATATGGTTTTCCACTGCTTTACATATTTCTTTGACAATTTTCAGCTATGACATACTTATCTCCGATAAATAATTCATTTAAAATTTATTTTTTTAAAAGAATATTCACTGGTTCCAGAATGTATCTAAACTTACGCCAGTGATGGTCAAGTCTGGTCTTAAATAAGTTCATACTCTGTGCTATCACAACACTACCAGTAACTCTAAATACAAGGGGGAGGAGCCATGTCGTCGGTTCTGTGAGTGTTCATTACAGTAGTGCAATTCGGTTCCATGGGTGGAATAAGGGGAGGGGGGTTGAGGAATGCAGGGGAAGGTAATGTGATGGGATGGAATGTTCGATTGACGTTAGTCTTGGGGGAGGGATGAAGGGAAGAGGTGGGAAAGGGAGGAGTGGAGTGGGGGGGATGGTGGAGGGGGTGTGGGGGGAGAGAATAAGTAGTCGATTAGTGTTTAGGTGTGGTAACCCACGATGCTCAAATTATGAGGTTTAATAGTTGGGTGGGTAGAGGCGGGGGAGGGGGGGGGCCTAGGCGCGAAGTTGGAACTCGTGAATGTATGATGTTGTTTAATGCAAGTTATGGAACATTACAGTATCTTCAAATGGGTTTTCACGCTATTAATAGGCCTTATGTAATCCACCAATAAGGATTACAACAGCACACAGTATGGCTGCAATTGGTAAGAAAAATAAAATATAACATGGCAAAATTTTTGCCCTGCGTAATTTTAACAACCCACCTCACGCCTAAAGTAAACCGAAAAATGCTTGTGTATAGAAGATTTTCAACTCAATATCACATATTCTTTCACCTCTACAAATATCTGCTGTCACTCATGGGACACCCTGCAATAGTATAAGGACGACATGGGCTATGCTGACAAATTAATGTGACTTACCTGTTGGTGACGACGATGGTAGGAATGAGATCTCGGCATGTTTCAGTGTTCGACATCACCTCCTTCCCTTGGTGTGGGTGGCGCCAACCTTGGTAACAACTGGTGTATTCTCCGTGACTACCAGTAATGGTAGTCACGGAGAATTAATTACTGGTGTTCCCATCAGTAGCACCGTCGTAGCCATGAACGGCAGAGATATGGTCGTTGTAGTGCTTTTATTTACCCGTTACACATGTCTCACCTTGCTTAATAATATTAACTATCTTCATGACATTCTTATTGTTATCAGTGTTTGCGGAATTCACGATGTTATGCTCCACCTACACAGAGTCTGTGACTAGACTAACCCCCACCTCCTCTACCCCCCCCACACACACACACACACACACACACACACTACAGTGGGCGACATCTGTTGGCCGACCATAGCATTTCTCCCAGCTGTTTCGAAATTTCAGACTCAAGGCTATTCGAAACCTCACTGGCTGGGTAGTGGACACGACTTTTGTACACGATAGTACCTCCCACCCAGCACACCAATTGCCAGAGAGGATTTGGTTTCATTAATTCGTCAACTTCTTTCTCCATTTTTTATCCTTGGTGATTTTAATGGAAGGCATACCCTCTGGGGTGAT
Source organism: Homarus americanus (assembly GCF_018991925.1). Taxonomy (NCBI): domain Eukaryota; kingdom Metazoa; phylum Arthropoda; class Malacostraca; order Decapoda; family Nephropidae; genus Homarus; species Homarus americanus. The sequence continues at coordinate 19,381,995 of NW_024711292.1, forward strand.
TCAATACATAATTCAAGGGGTGATTTGATAGCTTTGATCATTGAAGAAATGGACCTGGGCATACTAAATACTGGTGATATCACCCACTATCATTTCCAGACCAACACGACTACAGCCATAGGTCTCTCACTGAGCTCAGCAGGCTCTCTACTGGACTTTGAGTGGAGAGTAACAGATGACCTCAGGAAGTGGTGACCACTACCCTATTTTACTTTCCTCCCCGGAAGTCCTTCCAACACCACAAGTTCCCTGTTGGTGGTTAGACAAGATGGACTGGGACTTGTTCAAGGAACTAGTAAAGGTAGACAAGAACATTGAAGAATTTCCGTCTGCAGATGAAGCAGTTGAATACTTAGCCAGCCTCTTCCAGGGTGCTGGTCACTGCTCCATTCCTCAGACCTCTGGTCGTGTAGCTTGCTGACTTGTTCCTTGGTGGTCAGAGGAGTGCAGGCAGGCAGTTGTTGAGTAGTGCAGAGCTTATGGTCGTTACTGGCATCATGGGACAGAAATCATGTGGAGTACAAATGGGCCAGAGCCCAAGCTTGTCAAGTGTTAAAGAATGTCTGTTACCAGTCTTTTTCTTATGTCTCCTCTCTAAATGAAAAACTCCCTTATCCCAGGTATGGAAACAGTGTGCAAAAAATACCAGGCAAATTTTGATCTAATCCTCTCCCAGTTCTTAGGGTTAATGATGGCAGCTTAGTTGCCACCCCTCTAGAAGTTGCTGATCTTTTTGCCACAGAGTTTGCAGATTTGTCTTCTATGGCAACTCGATCCTCAGAGTTTAAGTGTGTGAGTGGAGTAGAGGAGTCACAGACTCTGGATTTTGTGGTGGGACGTGGCGAGACATTCATCATCATGTTCTCATTGAAAGAAGTGAGAGCCGCCCTATCACTCACTGGAGATACATCACCAGGGCCTGATGATATTCCATTTTCAATGCTCAGCCACCTTGAAGTTGAGGCACAGACCTTTCTATTAGAGCTATGTAACAGGATCTGGTGAGAGGGTGCCTTCTCGATCTCATGGCAGAAGGCTACTGTCTTGCCTTTCAAGAAGACTGGTAAAGAGGATCTTCACCCGCTAGAATATTGTCCCATTGCTCTGACCTCCTGCAAGCTGTTCTTTCACCAAATCAAACTGGCTTCCAGAAGATGCATTCAACAACAGATGCCCTTGTTTGTCTCAAGTCCTCAGTTTGTGAGGCTTTTGCTTGTTCCCAGCATTTATTCTGCAATTATTTATTTTTATTTATTTTTTATTATTACAGTAAAAGTCCAAAAATCCGGATGCCAGAAATCCGGACCACCCGAGAATCCGGACTTTTCAAAAACTATTTTTTTTTTTTTTTTTAGCGGGCTTTTGTGTGTATGTGCGCATGCGTGAGCGCCACAGCTGCACAGCGACAACAAGCGACCTCGTGGTCGCCACTTTAAAACGAGCAATCAAACTGTGACAACATACCGTATATACTCGTCTATAACCTCCCCTCGTTTATAGGTCGACCCTGATTTTTTGACCAAGAAATCGTTAATTCATGATATTCCTCGTTTATAGTTCGACCCACGTTTTTGAGGGTAATGGAACAACAAAACCTTCAGTAAAAACACTACATCCTATAAACCGAGGCTCGCTGTGCCTGAAACACGAGTGCCGAAGGCAAATTGTTTACCATTTATTATTACGACACTTTACACTGAAACGCGGGTAGTTTCAACAAAAATATTGTATATTTCCATTCAAATATTTATTCAAGTCAATTAGGAGGGAATATTATTGTAATACAGTTTCTTAACTAAACCATTCGAAAAGCGATTACGGTAACATCTTTTGAACGAAAGAAAGCGAAAGTCATTGTTTTCGTCACAATTTGATCCCACTTTCCACTGTAATACTTACGTAATTTCAGCAAAAATATTACATTTCCGTGAATGTATTATATCAAGCACAGTATGAATATCATATCATTGTAATATAACAGAAAATTAACCGAAAACTATTAAAAAAAATGAATAACATCTCAAGAACATCGGAAGCTTAGGTAAAGTCTTTTGTTTTCGTCATGTATTTTATCCTATTTTACATTGAAATACATCACGTTTCAGCAAAACTACTATTTATTTCCGAGAATATATTCATTCAGGCGCAGTTTAGGTAAAATTTACGTGTGATGTAATAATTTTTTAACTGAAAACGATTCGAAAAACACGTACCCTCTAGCCCTGTTCAAGGAGAGGACTGGGAGAAGCTGTTTGGTGCTGCAGACGATGAAAAGGAAAATGATTTTGATGGATTTTAATGAAAATATTCAGAAATATGGTATCGTAGTATTTATTCAAGTCAATTAGGATAGAATATTATTGTAATACAACAGTTTTTTAACTGAAAACCATACGAAAAGCGATTACGGTAACATCTTTTGAACGAAAGAAAGCGAAAGTCATTGTTTTCGTCACGATTTTTTCCCACTTTCCACTGTAATACGTACGTCATTTCAGCAAAAATATTACATTTCCGTGAATGCATTATATCAAGCACAGTATGAATAGAATACCATTATAATATAACAATATTTTGAGTCCTACTCTTTCCATTTACAGAGTACTGTACAAGCCCATAATAATGGCTCCTAAAGTAGATAAACTTCGTTGTGTGAAGAGAAAGAAGAATACGTTGAAATTGAGTGACAAACTTGAAATAATTAAGAAACTAGAACTTGGTGTGAGCAATACTGTTCTAATGGAAACATACGACATTGGAAAGTATACAATTTATGATATAAAAATGGCAAAGAATAAAATTCTAGAATTCACAGCTTTTTCATTAAAACTGCTCGTTTTGATAAATGAAGCATGCTATATTTGCAAATGAATAAACTATCAAAATGTACCTGTTCATCTCTTCTTTATTCCTCCTTAAATTTGAATTTTAAAAGTACTGCCTGAGAATCCGGAAAATCCGAAAATCCGGACCAACCCAATCCCCAAGCAGTCCGGATTTTTGGACTTCTACTGTATTATTATTATATACAGTGGTCCCTCGGTTAACGAACTCAATTTGTTCCAGAAGGTCGTTCGTTAACCGAAAATTTCGTTAACCGAAACCATTGTTTCAATGGGATATTGGGTAGTTGGTTCCAGCTCACAGAAAAGTATATACAGTCGGCCCATAACATACGCGGGGGTTACCGCATATCTCGGCCTACAAGGCGACGGGGTGTATAAGACGGCCCCCCAAATTTCCATTTAAAAAGTAGCTTTTTAGCCCTATTCGCTGTATAAGACCGGTACCCCAAATGTGACACTTACCATTGGGAGCTTACTGACCCAGTAGTCCTTTACCAACCATCCCATTGACCAGTGCTGTTTACACATCCTTGGTTTTTTAAAATAAGGCCAATTCACTTCAAGTAATGGCATCAAATGTTACAGGTTGGTGTAGTGTAAACACTAATGACTCACTTAAAAGTCTGTTATTTAACTTGAACTAATGTCGGTGTCGAATACAATTGTTTCATTTACTTGAAATGGATTTGCCGACTTATTTGTTTATTTATTTTTTTATAACATACTGTAATATATTAAACACATTAAAAGTATTTTCTTTAATTTATAAGCTTGCTTCAACCAGCTACAGTATTCTAATTCAATAGTGTTTCATTAGGATTTGAGTGAAAAAGATTACTGTACATACTTACTACATACATTTATTACACAAATATATAATATATATATATATATATATATATATATATATATATATATATATATATATATATATATATATATATATATATATATATATATATATATATATATATATATATATATATATATATATATATATATATATATATATATATATATATATATATATATAAGTAAATCACTGTAGTGTGATCTAGGTATATGTTGATAACCTGAAGATGAAATTCCCAAGCCTTTGGTGTGGTTCATCTTCAGTGAGTACTCACCTGAAGATGTGAATTCAACTAAGGGGGAAGTCGGGTTTTCTGTCTTTCTTGTGATTTTATGTTTGTGTATATATATATATATATATATATATATATATATATATATATATATATATATATATATATATATATATATATATATATATATATATATATATATACACATACATACATACATACGTTGCCAGGGCAGATCTCTTTGCGCCATCATAGCAAGCCCAAAGTAGCCAAATGCATGGTATGGTATGCACAGGAGTATGTAAAACATAAAGTATTCATTTTTAAAGTTTATTTATAGATACATAAATTTTTATATTAAATTTGAAACATCAATATGATGTGAGTCAGGTCATCTACACACAGTTGCTGAAGTTTGCAATTTTCCTTTAAAATTTTGGTTACCGAGCATTTTTCCCAAATCGTTTTACAATACTGTAGGTAAAACAGTATACTATTGTGCAAACCCCACAGAAAAAAAATTGCCACAACAAATGGAGACACACTAAAAATGTAAAAAAAAAAAATGCTGTCTGACTTGCAACACTGTTGGTAGGGTCAGGTGGTTCTAACGGCACCTGCCAGGACCCGTAATCAAAATTTATAACAATATCTAACTCAATTACTGTAGTTTATCTTGATGTAGGCAATATGAAGTAAAAAAACAGTTAAAGTGAGAAATTGAAGAGAATAAACAAGAAAGATGTTGGGCTATTTTTGGTAGGGCTGAGGGAGAGAGTACCAGCTGTTTGGTCTTTTTTTGGCGGAGAGTCACTAGTCATCCGTACTAGTATTTGTTTGGTGCCTCTGTATTTTTAAAAATGAATACTTGTAAATTAAAAGTACCAGAACATTGTATTATATAAAAATCCTATCATATTTCTGGAAAATAAGAAGCAAGCAGAAAATAAGAATACACCGTAAACACACTCAACTTATGCTAAAAATTAAAAGTTGCTTAAGAAGGGCCGACAAAACACAAAGCCTCCCACGCACTAGGCCTGTCAGATTAGCCAGACGGCACACGTGTATCGAATCGCTTTTCAGTTAAAAAAACTTTACATCACAAGTGAATTAGAAAGAATATTATTGTATTATAACAGTTTTTGTAACTGGAAAACTATCTGTGTTATGCATTACGGTAATATCTTGTGAACTTAAAAGAAGCGGAAATATTGTTTTTGTCACGATTTTATCCCACTTTCCACTATACATTGAGCCAGATTGCCATTTCAGCAAAAATATTACATTTCCATATTCTCAGAAATAAATAGTAGTCGGTTGAAACGTGATGTATTTCTCAATGTAAATTAGGATAAACTATGCAGAAACAAAGACTTTAATTTAACCTCCGATGTTGTTCAAGAGATGTTACCGATTTTTATTAGCTTTTCGGTTAAAATACTGTTTATATTAGTGATATTCTTATTCATACTGTATGATATAATACCTCTTCACGGAAATGTAATATTTTTGCTGAAATGACATACGATTACAGTGGAAAGTGGGATAAAATTGTGATGAAAAACAATGACTTCGCTTTTGTTTCTGCTCTCAAAAGATGTTACCGTAATCACTTTTTCGAATGGTTTAGTTAAAAAACTGTTGTATTGTATTACAATAATATCCTAATTGACTTCGAAATAAATATTACTTATACCATATTTCTGGGAATATTTTCATTAAAATCCATCAAAATCATTTTCCTTTGTCATCGCTCTCGCAGCACCAAACAGCTTCCCAGTCCTCTCCTTGAACAGGGCTGAGGGAACGGTTTTCTAATCGCTTTCAGTTAAAAACTATTACATCACACGATATTTTACCTAAACTGTGCTCTGAATGAATATATTCTCGAAATAAATAGTAGTTTTGCTGAAACGTGATGTATTTCAATGTAAAATAGATAAAATACATGACGAAAACAAAAGACTTCACCTAAGCTTCCGATGTTCTTGAGATGTTATTCGTTTTTTAATAGTTTTCGGGTTAAAAATTCTGTTATATTACAATGATATTCTATTCATACTGTGCTTGATATTCTACATTCACGAAAATGTAATATTTTTCCCGAAATTTACGACGTGATTACAGTGGAAAGTGGATAAAATCGTGATTTAAAACAATGACTCGCTTTCTTTCGCTCAAAAGATGCTACCGTAATCGCTTTTTCGAATGGTTTATTAAAAAACTGTTGTATTACAACAATATTCCCTCCTAATTGACTTGAATAAATACTTGAATGGAAATATACAATATTTTTGTTGAAACTACCCGCTTCAGTGTGTAAAGTGTCGAATAATAAATGGTAAACAAGTTTATAGGACGAGAGTTTTTCTTGAAGGTTTTTATGTTCCTTCACCTCAAAAAACTTGGGTCGACTCTATAAATCTAGGAATATCATAAATTACCATTTCTTTTGGCCAGTAAAATCGGGTCAATTTATATACTTAAGGGGGTTATAGACTAAGGGGTTATAAACCGACATATACATACATACATATACATACATACATACATACATACATACATACATACATACATACATACATATATATATATATATATATATATATATATATATATATATATATATATATATATATATATATATATATATATATATATATATATATATATATATATATATATATATATATATATATATATAAATCACGGGAAAATGGAAACAGCGAGGTGCCTTAGCTTTGTCTTTATTCAGGACATCTTCAGAGGCTGAAGATGTGATTTTCAATTATTGGATTTACATGAAATATATATATATATATATATACAGTGACCCCTCCGTTAATGAACTCAATCCGTTCCAGAGGTCGTTCGTTAACCAAAAGGTTCGTTAACGAAACCATTGTTTCAATGGGTTTTTGGTAATGGTTACAACTCACGAAAATTTCCTAAATTCAACAAAAATGGTAGAAAAGTTCATTTACTTTGAGGGTGTGTATGTAGAAGGCTCCTGGATGATGATGATGATGATGATGATGATGATGATGATGATGATGATGATGGGATTTAGAATGGGGTGGAGGAGAATAAAGAAGAGAAGGCATTGGGGTGGAAGAGAATCACCCCATGGTGCCATTCACCCATAAAATTTAGCTCTCTTGGTGTAATTCAAGATTATTTTCTTTAAATCAACACTGCACTGCATTATATATTGTCAATATGTAAAATATATTTCAAAATGACCAATAATTTGCTTGGAAACACAGAAAATAAGCGTTTAGTTGAAGAGAGTCTCGAGAAGATGTTACCTCCACTGGAAAACAGAGAGACTAACTCCTGTTTACCATTAAACTGAATACTTTACTCTTCAATTATGTCCAATAATTGTTAAAATGACTAAAAAATTGAATATTAAACTTTTAAAATTATTGAATAGTATAAACTTTGATATTTACTAAAAGTAGTAAGGAATTTAAGCCCCAGAACCGATTAATGTATTATGACTGCTACTAAAGCTGGTTGCCCGCCAGTGCAAGCGAAACATGTTGAGTCGGTTCAGAAGAACTTCGTTAACTGAATTTTTTTCGTTAACTCAATTGAAGATCCAGGAAGGCAGTTCGTTAATCGAAATTATGTTTTAACTGAGGTGTTCATATATATATATATATATATATATATATATATATATATATATATATATATATATATATATATATATATATATATTCACAATATTTTATAACGTAGTCATGTACTGAATATTCTATGTAAAAAATCAATTTTAAATGAATTATTTCTAGCGTGGTCGACTTCCTACACAAAGACAGGCTATAAATAGTCGCTTATCTCCTCCTTCCCTCCCCCCTCCATCCTCTGTTCTCAGAGAGGTCTTGGAAATAACTTTGTTTGTTTATTTTCATTGTTTGTCTAATTTATCATGTTGTATCAAAGTAATATGACTAAAAGTTTTAGGCAGCTACCAAACAGGGAGATTCTACTGCCTGGGAAGATATTGGAAGCACAATGTACAGTATTGTCTAATGCAGTGGTTCTCAACCTTGTTTGCCCCATACACCCCTTTCACCATATGTCAGAATGTCATTCCCCCCTCCTTTCCAAGATTGTTTGGTTCAAAAAGTGCATTCCAAATAATATGCATATAATTCTGAAAATCCTTTTATTTTTTTCCATATTAGTAATTATACATTTACAATTTTACATGGATTATTTTATAGTGGAGTTTTACAAATTAAATGCCAATTGAAATGTTGATGGATTTATAAAATCAAAAAGTAAATAGTTTTTTTTATTTATAATGAATTACTTAACAGACCAAACTGAAGCATAATGCAATAAACAAAAGTTCAATAGAATACCAGGATATTGTAAATTTGTAAATTAATTTTATTCAGATGAAGATTACAGTCAATGAGAGACCCGGATTGTTTTTCTTGGCCAATTCTGGATACGCGGAGGAGTGCTTGAAAGGGCACAACGCAGGTCATTTTCACTTAATCTACTACGTTGTTTGCTTAATTGGCAACAGAGTTGAAAAGCCTGACTCACAAAGATATGTCGACACAAGCGGAAGCAATGCAGGATAGCTCTTTTCTGCCACTTTGTAGGGAATCGCACATCAAGGGCCAAAATTCTGTGATTGATTTCTCATCGAACATATCTCTTGCTCCGAATCAGTCCCCTCGCCCCCCACTGAAAACCTGAATCTGGGGGAATTCTCCCTGGTTGAGAACCCTGGTCTAATGTAGACCCTACTTCCATATGGCATCACGAAAAATTGTGACCAAGTCTTAGGTTGCTGATTTATCTTTCTGCCTCATTTACACACAATTGCAGAGTTTCAATTGTTTCTTTCCTTTGACAACACAACATACATACAATATGATGTTTCTCACCTCTGATCTTTTTCCATTTATTTATGGTTGGTTATTTAAAATAATGCCAATTCACTTCAAGTATTGGCATCAAATTACTGCTGGTGTACACTAGTGACTCACTTAAGGTCAGTAATTTAACTGGAACTAATGTTGGTGTGAGTAAAATATTTCCATTTACTTGAAATAGATTTGCCGATTTATTTGTTTATTTATTTATTTATAATATACTGTAATACATTAAACACACTGCAAGTATTTTCTTTAATTATATATTTGTTTTGCGAAAAAGGGAGGCTACCATTGTACCTGGTAGGTGAAGTTGACCAGACATTTATGGTGATCATTAAGGACCAAACTCCGAATCCATGAAGTGACTTCTGTTCATCATTTATATCCTAAATTTACCACTGTCAGTAGTTTCAAGAATTAACACAGTCATTTACTGAATATTCTTTGTAAAAAAATAAATTTTAAATTAATTATTTATAGGAGATAAGTATTATGATCAGTAAATATACAGATATGCATTACTGACCACCTCCGAACACAAGGACGGCTAAAAATAGCCACAGGCGGTCACAGTCAAGGTCACTTTCCCTTTCTTGTCACTGGCAAATGGGGGGGGATGGGTGATGATAGCAGCTGTGTTTATTACCGGGGTATATTGTTCTTTTACGGTATGTTAGACAGGTTTATAATACATTTTTATTATTTTAATATACCGGTAATCTTATTTTTAATCCAGCTTCCCAAACATAAGTTTCAGTATAAAATAATTAGTGGTAGGACCTTGTGAGTGGTTTACCATGTTTCCATTACCACTCTTGACACACTAAACCCGCAATATTTAAGAGGTAAAAATTTTATATCTGGTGCTTAAGACGACCCCCTAACTTTGGGCTCATTTTTTATGGTTCAAATTCCGTCTTATAGGCCGTGATATACGGTAGTTACTAGCCCCTCCAAAAATTTTACAAGACATTAAAAAAAAAAAACATTCAAATTTCAATAGTTGACATATACTAAATAGGCCTACATAGATAGTTGTACACCGTATATACTCGTCTACAACCCCCCCTTGTTTATAGGTCGACCCTGATTTTTTTTACCAAGAAATCATTAATTTATGATATTCCTCGTTTATAGGTCGACCCAAGTTTTTGAGGGTAATGGAACAACAAAACCTTCAGTAAAAACACTACGTCCTATAAACTGAGGCTCACCGTGCCTGAAACACCGAGTGCCGAAGGCAAATTGTTTACCATTTATTATTACGACACTTTACACTGAAACGCGGGTAGTTTCAACAAAAATATTGTATACAGTCAGTTCTGCTATAACGCGATAGTTGTGTTCTTATAAAATATCGTGTTATAGAAAATCGCGTAATAGAAATAACAGGGCTTATGGAGAAAATAGGGTTAGGTGCAGATTACTCGAAATCGAAAAAAAATTAGTAGTTAGCCTAACAAAGGATAGCACAGTCTGAATAAATGTTACAATCATATTTAATAATGAAATCATACAGTAAATGTAACACTTTACCTTGAAAAAATATGAATATAACTTGATGGGGGAGAAGGGTGATTTTGAGGTTGATAACATCGAGCTTCTCTTCAAGTGTTATATCCTTTCTTTTACGATCATCACCGGGAATTCTATCACCAGAACGCTTCTTGGAGATATTCTTCTTTACCATATTCACAGTTAATACCACAAAATTGGAGAAATAGTAAGCAAAAATCGCGTTACAGCAAACAAGCGTTCGCGTTATACAAATATCGTTCTTCTATTCATAAATCGCGTTACAGCAAATTCACGTTATCAAAACACGCGTTATAGCAGAACTCACTGTATCTCCATTCAAGTATTTATTCAAGTCAATTAGGAGGGAATATTATTGTAATACAACAGTTTTTTAACTGAACACCATTCGAAAAGCGATTACGGTAACATCTTTTGAACGAAAGAAAGCGAAAGTCATTGTTTTCGTCACGATTTTATCCCACTTTCCACTGTAATACGTACGTCATTTCAGCAAAAATATTACATTTCCGTGAATGTATTACAGTAAAAGTCCCAAAATCCGGATGCCAGAAATCCGGACCATCCGAGAATCCGGACTTTTCGAAAACTCAACCTTTTTTTTTTTTTTTTTTTTTTAGCGGGCATTTGTGTGCATGTGCCCATGCGTGAGCGCCACAGCTGCACAGCGACAACAAGCGACAACGCGGTCGCCACTTTAAAACGAGCAATCAAACTGTGACAACGTATGTAATTTTGAGTCCTACTCTTTCCATTCACAGAGTACTGTTCAAGCCCATAATAATGGCTCCTAAAGTAGATTAACTTCGTTGTGTGAAGAGAAAGAAGAACACGTTGAAATTGAGTGACAAGCTTGAAATAATTAAGAAACTAGATCGTGGTGTGAGCAATACTGTTCTAATGGAAACATACGGCATTGGAAAGTCTACAATTTATGATATAAAAAAGGCAAAGAATAAAATTCTAGAATTTACAGCTTTTTCTTTAAAACTGCTCATTTTGATAAATGAAGCATGCTATATTTGCTAATGAATAAACTATCAAAATGTGTCTGTTCATCTCTTCTTTATTCCTCCTTAAATTTGAATTATAAAAGTACTGCCTGAGAATCCGGAAAATCCGAAAATCCGGACCGACCCAATCCCCAAGCAGTCTGGATTTTTGGATTCTACTGTAGAACAGTTTGTTAACTGAAAACCATTCGAAAAGCGATTATGGTAACATCTTTTGAACAACGAAACAAAGCGAAAGTCGATTGTTTTCGTCATGATTTTATCCCAGTTTCCACTGTACAGTGGGGTATGCTATAACGAATCTAATTGGTTCTAGAACCTTGTTCGTTATAGCATTCGTTCGTTATATGATTAATCCGTTCCAGGCCCCCAAATACAACCACTTAACACTGAAAATTATAATATAAAATTGTAAAAATTGTAAAAAAGTGCATAAATATGCATCTAAACCCCTGAAATAAAGAATATCATTAATATTTTAATAAAAAAACAATAAATTAGAAAAAAAAAATTTAAATAATGTTCGTTGTAGGAGTTTCGTTCGTTATAGCATTCTCAATTTTATAGGTAAAACCGTTCGTTATAGGAATATTCGTAGTAGGATCCGTTCGTTATAGCATACCCCACTGTAATACGTACGTCATTTCAGAAAAAATATTACATTTCCGTGAATGCATTAAATCAAGCACAGTATGAATAGAATATCATTGTAATATAACAGTATTTTAACCGAAAACTATTAAAAATAAACGAGTAACTTCTCTTGAACATCGGAAGGTTAGGTAAAATCTTTTGTTTTCGTCATGTATTTTATCCTATTTTACATTAAAATACATCACGTTTCAGCAAAACTACTATTTATTTCAGAGAATATATTCATTCAGGCACAGTTAAGGTAAAATATACGTGTGATGTAACAGTTTCTTAACTGAAAACGATTCGAAAAACACGTGTACCGTCTAGCTGATACGCAACAGCTGGTGGTGCGTCATGCATCGTTGTAAACAATAGGAGGTTGCAGTGGATTACCGGGTATTATATTAAGTGTGAAATATCGAAAAGGTTTTTATTACCGGTATTTTTTGTAGATCAATGAGTACTGTGATACCGTATATGATATGATAAGTTAGCCTGTGCTAAGAACTTCAACATACAGTAGGCTCTCGCCAATAACGACTTCCACAATAACGTTTTCGACAATAACGGTAAGTTACAATAGGTACCCATTTTCGATAACGTCTGGATTCTCTTGAATAACGGAAATTTCGCGGGAAGCGTCCGAGCGCATCAATGATAGCATTTGTTTGCCGCTGTGTTGATGACGTAGTTGTCCACTCCGCCTCACTCTCACTCTCACACACGCTCGGTGGAATACAGCGCTGCACCCACGTGTGAGATTTTCGCCACTATAACCAGTGGTTGTTAGGGTCGGTGATCAATAATGGCTAACGCATTTTTGCCTGCGGGGGCTAGGGGAGGTGGTGGAGGGAGTGATTTGCCACCTGAATGACTGGGAACTTTTAAAGTGAGGAAATTGAACTGTCCTGAGTCTACAGTGCGAAATATTAAGAGGAACTTAGAGGAGACCAAGAAGAGTATTGTGCTGGCTAAAAATATTTCGGTAGTGATGGAAATGCGAGGCGAGCTATGAATGATAAAGGTGATAGAAACAGGTTGTTAGTGATAACAGAGCATTTTCTTGTGAAATGGTTAGCTTGTAGAATGAAAGACAGTGCAAGTGTTAGTGACCCTCAGATACGGAACAACCATCACACCAAGCACCTCAAAAACTAGGTGTTATATTACTCAAAATCTTTATTTTGATGATTGAATAGCAATTCTTTTTATTTCAGCAAACAAAAAGTGTTAGGAGGGCTTCAAGGGGAAAAAATGGGTGAAATTCTTGTGGCAGCAGCACCAATAAACCCTTTTTACATGTATTTTAATGTCACACAAATAACATTTTCGCTAATAACGGTGTTTTTCAGGCACCTATTAAACGTTATTGGTGAGAGCCTACTGTAAACTACTGAAAGCACGTTGTAAGGTAATTTAGCCTTATTGTAAGTTGGTGAGCTTCATCTGCTGAAGGAACTGCACAATTTTTCATTACTAATTGGTACATATTTTATGTTTCCATTGTTTACTGGCAGTAAATGGTAAATATTTTTCATGTCTGAAGCTAAAAGTTGCTCCTCGCCCTTCCCATCATGCACGGGTTCAACCTCACAAAACTATTACGCATGTAGAGGTCGACCCCCAATTTTTTGCCTAAAAATTTGGTCTTAAAAACTCGAACTACACGCGAGTATATACAGTACTTTGACACTTTATTTAACATAATAGCAAAAGGTAAATTATATTCAAGTTGTAAACACTGGCATTCACAACATATTATTATAATATGGATAATCTCTTTACTTAACCCCTACGCCCCGGGCTAGGGTGGTGCTGGCCGTACCCCCATGTGGGGTAAAACGGGGAAAATAAATTTGTCCCAAAATTTTTTTTAATATTTATAAATGATAAAACAATAAAAAAGACGTAAGAAAAACTATATATTGTCCATCAGTGACGAGTGAAATAAGGAGAAAGGTGGGTTTTCTTACAGGGAGCAGCTCGTGGTCACTATGCATTAGGGGTCCCCCTTCCCATCTCCTTTGTGTCCGAGATGGCCAAAAATACATATTTTTACTTATTTCCTATAAATAATTCATTTAGATTTTATTTTATTTGCATTACTTTTCATAAAGACTGTTCGGCGACACACACCCAGTCGGTCGCCAGACTGTCTGGTTGTGTTTGTGTTTGGTAGAGCAAGTAAGTCATAAATAATTATGGGAATAATAATTCCACAAATAAATAGATTCATAATATTATCATACCATTATCATCTAGTGATACTGTACTGCGCACATCATTGTCATTCCTAAAAACCCTTTTAATTCATATTACGCTACATAACATTCAAATCCACCGCGCTTGTAGAATCTCAGAGAACGGGAAACATTGATAAAGGATAACTCCCCTACTCAATGTTACTGAATCATGTGTTGTATTGTACCCAGGTACTGTTATATAATATTAATTGTATGTATTCATAGCATTAAGGAGAACTCAGGGTATCCACAAGATGATTGGGAAAGTCCAGTTGAGCCGGACTAGTGTACTGTAGGACTAAGTGTGGATCATGGTTTGAAGGTCATACTATTTACGTCTGTGAAAGTGTAGCGAACATAACTTCCACAAATATCATATGAAAATACATGAGAACAATGATCTGGAAAAAGGATAAAGGTATCAGAACTATGTGAAGTGTTGGAAGTGATGCTAGGCTTTGTTTGGGTTGGCACCTAGGCCGCCTCGGGTGTGCCGCGTTGATATTATAACCCAATGAATTTACCCATGAACTAGCAAACCAGAACCTTACCTTAGTGTGTAATCTAAGATTAATAGATGTGTTTATAAGGCATGAGTTACAGTATACAGGACATTGTTCAGGTGAGAACCGTAAGAAATAAAAGTAAAAATTAAAGATTGGAAACTGTAGGTCTACGCGGTGACGAGCGTCGGGGCAGTGCCCTCAGTGTCCTCCGTTCTACCGCCACATCAGGTCACACGCGGTCGGAGCACCTTGCTGGGCGTCGGCCATTCTCCCTGTGAGCGTCCCACCATGTGAGGTGACTACCAGCTATACTATTCCACTGTGAACCTGTGGATCCCCAGCAGACCACCCCAAATGAGTAGGAATAAATAAGGAAATGCTTGAGAAACTCCGCGGTCGTCACTTGGAGTGACCTATAATGCCAGGCGCAGAAACGGTACTGGTATGTCTCTGGGTGTAACCCTCGTCTCTACCCATCGAGGGCGGTGTGCAAACGAGGTGCCTGATACGTGTACCTAGAAATCACAAGGAGTCCCATACTTGCAGGTGTGTAGTATAACAGGTGTGGTGAGCTGGTGCTACAGGGAGGTGAGATGGTGTTACTATGTATGATGACCTAAGGTGCTATACACCATACAGGTGGAGCAGTCCGAAGTGTTAAAGGATATTGTAAGCAGGGTAACCAAACTCATCGTTGTTCTTCTGAGGAAGGCCAGCTCAATTGTATTTTTTGTTACCATATAGTTTATAAAGAATAAATTAGTTCAGACATGTTATGGTTTCACCCTTCTTTCTCCTTATCGATCTGGTCAATGAAAAACCTAACCCAATGCCTAGTCCACTCTGCCCGCTACCTAACGAGTTACATACTGTCCAGAGGGGGTCTGGTGGCAGCGACCCTTAGAAATTAAGATTAGAGTTAAGTATTTCCCCTTAGAATTAGTGACCCCAGTCTGGCAGTATAATACTACACTACTTTTAGTAATATTAATTTGATACAACATGATAAAAAGGACAAACACTGGTAAATAAACAAACAAAAGAAGGCACTAATCAAGAAGCTTCCCTCTGACCGTGCTTAGATAAGTGAGGTGGTGTGTTGCCACCCTGACCCTGGGTGTATGCTAGCACCAGTGGGTAGAGACGAGTGAAGGCGTACAACTGTGCACCTTTTCCACAAATATGTTACTTTGTTTCTTACAAATACACTTATACTACTATTACACTATTTACAAGCACGTGACACATTGTTTTAGATTGTTTTCTTGGGGTGGTACTCCACGAAGCAAGGAGGACAGAGACCAACGTCACACTCCTTGAACCAAGTCTTTACGTCCTTACGCTTAGCTGCGCTTTGCCCCTTACGACCGTCAGGGCTGTAACGAGCGGGATGGTTGTCCACCGCTCGTTGCTTGTTCGCGGCCCCCCTGTGGGGGGATGTGAGAAGGTCGCTACTGCTTCGTCACACATGAGACACTAGCCAGCCAGTACCACAGCTGTACTTCCCCTGCTGTTCAATTTAAACCCTGGTTGTGTGCTCATCTGAGGCTCCTGGGGCTCGTAGGCTGATTCCTCAGTCCTTCACTATTCGGCTGTTAATCTCCGGACACCTACTCCGGTTACTACCGCGGCTGCCATGTGATCGCCACTTCCACCACGCCCTATCCATCATCCGTGCCCTGGCGTCTCTCCTGTGTGGCAAGACATCGCCCACAAACGCCGGCGCCAAGTGAGGAAGCTGCCCTGAGAGCGGACCACCGCATTATCAGAACATTCCACTGGGCTGCAGCCGTAGGAAATATCTGCACTTTGTTTGACTCCCGTAATTGTTTATTTAATATTTGTGTGAGTGGTGTCAATTATTGTGATTATTTTCGTAGTAAAGAGATGTCAATCTCTAACGGTTGTTTGTTACCCCTTGGAAACCCATGGTTCGTGACTTTCCTTTTATAAGATCCTGATTAGGCTGGCAAGGGATTTATATCCCAAAGTCCAGGCCTTTACAACGACCACCTGGACCAATTGGTAAGAAGTCCGTGTTGTGACGAACAACCCAGTCACGTGCAAGCAATCTGTCAGGTAGGCCTGCTTGGCTGTGATGTCGTGGTGCAGCTGCCACGATGGTACCATATTTCTCTAGGATTTTCAATATCACTTGCTTCTGAAAAACCCCGAGAGAGGGTTTTTACTAGGTACAGTTTGTATCCATTCAGGATGGTGATGTCCATGAGGTGTAGGAACATCATCTTGCACCACTTCAGACATTTCCTTGCACACTCAATTGAGCCAACCTGTATGTCACTCTTGTCCACGAGGCGCATGTTGACATTGTAGTCCACAACAGCGTCAGGTTTTTTCATAACCTCTCCTGAGGTCGATTCCCTTTTTCCACTGTCAACCATTTCACCCTTGCGAACGGTTGACAGCATCCGCACAGTACGGTTATCTTGTCAGTGTATTGCAAGCATCTTGTCTGCTTGCTTCAGCTGGATCTCTCATCGGGCTGGTTTACCAGTAAACACGGGCCACTGTTTCTGGTTCTTGCGTACAGTTCCACATGAACCGATGTCATGTTCAAGTAGGAATTTGGTCATTGCAGGAGAAGTATAATAATTGTCAGTGTAGAGGATGTGATTCCCTCCAAAGTAGCGGTCCATAAGTTTCTTGACAACAGCGCCAGAGAAACCATGTGGGTCGTCCTTGGGTATGTCTACGTCACTTGCTGTGTAAGCTATGAGATCTAAGACGTACCCAGTATCACAGTCAGTGTACACAGCACAAAGAACTTGATCCTGAAGTGATGTCGTTTGGGGGGAATGTATTGTCTAAAAACAACACGTCCTCTGAAAAGCACCAGAGACTCGTCCACCACTACGTTGTGAAACGGTCTGAAGAACTTGGTAAAGCGTTCCTTCAGCATCGTAAAAACTTCCCTTATTTTACAAAGTCTGTCACTAGTCACAGGAATGTTATCTAAAAAGTGTAGATAATGTCGGATGGAAGCAAACTGGTCTCTGGACATGAATTTTGCAAACAATGGAGTTGCAGTGATATCATCAGGAGATATCCAGTACTCCTGAAGTACATGTTTTCTCACCTGTGCCATCAGCATCAGTAATGCAAAAAACACATACAGTTCGGCAGCACCGACATCATTCCATCGACGCATGTGTGGCAAGGGGCCAGAGCCGGGGTCAGCCTCACATGTGTACTGATGAAATTTGTTTGTCTCGGTACACAGTAAGTCCATAATTGCACCATCAAAGAACGCAAAAAAATAATCCATCTCACGTGATTCCTCTGTACAGGGAAATTCAGGAGTAATTCCACCTGATGATCTTCTGAATTCTGGGATATCAGGATGGAAATTACTGCCATCAGACCAAACAAAGGCATCCATTGTCCCTTGTCTGTGTCGATGATGGTGATGGTGATGAATGCAGTCCATCAAATGTCGACAAAACATTTAATTTTTTTTTATATCCTTGTTCCCGTGTCTGCAGCTCCACCAACCATACCAAGCCCTGTGTCTGGCACTCCACCAACCATCCCAAGCCCTGGGTCTGCAGCTCCACCAACCATCCCAAGCCCTGGGTCTGCAGCCCACCAACCATCTCAAGCCCCGGGTCTGCAACTCCACCAACCATCCCAAGCCCTGGGTCTGCAGCTCACAACCATCATCCCAAGCCCTGGGTCTGCAACTCCACCAACCATCCCAAGCCCTTGGTCTGCAACTCCTACAACCATCCCAAGCCCTGGGTCTGCAACTCCTACAACCATCCCAAGCCCCTGGCTCCGAGCCCACCAACCATCCCAAGCCCTGGTCTGCAATCCCACAACCATCCCAAGCCCTGGGTCTGCAGCTCCAACCATCCCAAGCCCTTGGTCTGCAACCCTACAACCATCCCAAGCCCTGTGTCTGCAGCTTCACCAACCATCCCAAGCCCTGGGTCTGCAGCTCCACCAACCATCCCAAGCCCTGGGTCTGCAGCTCCACCAACCATCCCAAGCCCTGGGTCTGCAGCTCCACCAACCATCCCAAGCCCTGGGTCTGCAGCTCCACCAACCATCCCAAGCCCTGGGTCTGCAGCTCCACCAACCATCCCAAGCCCTGGTCTGCAACTCCCAACCATCCAAGCCCTTGGTCTGCGGCTCCACCAAATATTGGGGCCCTTGACAAGTGTGTCACCAACTAAGGAGTTAGGTAAGTCACTGTACAGTACTGTCCTGCCTTCTCTTCCTTTGTCCTTCTCTCTCTCCTATCTACCCTTCTCTCCTATTTTTCCTGTTCTTCTTCTTCACTATCTTCCCTTCTCTATCACAGAAGTATAATAGTAATAGAACTACTTAACAACCTTACTGGTAATAAGTATCTTATGATCTTCTCTGCTGCTCTTGATCAAATTGTCTTAATATTAATCATTATTATTATCATTACAGTATTATTATTACAAATGACAACAATCGTCACCTCAACATTATTAGGCACCCTTGATTACTCACTGCAAAAAGTCTATAATTGTTTTGTTAGACAATATGACAATAGGGGAAAGATTTTGACAACCAACTGAGACAACAGTAGTCGAGTGTTCATTTTGAAAATCATCTGACTCTCCTTGTAGATACTTTCTGTAGTGAATGTTCCTCTATCCCTGCCAGGACCTATCCTTATAGATACTTTCTGTAGTGAGTGTACCTCTATCCCTGACAGGACCTATCCTTGTAGATACTTTCTGTAGTGAATGTTCCTCTATCCCTGCCAGGACCTATCCTTGTAGATACTTTCTGTAGTGAGTGTTCCTCTATCCCTGCCAGGACCTATCCTTGTAGATACTTTCTGTAGTGAGTGTTCCTCTATCCCTGCCAGGACCTATCCTTTTAGATACGTTCTGTAGTGAGTGTTCCTCTATTCCTGCCAGGACCTATTCTTCTAGATACTTTCTGTAGTGAGTGTTCCTCTATCCCTGCCAGGACCTATCCTTGTAGATACTTTCTGTAGTGAGTGTACCTCTATCCCTGCCAGGACCTATCCTTGTAGATACTTTCTGTAGTGAGTGTTCCTCTATCCTTGCCAGGACCTATCCTTGTAGATACTTTCTGTAGTGAGTGTACCTCTATCCCTGCCTGGACCTATCCTTGTTTATACTTTCTGTAATGAGTGTACCTCTATCCCTGCCTGGACCTATCCTTGTTTATACTTTCTGTAGTGAGTGTACCTCTATCCCTGCCAGGACCTATTCTTGTAGATACTTTCTGTAGTGAGTGTACCTCTATCCCTGCCAGGGCCTATCCTTGTAGATACTTTCTGTTGTGAGTGTTCCTCTGTCCATACCAGGACCTATCCTTGTAGATACTTTCTGTAGTGAGTGTTCCTCTGTCCCTACCAGGACATATCCTTGTAGATACTTTCTGTAGTGAGTGTACCTCTATCCCTGCCAGGACCTATCCTTGTAGATACTTTCTGTAGTGAGTGTACCTCTATCCCTGCCAGGACCTATCCTTGTAGATACTTTCTGTAGTGAGTGTACCTCTATCCCTGACAGGACCTATCCTTGTAGATACTTTCTGTAGTGAGTGTACCTCTATCCCTGCCAGGACCTATCCTTGTAGATACTTTCTGTAGTGAGTGTGCCTCTGTCCCTGCCAGAACCTATCCTTGTAGATACTTTCTGTAGTGAGTGTGCCTCTGTCCCTGCCAGGACCTATCCTTGTAGATACTTTCTGTAGTGAAAGTGTACCTCTGTCCCTGCCAGGGACCTATCCTTGTAGATACTTTCTGCAGTGAGTGTGCCTCTGTCCCTGCTACAGAACCTATCCTTGTGAATCGTTCCTTGGTGAGAGTACCTCCCTATCCTGGACTATCGCCTTGAATACGTTCTGTAGGTGGTGTGCCTCTATCCTGCTGGGACCTATCCTTGTAGATACTGTCTGTAGTGAGTGTACCTCTATCCCTGCCAGGACCTATCCTTGTAGATACGTTCTGTAGTGAGTGTACCTCTATCCCTGCAAGGACCTATTCTTGTAGATACGTTCTGTAGTGAGAGTACCTCTATCCCTGCCAGGACCTAACCTTGTAGATACTTTCTGTAGTGAGTATTCCTCTATCCCTGCTAGGACCTATCCTTGTAGATACTTTCTGCAGTGAGTGTTCCTCTATCCCTGCCAGGACCTATCCTTTTAGATACGTTCTGTAGTGAGTGTACCTCTATCCCTGCCAGGACCTATCCTTGTAGATACTTTCTGTAGTGAGTGTACCTCTATCCCTGCCAGGACCTATCCTTGTAGATACTTTCTGTAGTGAGTGTGCCTATGTCCCTACCAGGACCTATCCTTGTAGATACTTTCTGTAGTGAGTGTACCTCTATCCCTGCCAGGACCTATCCTTGTAGATACTTTCTGTAGTGAGTGTTCCTCTGTCCCTACCAGGACCTATCCTTGTAGATACTTTCTGTAGTGAGTTTACCTCTATCCCTGCCATGACCTATCCTTGTAGATACTTTCTGTAGTGAGTGTGCCTCTGTCCCTATCAGGACCTATCCTTGTAGATACTTTCTGTAGTGAGTGTACCTCTATCCCTGCCAGGACCTATCCTTGTAGATACTTTCTGTAGTGAGTGTGCCTCTGTCCCTACAGGACCTATCCTTGTAGATGTTTTCTGTAGTGAGTGTACCTCTATCCCTGCCAGGACCTATCCTTGTAGATACTTTCTGTAGTGAGCGTGCCTCTGTCCCTGGACCTATCCTTGTAGATACTTTCTGTAGTGAGTGTACCTCTATCCCTGCCAGGACCTATCCTTGTAGATACTTTCTGTAGTGAGTGTGCCTCTATCCCTGCCAGGACCTATCCTTGTAGATACTTTCTGTAGTGAGTGTGCCTCTATCCCTGCCAGGACCTATCCTTGTAGATACTTTCTGTAGTGAGTGTACCTCTATCCCTGCCAGGACCTATCCTTGTAGATACTTTCTTTCTGTAGTGAGTGTTCCTCTATCCTTGCCAGGACCTATCCTTGTAGATACTTTCTGTAGTGAGTGTGCCTCTATCCCTGCCAGGACCTATCCTTGTAGATACTTTCTGTAGTGAGAGTACCTCTATCCCTGCCAGGACCTATCCTTGTAGATACTTTCTGTAGTGAGTGTACCTCTATCCCTGCCAGGACCTATCCTTGTAGATACTTTCTGTAGTGAGAGTACCTCTATCCCTGCCGGGACCTATCCTTGTAGATACTTTCTGTAGTGAGAGTACCTATATCCCTGCCAGGACCTATCCTTGTAGATACTTTCTGTAGTGAGAGTACCTCTATCCCTGCCAGGACCTATCCTTGTAGATACTTTCTGTAGTGAGTGTACCTCTATCCCTGCCAGGACCTATCCTTGTAGATACTTTCTGTAGTGAGAGTACCTCTGTCCCTGCCAGGACCTATCGTGTGTGTGTGTGTGTGTGTTTTAAAGCTCATTAATCATATATGTTTAGGGATGGTTGTGTGTTATACCTCACATAATGTTTTTCAGGTGTGCTGGGCCAATGTGAAGACGTAACTCTGGAATACTTCATAAACAGTGGCAAACTGGAGCAATTTTACCAGGTGGCAGCTTATGTGGATGATATTCTCATTCACAAGTTACCTTGTGCAGCATGTCAAGGTAGTAACAGTTATTTTCAATGTGTGTGTGTTATAGTTGCAACCTGACCTGACCTAACCTAACCTAACCTAACCTCTTAATGTGTTTATTTTTATTAGTACGTACATTGAAAACCTCTTTATAATGTACTTCTCTCTCTCCACATATTCATGAGGTATACAGTAAGCTTCACACATAACAGGCCCTCGATACAAAACACTACCCTCTCCATGTAGTTTGTTAGAAGCTTCATTACTATACATTATATCTATTGTTATGACCCTCTTCCACTCACCGCTTACCAATCTTCCACCACTGGTTACCAGCGGCTACGGTCGTATGTACAGAGCAGTAGATATCTTACAAGAGTTCTCAAATTACCACCGGCTGTCCCGCCAGTCTCCGGTAATTGTCCGATGATCGGTATCAGTGTACAGACAAACAACTGGCAGGTAGATTTCCACCAGGTCACTGAAACACACTTGTGCACTGTAGTCTTTAATAAACAGTAATTCTTCACAACACTGTTAACAGGGTAATGTATTCTCAGCTCAAGTATATAGTCAGCACACTACCAGTGTACAATTCCTTAGTCTTCTCACTTTATATTAATCGCAACAATTCCACAATACTTGCACAACAATTGCCTTCAGTTGTTCTGCTAGGCTTAGTCTTTACACTCTGAATGGAAGCGATCTATTGACTCAAGGCCGCTCACTGCCGCTTATACATGTCTCGTCAGACGCCTAGAGCATTCTAGCAACGTCCAGACGCTGGAGTTCGGTTCGCAACACGCCTGGAGAATTATCTTGGCTTACAATAAGAATTAATTCATAACAAAAATGATGCAATACATTTTAGAATATTCTTACATAATTAATACATCAATACCCTGGACAGTGAACCCTCACTTTACGCGGTCAATTGAACCCACGGAGGCCCGCGTAAAGCGAGAAACGCGTAAAGTGAACAACATAACATATGGGATTAAATGAAATAGAGACCGGCTGACCCCCAAACTCCACTTTTTCCGGCACAATACCTATGTTCTAGTAAAAATAACATCTTAATTTTATGATGGTACATGCACACAATTAATACTTAAGAGAAATAGAGATATACAGTCGCCAAGTTAATGTCCATTCAAATAATGGACTCAACTCCCTCTCCCTCTTCTCACACTCCTGGCTCTTCCCTCTCTGAAAAATGTTTGGGGGAAAACCACTAGATTTTAAGGTATAGTAATAAATAATACCTCAAACTAAAGTTAGGATAATGTAATTGACATTGCTGGATTCCTTGTAAGACCAGGAATATTTTGAATATAAATGTCATATATTTTGCACAAAAGATAACATATTTACTCAGAGTAAACATTATATCTAAAATTTGTATGTCTAATGCAAAATCTATGATGTTTATGTTCAAAATGATCATCAAATTGTAAGAATTCCAGCAATGTAAATTATATTCTGGCCCGGTAATTTGTATGAATTTTATGAGCTAAAACAAATATCTTCAATAAATAAACAAAATATACTTACCGAAATACTATCTGTCAATCAAAATACCCCACCTCCCCCCCTCTTCCCACCTGCTCCCTGGGTCCCTCCCTCCCTCCCTACCCCTCACCCCCACCTTCCCTCCCTACCAGAGAAATGATTGGGTTATAACAGTATATTTACATTTTTAGTAATAAATAATACCTGAGACTAAAGTTAGGATAATATAATTGACATTGCTGGATTCCTTGCAAGACCAGGAATATTTTGAATATACACTTCATATATTTTGCACAAAAGATAACATATTTTCTCTGAGTAAACAAATTACTTGCATTAGATCTAAAATTTGTATGTCTAATGCAAAATCTATGATGCTTATAATCAAAATGATCATCAAATTGTAAGAATTCCAGCAATGTATATTATATTCTGGCCGGATAATTTGTATGAATTTTATGAGCTAAATAAAAAAATTATACTTCACCCGCGTATATGAGTAGATGCACCGCGTAAAGTGGGAATTCCGGTTCTAGCAGGGTGGCAGGGTACCGCGTAAATGTAGAAACGTGAAACCGCGTAAAGCGAGGGTTCACTGTATATACAAGAAAATCTCCTTAAATTACCAAAATAACTGTTGCATGGGACAAAAATCAACCAAAACACCTAGTTTACAAAATTATAAAACAAAATTATGCCTCAACATAGCATTATTAACACTCTCTCTCTCTCTCTCTCTCTCTCTCTCTTTCAGAACTCTGCCTCCACAACTGGCTGGGAGGATACTGTGAGAAGTGTAAAGATGTGGTCAATGCTTGGGACTTGATTCAGAGATACACAAGTGATACGATGCAGATGAGTCCGATGCTGCCCTGCAACAAGTGTGGAAAACAGCAAGCTGCAGGTGAATATGAAGTCTCTCTCTCTCTCTCTCAAAATTTTAGTTCACTTGGTGTAATTCAAGATTATTTTCTTTACATCAACACTGCACTGCATTATATATAATCAATACGTAAAATAAACTTCAGAATGACCAATAATTGTACTGGAAAAACGTAAAAATAGTTTATGTTCAAGAGAGTCTCAAGCAAGATGCTTCGTTCACTGAGGAGGGACACACACTGACGCCATTTTGGGTCAGTCAAGTGGCTGTTTGGCGTGCTAAAATCTGCAGTAAAACCTCGGTTAACCGACTTTCGGATTAACCACTGATCCCGAACCCCTAATTTTTTTTTTTTTTACGGGGATTAGCCCACCCGGGCACAGGTCACTGACCCGCATCGGGGCCTGAGGGGCGATAATGTAATGATAATAATAATAGTAATAATAATAATAATAATAATAATAATAATAATAATAATAATAATAATAAAGAAACATAAAGAAACATAAAGAAATGCAAAAATGGAAAAAAAATCAAGAGTGAGAAACAATATACCTACAGTGAGTTCTGCTATAACGCGTGTTTTGACAACGCGAATTGGCTCTAACGCGATTTATGAATAGAGGAACGATATTTGTATAACGCGAACGCTTGTTTGCTGTAACACGATTTTTTCTTACTATTTCTCCAATTTTGTGGTATTAACTGTGAATATGGTAAAGAAGAATATCTCCAAGAAGCGTTCTGGAGATCGCATTCCCGGTGATGATCGTAAAAGAAAGGCTATAACCCTTGAAGAGAAGCTCGATGTTATCAACCTCAAAATCACCCTTCTCCCCCATCAAGTTATATTCCTATTTTTTCAAGGTAAAGTGTTATTTACTGTATGATTTCATTATTAGATATGAATGTAACATTTATTTTGACTGTGCTATCCTTTGTGTTAGGCTAACTACTAAATTTTTTTTCGATTTCTAGTAGTAATCTGCACCTAACCCTATTTTCTCCATAAGCCCTGTTATTTCTATTACGCGAATTTCTACAACACGATGTTTTACAAGAACACAACTATCGCGTTATAGCAGAATTGACTGTACAGTGGGGTATGCTATAACGAACGGATCCTACTACGAATATTCCTATAACGAACAGTTTTACCTATAAAATTGAGAATGCTATAACGAACGCAACTCCTACAACGAACGCGGATGAATACGGGACTATTTCGCCCGGCGCATGAATATTGTTGTATCGCGACCCACAACAAGAGCGTCAGGCGCCATCTTTGTCTCATTGTGTAGCCAGTGCACCACTTTTATTGTTGAAATTTCGTCTTTTGATGTGGAAATTCGCGTTGTTTGTATAACTATTTTGTTATACAAGTATACAATTGTAACAATGAATCGTCCAAAGCGAGTGAGAAAGCTAATAACCCTTGAAACTAAGAAAGAAATTATAAAGAAACGTGAGAATGGAAGAAGCATTGCGAAACTTAGTGATGTATGGGATGGCTAAATCGACTAAATGTACGATTTTGAAGAATAAAGAGGAGTTATAAACTGTGCAAGTGGCTAAGGGAATCTCTAGACTTAGCAAAGCAAGGTGTAATGTGATTGAAGAGATGGAAAATTTACTCTTAGTGTGGATAAAGGAGAAAGAAATGGCAGGTGGTAACATTAGTGAAGCTATAATTTGTGAGAAGGCGAAACAATTGTTTGAGGACCTTAAAGCCAAGACTCCCAGTGGAAGTGATAGTGCTGTGCCAGTGTTTAGGGGTACCTGCATGCTGAATAACACTAAGGTAAGATAAAGTACCGTATTTTTTACATTTTCCACAGAATTTTTTCAGTGTTAAGTGGTTGTATTTGGGGGCCTGGAATGGATTAATCCTATAACGAACGAATGCTATAACGAACGAGGTTCTGGAACCAATTACGTTCGTTATAGCATACCCCACTGTATGTGTATGTTGTGTTGTCAATAGTAAGAGAAACAATTGAGACCCTGCAATTGTGTGTAAATGAGGCAGAAAGTAAGATGAGCAACCTGGGACTTGGTCACAATTTCTGTGATGCCATATGTTCTTTGACTTTTCCATTTTTTATTCACAGTTTCTGTGCTGGTTCATATTTATTACAAAAGTGGTTAATGTTTTAAAGTAAATTATATTGAAATATGAATGGCAAATGAACAAAAATGAATAGAGGGATTTAAATGAGGTAGGTTAGGGATAGGTACATTTTCAAAGTACCTTTCCCTAACCTACCTCATTTAAGCCCCTCTATTCATTTTTATTCATCTGCCATTCATATTTCAATAGAAATCCGTCGGCCCCTTCCCCCATATGTGGGCGGTTAATCGAGGTTTTACTGTAGTTCCCTGTACTTCAATTATGTTAAATAATTGTTAAAATTACTAAAAACTTTAATAATACTTGGAAAATTATTGAATAGTACAGGTTGACAACCCTTTATCCGAAATTGCGAAAACCAAAAAGCTCTGAAAACCGAAAGTTTTTTTGTGGAGCATTTATTTATTTTTTTAACCAGGGATTAGCCCACCCAGGCATAGATCACTGACCAACATCGGGGCCTGGAGGGCGAAAATGTAATAGTAATAATAATTATAATAATAATAATAATTATAATAATAATTATTCATAGTAAATAAAAATTTTAATTAAAAAATACACCAAAATAAAATAATAATGATAACAATAATAATAATAATAAAATATAATAATAAAATTTAAAATAATAATAATAACAATAATACTGTATTAATAAAATAATAATAATAATAATAATAATAATAATAATAATAATAATAATAATAAAGAAATACAAGAATGAAAAAAGATAAAAAGTGAGAAGCATGACCTAGACCTATGCCCAGGCCCCAATGTGGATCAGTGACTTGTGCCCGGGTGGGCAAATACACACACACACACACACACACACAAAAAACTAACCATTCTGAAAACCGAAAAATTCCGAAATCCGAAATACCTCTGGTCCCAAGGATTTCGGATAAGGGATTGTCAACCTGTACAACCTACTTGATATTTTTTTTTTTTTTTTTACGGGAATTAGCCCACCCAGGCACAGGTCAAACGACCCACAACGGAGCCTGGGGGGCGAAAAAAAAGAACGGAAAGAAATTGAAAATATAGAAAAAAAGGTTATACAGTTAACCCTCACTTTACGCGGTCCCGCATTCCGCGTTTCCACGTTTACGCGGTGCCCTGCCGGAACCCAGGATGCTCACATTCCGCGGTGCGTGTACCCCTTTACGCGGAGAGCGGCTGGCGAGCCGCGCCATTTTTGGATCCAAACCTCCCGCCATCCGCCATGTTGTGTAAGCTGCGCGAACATGGTCGCCCAGTCATCAAAACATTACCAGTTCTTCACCCGCCACCCACCACAGCCGGCCCAAGTCAGTGATAGTGATAATTATGGTGAGGATATGGACTTATATGGACTTTGGGGAGTTTGACAAAGAGGCCCTGCAAGCCTCTGTGGTGGATAGTGATACAATTGATACAAGTGACACAGGTGAGGGCCAATAATCTGCCCTCTGCCTCGGAACCAACCGCCCATCCCCGTGTGCCCAGCCATTTTTTCTACTAATGTAAGTGTTAAAAAACCTAATATTATTGATATTTCTCTTAATTATTAATTGTGTGTGCATACCATCATAAAGTTAAGATAATATTTTTACTACAACATAGTTGTGTGTCGTCAAAAAGTGGAGTTTGGGGATCGGCCCGGACTCCATTTCAATTAATCCCATATGTTATGTTATTCACTTTACGCGTTTCTCACTTTACGCGGGACCCTCCGGGTTACATTAACCGCGTAAAGTGAGGGTTAACTGTACAGTGACCCCTCCATTAACGAACTCAATCCGTTCCACAAGGTCGTTCGTTAACCGAAACCATTGTTTCAATGGGTTTTTGGGTAATTGGTTCCAGCTCACCGAAAATTTCCTAAATTCAACAAAAATGGTAGAAAAGTTCACTTACTTTGAGGTGTGTATGTAGAAGGCTCCTCGATGATGATGATGATGATGGGAATTAGAATGGGGGTGGAGGAGAAGGAGGAAGAGAAGGCATTGGGGTGGAAGAGAAGTCACCCCATGGCGCCATTTCACCCATAAAATTTTGGCTCTCGTGGTGTAATTCAAGATTATTTTCTTTAAATCAACACTTCACTGCATTATATACAGGTATTGTCAATATGTAAAATATATTTCAAAATGACCAATAATTTGCTTGGAAACACAGAAAAAAGCGTTTAGTTGAAGAGAGTCTCAAGCAAGATGTTACCTCCAGTGAAAACAGAGAGAGACTAACGCCTGTTTGCTGTGTTAAGAGGCTGGATGCCGCGCATTAAACTAGTCACTTTACCTTCAATTATATTCAATAATTGTTAAAATGACTAAAAAATTGACTATTAAACTTTTAAAATTATTGAATAGTATAAACTTCTTGATATTTACTAAAATAGTAAGGAATTTAAGCCCTAGAACCGATTAATGTATTGGCTGACTGATACTAAAGCTGGTTGCCCGGTCAGTGCAAGCGAAAACATGTTGAGGTCGGTTCGTAAGAACTTCGTTAACCGAATTTTTTTTCGTTAACCGAATTGAAGATCCTTATGGAAGGCAGTTCGTTAATCGAAATTACGTTAACCGAGGTGTTCGTTAAACGAGGGGTCACTGTACTGTATTAATCTACACCACCAAGAT
>NW_024711292.1:19411619-19421619 GCF_018991925.1 Homarus americanus
GTTTCTTAATTATTTGAAGTTTGTCACCAATTTCAATGTGTTCTTCTTTCTTCACACAACAAGTTTATCTACTTTTGGGAGCCATTATTATGGGCTTGTACAGTACTCTGTAAATGGAAAGAGTAGGACTCAAAATATTGTTATATTACAATGGTATTCTATTCATACTGTGCTTGATATAATGCATTCACGGAAATGTAATATTTTTGCTGAACATAATTACAGTGAAAGTGGATAAAATCGTGATGAAAAACAATGACTCGCTTTCGTTCTCAAAATATGTTACCGTAATCGCTTTTCAATGGTTTTCAGTTAAAAACTGTTGTATTACAATAATATTCTATCCTAATTGACTTGAATAAATACTACGATACCATATTTATGAATATTTTCATTAAAATCCATCAAAATCATTTTCCTTGTCATCGCCTGCAGCACCAAACAGCTTCTCCCAGTCCTCTCTTTGAACAGGGCTAGAGGGTACGGTTTTTTCGAATCGTTTCAGTTAAAAACTATTACATCACTCGTCTATTTTACCTAAACTGCCTCGAATGAATATATTCTCGAGATAAATAGTAGTTTTGTGGAAACGTGACGTATTTCAATGTAAAATAGATAAAATACATGACGAACAAAAACAAAAGACTTTACCTAAGCTTCCGATGTTCTGAGACGCTACTCGTTTTTTAATAGTTTTTGGTTAAAATTTGATATATTACAATGATATTCTATTCATACTGTGCTTGATATAATACATTCACGGAAATGTAATATTTTTCCTGAAATTACATACTTATACAGTGGAAAGTGGATAAAATCATGATGAAAACAATGACTTTCGCTGTTCAAAAGATGTTACCGTAACGTCAATGGTTTAGCTTTAAAAACTGTTGTATTTCAATAATTCCTCCTAATTGACTTGAATAAATACTTGAATGGAAATATACAATATTTTTGGTGAAATTACCCGGTTTCAGTAAAGTGTCGTAATAATAAATGGTAAACAATTTGCCTTCAGCACTTGTTTCATGTAACGGCGAGCCTCAGTTTATAGGACGAGAGCGAGGGTTTTGTCGTTCCATTACCCTCAAAACTATTTATTACTAAAGGTAAATATTCTGTGGTTTTCCCACACATCTGGTGGGAACTGGTTGGTGGGGGGTGGGGGGTGGGGGGGAGGGAAGGGACCGACCGAGCTGTCTGTTAGTGTGAAGAATATATTTTTTTTTAGCCTTTGAAGATATTTGTTTTAACTCATAAATTCATACAAATTACCCGGTCAGAATATAATTTACGTGCTGGAATTCTACTCAATTGATGATCTCATTTGAATATAAACATCATGAATTTTGCATTGAACCTCTAAATTTTAGATGTAATGTTTATTCTGAGTAAATATGTTATCTTTTGTGCAAAATATATGACATTTATATTCAAAATATTCCTGGACTTACAAGAGATCAGCAATGTCAATTATATTATCTAACTTTTAATCTGAGGTATTATTTAATACTAAATGTTAGAATTTAGTTTTTCACCCAACATCTCTTGAAGGAGGATTGGTGGGGGTGGGGGGGGGAGGGTTGGACTGACCGTGCGGTTGGAAAGAGGCAAGGTGGGGTACTCACAGTTGACGAATGAGTGTCGTGAAGAATATTTTTTTTTATTAACTGAAGATATTTGTTTAGCTCATAAATTCGCCCTGAAATTACCCGGCCAGAATATAATTTACATTGCTGGAATTCTTACAATTTGGTGATCATTTTGAATAAAAAACATCATAGATTTTTGCATTAGACATACAAATTTTAGATATAATGTTTGCTCTGAGTAAATATGTTATCTTTTATTATAAAAATATATGACATTTATATTCAAAAATATTCACAATCTTACAAGGAGTCAGCAATGTCGAATTGTGATATCTACTAACTAGTTGGTATTATTTATTAAAAATTTAGTGGTTTTTCCCCAAGAATTTCTCCAGAGGGAAGAACCAGCGGTGTTGTGTGAGAAGAGGGGAGAGTTGAGTCCATTATTTGAATGGACGTGCTTAGCGACTGTATTTCTCTATTTCTCTTAAATTGATAATTGTGCATGTGCCATCATAAAATTAGATGTTATTTTTTACTAAGAACATAGGTATTGTGTCGGGAAAAAGTGGAGTTTGAGGGATGGGCCAGTTTCTGTGGAATTAATCCATATGTTCTGTTGTTCACTTATGCAGTTTTCACTTAACACGGTGTTACCTGTGGGTTTTATTGACGGCGTTAAGCGGGGTACTACTGTAAGAAAAAAAAAGTGATGTGAGCAGTGTTGATCGCTATCATTGTTTTTATGTTATCATCGTTTGCTCTGGTATTGTGACAAGCAATTTTGCTTTGTTTTTGTGACTGAAGTGAGCAGTGGAACATAGAAAATGTCTGGGAAGGCCAAGACAACCATGTCTCTGAGGTGAAGCTTGACATTGTTAAGCAGCATGAGACTCCTCAGAGGCTGTGTAGGACTCAGACTGACGTCTTCACTCCTCCTACAAGAGTGCCCTTGGCCTCGAAGGGGACATTTGATGACCAGACTTATTCTTCAGGATGTGGTGAGTGGTGTTAAATTGTTTTCTATTAATTTTATAAGTGTAGGATTTTTTGTCGGTGTTACACAAGTGTTTGGGGACTGGCTGGGAACGTATCTCATTGAATCCCATGTTATAAATTTATGCTCCTTATCTATGATATTTCACTTAGCCACGGTTTTTTCAGGAACCTAACCCCTTTGTTTTATCAGGATTTACATGTGACTATATTTTCATCCTTTTGGCTGCCATGCTCTTTCAATAAACTGTTATTATTATTACTATTTTTATTATGAACATCATCATCATCATCATCATCATCATCATCATCATCATCATCATCATCATCTGAGCAGTTTGAATATTCAGAAAAAGAACGCTACTTTTCTCATCGACTATACCGTGTTGTCCATGAGGGAGAGAAAGGTCCTAAGGAATTTTTGCTACACTGCTTGTCATGTGCAATGAAGTACTCTTGTTACTTTAGTAGTCTCTGAAGCGCAGTTTGTAATGGTATATGTGTCATACAGTGAGTTCTGCTATAACGCGTGTTTTGACAATGCGAATTTGCTCGAACGCGATTTATGAATTGAGGAACGATATTTGTAAAACGCGAACTCGTTTGCTCTAACGCGATTCCACTCGAACGGTTGTTGTGGCTTCAGTTCACGTTCGACATCACATGTTCAATTGAGTTATGTGTTTTGTTTGTGAACAATTGCAGAAATAATGTATGTAATATTTGTGTATACAGTATACCTATATATTATAAGTAAATTGTAAAATTTTACATAAAAGAGAAAACCAAATTACATAGCGTTTTACTCCCGCGCTCTCTCTACATCACACACAGTGTTTACAGTTCACGTTCGACATCACATATTCAATTGATTTATGTGTTTTGTTTGTGAAGAATTGCAGAAATAATTTATGTAATATTCATGTATACAGTAAACCACTCACAAGGTCCTACAGTACCACTAATTATTTTATACTGAAACTTACGTTTGGTAAGCTGGATTAAAATGAAGATTACCGGTATATTAAAATAATAAAAATGTATTATAAACCAGTCTAACATACCGTAATAAAAACAGCTGCTATTATCATCCCCCCCACCCCCATTTGCCAGTGACAAGAAAGGGAAAGTGACCTTGACTGTGACCGCCTGTGGCTATTTTTAGCCGTCCTTGTGTTCGGAGGCGGTCAGTAATGCATATCTGTATATTTACTGATCATAATACTTATCTCTTATAAATAATTCATTTAAAATTTATTTTTTTGCAAAGAATATTCAGTAAATGACTGCATTAATTCTTGAAACTACCTACAGCGGTAAATTTAGGATATAAATAATGAACAGAAGTCGCGTCATGGATTCGGAGTTTGGTCCTTAACAATCACCATAAATGTAGCCTCCCTTTGTCGCAAAACACGTATATAAATTAAAGAAAATACTTGCATTATATTTAATATATTACAGTATATTATATATAAATAAATAAACAAATAAATTCAAATTCCCTTATCATCCTGTGTCATATACAGAAATACTTGAGTCCCTGAGCGAGTACACAAAAAGAAAACGGAGGACTAGGACATCCTGGAGTGGATAGAGAACGGACATCTCTACTGGGGGACTCAAACGTTTCTCATGTTTTGTGGGCGCTCTAGCATAATATGAATAATATGTAAATTACAGTTTACTTATACAGGTATATATATGTAAATTGTAAAAATTTAAATAAAAGAAAAACTAAATACGTAGCGCTTAAAGTGTACTGTACAGTACAGTGCTGTGGCTTGGAGCGGGGTTATGCAGTGTTTACAGTTCACGTTCGACATCACTTGTTCAATTGATTTATGTGTTTTGTTTGTGAAGAATTGCAGAAATAATTTATGTAATATTTATGTATACAGTATACCTGTACAGTATATGTAAAATGTAAAATTTTAAATAAGAGAAAAACAAAATACATAGCGTTATAGACCCGCGCGCTCTGTTTACTCCACACTTTGTTTGAAACACGTGAAGTTTTTAAGTGTCCTCAGTGAATTCTGATTACTGTTTCTCCAATTTTGTGACTATGGAAAGGAAGAATATCTCTGGGAAGCACTCTGGTGATCGCATTTCCGGTGGTGATCGTAAAAGAAAGGCTATAACACTTGAAGAAGAGCTTGATGTTTCATGACTCCTCAGCCTCAACATCACCCTTCTCCCCCATCAAGTTATATTCATATTTTTTCAAGGTAAAGTGTAACATTTACTGTATGATTTCATTATTAGATATGAATGTAACATTTATTTAGACTGTGCTATCCTTTGTGTTAGGCTAACTACGAAATTTTTTTTCAATTTGGAGTAATCTGCACCTAACCCTATTTTCTCCATAAGCCCTGTTATTTCTATTACACGAATTTCTATAACACGATGTTTTACAAGAACACTACTATCGCGTTATAGCAGAACTACCTGTACTCAAGAGTTTTGTGTTTAATTTGAATATTAATATAGGATTTTAGATATTGATAAATTTTAAAACCATATTCTTTAGTAAGGCTGATTAATATGTGAACTTATATAACTTGCATTCCAGGTGGTTACTCTGGTGGGGAAAATGGAGCGGTTGCGCGGGTCTTCTTTACAACCAGGGATACATCGTTCTATTGCTGTCTGGCTCGAAGCAGTTACCAACGTCCAAGAGAAACGGCGAGATGAAGTAGTGAATGCAATTACCCAGCGTCATAATCCACTCCCTAATGCTCATCACACTAGTGAACAAGGTGATTTACAATCATAGTGAGGGATAATTTCAATTTATTTGTTATTATATCTACAGTAAATCAATAAGCAGGGCAGTGTGGTACATACAGGTATATACAGGTTGTACCTCTCTAGTCCGGCAACCTCGGGACCTGACCGGTGCCAGACTATGGAAATTCACCCTGGAAACACCCTACATAAAGCATAAAAACATAAGATAGGAAATAAATAAATAAGAAAAAGTAATACTTCTCACACAAGCTCCGTACCGATGCACCTTTATCTAATTTCTGTAATAGTTCAACCTTTTCCTGGATCGATAGTGACTTGTGCTTACGCTTGGAAGCACGAGCACCACTTTCACTGCTTCGTGGTCTCTTTGAAGACATATTGAAGGGTTAAATGTTGTATTCTGTTTTGACAAACAGAGCGAGAGAGCCGCGTAGCGGCTATTGGGGCAAACTAAAATCGTTCCGGACCACAGAATGCCGGACTAGAGAGGTACAACCTGTACTTCATTTTTAGTGAGAGTTTTGTGTTGCGGAGAAGAAAAAGACACACCCGTT
Organism: Homarus americanus; assembly: GCF_018991925.1. NCBI lineage: Eukaryota > Metazoa > Arthropoda > Malacostraca > Decapoda > Nephropidae > Homarus > Homarus americanus. Next base: position 19,417,519 of record NW_024711292.1, read on the forward strand.
TTAGATTTTCCATGTATTATTTAAACATTTTTTACTTACGACCTGGATTTGGGTCCCTAACCCCGTCGTAAGTCGTGAATCATGTATTTTTGTGGTCAATAAAATATCTATCTATCTATCTAGGGGTGTATGTGTGATGTATAGGTGGTGTTGGTGTGTTGACGGAGGTGAATCTTTTAGGGGGGTAGGGTCGCATGGTCAGTCCCCACCCCCTCACCCCTTCCTAGCTCAGGTGTGGCTAATTGTGATAGGAAGATGAATTTTGTACCGTAATGATGCTTAATAAATTCTCTATCAAACATTTCCACTAAGATATCCTTAAACAAAATATATACAGTCATGTGCCGCTTAACGTGCTAGATACGTTCTTAGAAACGTGACGTTAACCGAAATGGACGTTGTCCGATCATCACATAAACTTTGTATTTATACTTACGTGTATGTGGACTACTATATACATACATATACACTTTTACTCCTAAATCACTACTGTAATGTGATACAGGTGATTAATTTTTATCTCTTGTGCAAAATACATGACATATATATTAAAATTATTCACTGTCTTACAAGGATTCCAGCAACGCCGGGCAGATGGGGGAGAGAGAGGGTGGGAGCGAGCGAGGGGGCGTGGAGGGAGGGGATATAGTACGTTTGACAGTTGGCACACGCCCAGGTCTAACGCGTGTATATTTATCAGTTCTTAGGTGACTAAGCTTCTCTCTTATAAAAAGCCAGTAAAATGACCTGGGTGAATATAATTAACATAGCTGGGATTCTTGTAACATACTGATTAATTTGAATATAAACATGCTATAATTTGCACTAGACAAAACAATTTTAGTACCGTAATCAAATTAGTACATGTGCACTCCAGTTTTGCACTAAGGTCATATTTTTCTATTACGTTTCTTTTAGTATGGTGTGTGCATGTAAATGGATGAAAATAAATGAAGAAATCTATGTAAATATACCCAAAAATACAGTTGAAAAACTTTTTTTATAAAATGTACTACAGTACTGTACACTAATGTACAATTTTTATCTCTTGAGCAAAATATATGACGTTTATATTCAAATTATTGGCTGTCTTGCAAGGATTTCAGCAATGCAAATTATATTATCCTAACTTTAGTCTGAGATATTATATAAAATAACATAAAGAAATCACCAATCTTTTATCTGGGAACACAAGGAGGGAGGTAGCGTGTGGGAAGAGGGGGGGAACGGGGTAGTGGGGGGAGGTGAGGTGACAGAATGTCTGGCGTTTGTTTGTTTATTTAAGATAAGATGTGACAGTTGGCGCTGAAGGCCTACGTGTTTATTTATCATAACTTAAGAGTGACTAAGCTCTTCTCATAATTTGCCACACAAACGACCTGGGTGAATATAACTTACATTGGAGGGATTCTTGTAAGATAGTAATTTATTTGAATACCTGTATAAACAAGCTATATTTGCAATAGACATAACAATTTTAGTACCATAATCATTTAGTACATGTACAATACAGGTTTGCACTTAGGTCCATTGTTACTGTACAATATTGACTAAATTCACTAGATAACGTACGCCTGGCAGCACAATCTATAAGAATACGCGATGCATACGTGACTGTGCCCGCTCTAGGGCCATTTAGGTTCGCTAGGTCCCATTATTTGAATGTATTTTTTTTTTTTTTTTTCAATTTAAATTTTAATGTTTTATTCCTTGATAGAGGAAGCGGGATCCTAGTGCTGTCACTTGGTACCCCTGTACCATAACACCAGGCAGCTACCTGCCAGTGTCACAAGTATATACGGTACAGTACAGTCATCCCTTGGTTATCGCGCCTAATTGGGACCCCACGATGTAAAGTATACAGAACCTATGGGATTTATTCTAATTGGTTATTTACCCAAGACCCAACCCTAAGTTTCCCATTTTACAACCATTTATACCCACTAAATATATATATAATGTTATGGTAAATATCATACACACATAGGCATGGCTAGGTTTATTACAAAGTGATGAAAGAATGCGCTTAATACTGTAGTCCACAAAACATGTAGCTATGCTTTTTTATTTGGTCCCCCGTCATACGAGTCCGTTTTCTCTCTCACATCAGGACGCCTGAGTCCTCCGTTTTCTCTCTTAATCTTAGAGTGCAGAAACTTCACTATTCTTAGTAATGCCACAGAATTTGAAATTGCAACCCCAATTTCAACTGGGGTTGCCAATTGCTGAGGCAACTAGATATGTCTGATTACAGCAAATGTGTTATTGTCAATTTGTAGGTGAATTTTATCCTCAATAGATATAGGTTAACATTACTCCTGAGGCAAAAAGCCCTAAGGAAGGAAGCATATTCCTTTAACACATAATATCTGACCAGTATGGGGAGATCATCATTTCTCCGTCGGGGGTCATGGAGGTGTGGTCCAGCAGGCGTCAGGTTTTTGGGGTGAGGGTGGGCGGACGTATATGCGATTGGACGTTGTTGGATCGGACGTTAACAAGTGATGACTATATATATATATATATATATATATATATATATATATATATATATATATATATATACACAGTTGTACCCATAGCGGTCAATAAAACCCAGAGGGTACCGTGTTAAGTGACCTAGATTAAGTGAACAACAGAACATATGGGATTAATTCAATAGAAACGGAACCCAACCCAAACTCCAGTTTTGACGACACATAACTATGTTGTAGTAAAAATAACATCTTGATTTTATGATGGTACATGCACCAATTATACTTAAGAGAAATAGAGAAATACAGTCGCCAAGTTAATGTCCATTCAAATAATGGACTCAACTCCTCCCCTCTTCTCACACTACACTGCTGGCTCTTCGTCTCTGAGAAATTTTTGGGGAAAACCACTAAATTTTAATAAATAATACCTCAAACTAAAGTTAGGATAATACAATTGACATTGCTGGATTCCTTTAAGACCAGGAATATTTTGAATATAAATGTCATTTTGCACAAAAGATAACACATTTACTCAGAAAACATTTTATCTAAAATTTGTATGTCTAATGCAAAATATATGATGTTTATATTCAAATGATCTTGTAAGAATTCCAGCAATGTAAATTATATTCTGGCCGGTAATTTGTATGAATTTTATGAGCTAAAACAAATATCTCCAGTTAATAAAAAAAAAAATATTCTTCACAGGGTAACAGATGGTGGTTCCCCCACAACGTCCCAAGGAGATGTGTGGGAAAACCAGAATATTTAACTTTTTATTAAAATAATACCTCAAACTAAAGTTGAGATAATATAATTGACATTGCTGGATTCTTGTAAGACCAGGAATATTTTGAATACAAATGTCATATATTTTGCACAAAAAATAACATATTTACTCAGAGTAAACATTATATCTAAAATTTGTATGTCTAATGCAAAATCTATGATGTTTATATTCAAAATGATCATCATATTGTAGAATTCCAGCAATGTAAATTATATTCTGTGGGTAATTTGTATATATTTTATGAGCTAAAACAGGCAGTCAGGCAGGGTGGCGGGTGGGGCAAATCTAAAAATAGCGTCTCGGGCGGACACTCACCGCGTATACGTGAAAAACCAGCGTTAAGTGAAAGTTCAGCTCTGGCGAGCACAGCGTATCACGGTAAACGCTATGTAAAACAGCGTTAGGCGGTAATACTGATATATATATATATATATATATATATATATATATATATATATATATATATATATATATATATATATATATATATATAAACTTGACTGGAAGGCCCATGTAAGTAACACAGTCAAGGCAGCCTTGTACCATCTCTACATGCTTCGACGACTTAGGTCACTTGGGACACCGCCAGAACTGAGGACTATCTACAAGCGTTTATTCTCCCCAAACTAATGTGCGTCACCAGCCTGGTGCGTCTTCTCTCAACTCCACCCAACAGCGTCGGCTAGAAAGGTACAGAAAAGGGCCTGCAGAATCATGCTCGGCGCAGAATACTCCAGCTACAGCAATGCTCTCTCCACCCTGGAAATGCCATCCTCAGTGACCTCCACCACCAAGCACTGGAAGGTTTGGCAGCCAACTAATGCACCACCCTCG
>NW_024711292.1:19426619-19436619 GCF_018991925.1 Homarus americanus
AGCTATGATAGAATGATATGAGTTATTAAGTTTGTCACCTAGGTTGGTGAGTTTTGGGGTGACTAAAAAGGCCGATACGGGACCTGCAGCGTCATTCACATTTGTTGCACATGTGGAGGGCTGCATCTAGTGCAGCAGGGGCGGTGCTGGCGTCTTTATGACGTTGGCGCTTATCTGCCTCGGTTTGTAGTCGGGCTAACTCAAAAGTATTGACATCTTCCCGTGTGGTGCTCCTCCAAGCGTTATGATGTGGAGTAATCGACTCCCAGGTGAGGGGGTCGATTTGGCACTTTTTCAGGTTTGTCCAAGACTATCCCTATACCTTTTCAATTGCCTGCCAGCATTACGTTTACTATTCATTAGGTGACTGTAAACTAGCTGCTTTGGCAGTCTACTGTCGTCCATGCCGGTAACTTGGCCAGTTCAACGTAGTTGTTCATGGATAATGGTAGCCTCAATGCTCCTACAGTTGGTGTCAGCAAGAATACTGGCATTTTTTCTCTTGTCTTCCCAGCGAACTCGGAGGATGGAACGTAGACTACATTGGTGAAAGTTTTCAAGTGCCTTGAGGTGCCTCCTGTATGTGACCCATGTCTCACTGCCATATAGTAGGGTGGGCAGGACCACTGCTCGATATACGTGCAACTTTGTGGATAAATTCAGCTCGCCTACAGCTGAAACACACATTTTGGAGTTCGCCCAAGGCATAAAATGCACATCTAATCCGATGCTGAATTTCTTCAGCGATGTATGTGGTGGAGGACAGGAGGGAGCCAAGATACCGAAAGTGGGCAACATTAGAGAGTGTAGTACTGTTAAGCTGGATGGATGGTGGAGGTGTGGCTGATCTGGGGGCAGGTTGAAAGACAATCTGAGTCTTACGTACATTCACCTCAAGGCCGAAGTGTGCATACACATCTGCATAGGTGTTCAGGATCTCCTGTAGGTCGTGTTCAGTGTGAGCAACAAGGGTAAGGTCATCTGCATACTGAAGTTCAGTAATGGAAGCTGCCAACACCTCTGTTCTTGCCTGGAGTCGTCTTATGTTGAAAAGACCCTTTACCCAGTACTCGATGTTCACCCCACTGGCACGAGTAAGGAAGGCAGCCAAGAAGATGGAAAAGAGAGTTGGTGCCAGTACACACCCTTGTTTAACCCCTGTTTGGATGGGGAAGAACTCAGACTTGGTGCCGTTGTGCAGGACACTGCCGTTCATGCCATCAAGGAGTTGCCTCACAATGGCGATGAATTTTGGTGGGCAGCCAAAACTGCTGAGGGTCCACCAGAGGGCTTCCCTGTTGACCGAGTCAGAGGCCTTGGTTAGGTCGATGAAAGCCATGTACAGTAGGGTGTGTCAATTAGGTGAACTGGCTAAATTGAAAATCGAGTAATTTGGTAGCAATTTATTGTAGTCTTTAAGCATGCAAAACAATATTCTGGCATAAATTTTTTTATATTTAAGTCCTACCTACATCAAATGGATTTTTAAATGTACATATTTGTGAATTTATAACATAACCAGCGCTTCTGCAATACACGCATTGTTTCAAGTTTCAAATTATTATATTTTATTATCCCGTAGTCTATTTGAAAGTAACCAATGCCTTCATATTTTTGCTTTGGTTTCTGTCATCAGTAGTCTGCTTGCTATTTGTGCTTTTGATGTAACCTTCTCGCTTCTCGTGGCTAAACATGCTATTCGCTGCTTCTGTGACCATTTTCACACATCTCTCCACACTTGAGTGTGGGAAGAAGCCACTTCGCACCTGCATTGGAGTCTTTAAGGTTTCTCAATTTGGCTAGTTAGACTTGTTGTCAATGGTGGCTCTAAGACTTCCAAACTCAAGTCAACCAATTCTGGACAATTTGCGGCATTGACGCTATTGGGGAACTTTTTTCAAGAATGAAACAACAGTCTTCAACTGTCGTCATCTATTAGCTGCCTCTAATCTTTGTGAATGACTTCTACAGCCTCAGTTCGAGATTGGTACATTGACTGCAAAGCATTGCTTGCAAAACTGCTTCTTGACGAAAGCATACTCAAGCGGACCTTCTTGCCACAGGCAACACGATGTCCCTCACACCTTCCTCTCTGTGTTCTTACTTAGCTGCAATTGAAACAAAAAGGTGATTGGGCCCATCCACCCACATAGGATTGGGTTTCACTGTTCACTGGGGAAGATAAACTCCAATAATAAATTCAACAATTAACCCTAAATTCTTTCAGCACTTTGCCCTCTTCAATTGCTTGGAAATCCAAATCCTGCAGAAACCGGGTGGGCTGTAGTTAACTAACGGGCTGTGACTGACAGGTCCAATCTCCAAGAGAGCCAATGACTGGGTAGCATCTCTCCTGATCTTATTGCTTTAAGCAATACGATAAGCCGAGGATTGATCTGTGCTGAGATCTTTTGATGACTCCTTCAGACAACGTACGTAAAGGGAGGCCAACTTTAATTTTTGAAAGGTTGTATTTATTTCTAGTTGTGTTGCTTCATCCAGCATGATGTTGGGCGTAATCTTACCTACTTGTTGTTGTTTTTTGTAGACCATCAAGTTCCTGGATGAGATGATTAAGAGGTAACGCCTGTATGTAAATCATATACAATCCAAATAAGCTCCTCTTCCTAGTTTTTTCTCTAAATGCGGCCATTACACCCCCCTCATCCGTGTTCACTGTTGAATCTCCACTAACAGCCTGCAGTGAACTGCCAAGTCCTCTCTCCTGAACCCAACATAAAATATGATCAGTACGACCTCATGTTTCTTCCCTTCTACTTCAAGCTCGGGGAGCAAGTGAAACAAAAACCGACCACCAGACCTAAAACACAGAGTAGTGTTCTTCTTTGATGAGACCTGAAACTTTTCTGTTCTAATCTCTACTTCTAAAGCAAAACTCAGCTCATCTATTCTTCATCAAACAAAAGACATAGGAGAGTCTTCCTCGCTAAATTTTCATGCTGATCAGATATTTCCTTCATTATTTTTTCTCTTGTGCTCTTCTAATTTTATTATGATCTATCACCAAAGATACATCCTCTCGGCTGACGAGGCCTGCATCTATCCAAGCGGCAGTTGCAATTAGCCTTACGTCCATGTATGGTATTTCACTAGCTAAAGCAATGCTTGGAAATATTTTCGTTGTATTTTCATTTTTTGGTAAAGGTTCAGACGGTTTCTTTTGAACTATCATCTGATGTTGCTTCTGCCCATCGTAGAACTTAAAGAAGTAAACATCTTGGACACAGCTCTTCCTTTTGGATGGCTTCTTCACTCTTCATTTTCTTTCTTTTGTTCCCCTCTCGATTTCTACTTCTTTCTGGCATTAGCAATCTGCTTTTGTTTCTGAATAATCTATTGAACCCATTTGCATACTCTCTGGCCTTCCTTCTGCCTTTTGTCCTCCTCAGGTTTTATAAATCAAGCTTCCAAAACAGATCTTCTTTTCATTTATATCAACCACAATCAATGTAAATTATTTTTCTTACCTGAAGGAGAACAGTTGATTCTGAACACAATGCAAAGCGGAGCACTTCTAAGGTCAAAATGTCAAACAGAGTATCATGCAGAAATTCATTTTTCCTGGCCAAGTTTTACTAAGTGATGTTTCATAACTGTTGTAGCTATAATTTCAAGTAGTTTTAGCTCTCCACAGTTCGACACTGATTAATCACAGGTGGAATGGAATATAATAGCTTTTTGTCCATTGATGCAGAAGAGGGACTATCATGTCATTTATGAGTTCTTTATCTGTATAGTTCCTTCTGTCCTTTTGCATTTTTTTTTCTAAGGAGTAACCCCAATTCAGTAATGCCTCACTTAAGGGAAGTCTTGATACAGGAAGCCTCTTCCCTTTACCAACTAGCAGGCTCAAGTGGGTTGGACAACTGGGACTTCTTGTCTCTAATTTGACATCTTCTTCACACTATCGGTCAAATAGAAAAATATTTCAATGTTTCAATTCAATTGTTGTTTCAAAAAATATCAATTTGTTTATCAAAAATGCTGTAACAGAAATAATATAATACCTTTAGAACATATAATGTTTATACAATGATATAAGTAACTGCAATAATCAATATGCCCTACTTACAATAATTAAAATGTAGAATTCGGCTCTGGTAGAGTAGGTGCAAAGTAACAGAGAGCAAAACCACCGCCTATATATCTAGAAGGAGGAGCCGGGCGCCTTATCCTCACGCTTATACAAGTCAAAACAAGAATTAAACTGTCCCACACGGATATTCTGTTCCATGCTCTGACATGCATATTGCAAGGCTGCTTATAGAACCATAAATACTCCATAATCCATATGCTTTACAACAGATTAGTTAATATCAAGTGAATAATTCTAATCAAGTCTCATTAATTTGTTGAACACGATATTTGAAACTTGTATATAATTGATGTAGGTGAGGGTTATTTCAATTCATTTTTGCTTCTGCTAATCTCAAGTTTAGGACATAAAGAGGCACAATATTTTTGACTACTAAATTTGATTTTAACATGCTGACAAAATTGATACACACCCTAATGTACAATGTACAGGTCACGACGCTGTTCTCTGCACTTTTCCTGTATCTGGCGGGCAACAAAGATCATGTCATTGGTGCAACGTGATGGTTTAAAACCACATTGAGATTCTGGGAGAAAGTTTTCCGCCTCAGGAAGAATTCTGTCTAGGAGGACTCGGGCTATAATCTTGCCAGCTACGTAGCAGCGAGATCCCACGGTAGTTGCCACAGTCTGACCGGTCTCCCTTGTTTTTATAGATATTGACAATGGAGGCATCTTTAAGAGCTTGTGGGATTTCCTCCTTTTCTCATATATTCTCCAGGAGAGAGTGGAGACGGCTGGTAAGTAGAGGTCCTCCTGCTTTATACACCTCAGCTGCGATTCCATCAGGCCCTGAGGCTTTGTTAATTTTCATCTGTTTGATGGCAGTAGCTACCTCATCCAGGGATGGAGGATAGCTGAGTTGGGTCAGCTCTGGATGCTGAGGGACCTGCTGGGTAGTCAGGACATCCACATCGGTGTTTCAGTAGAGCAATGAATGGTAGTGCTCTTTCCAGCACTGAAGGAGGCATTCGTCGTCTTTAATTATGTGGTTATTGTCAGATGAGCGAAGGGGGGCTGTGGCGCGAGTGATTGGCCCATAAAATGCTTTAGTGAAAATTAAAAATTTGCGCATCTTGTGCTGATCTGCAAGTTTTTGTGCTTCACATGCTTTATTTTTAAGCCAGTCGTTTTTTCGATTGTGAAGTTCCTGCTGGGCTGCTGCTTTCTTCTTGCGGAAGATATCAGCTTTGGTCGGAGACTGATTGTTGTTTTGCCAGTCGGTAAAAGCAATACGTTTATCATTGATGTATACTTTGATTGCCGCGTCATTTTCATCAAACCAGTCCTGGTGTGTTCTTTTGAACTGGCTGAGGGTCTCTCTGCAGGTCGTTGTCATAACAGTATTAAGAGTATCCCATTCGGCACTGGGATTCACGTTGTTTGCTGTTGGGTTGTTTATAAGCCTATGTTCGAGCTGCTCTCTGAAAGCATGTGCTACCGCTGGATCCTCCAGATGCTTAGTATTAAAACCTTTTCTGGAGGCTTGCTGCCTTCGCCGTTTTGGGGCAACGTGAAATGAGAGCTTGGATCTGACAAGTCGATTATCAGTGTCACAGTGGTCTGAGCCATGCATGGTGCGGGTGATGAGGACATCTCGGCGATCTCTTTCTCTAATAATGATGTAGTCAATGAGATGCCAGTGTTTGGGTCGTGGGTGTTGCCACGAACCCTTGAACTTGTCGGCCTGCCTAAACAAGGTATTGGTGATAGTGAGGTTGTGAGCAGCACACTTGCTGAGAAGGAGTAGGCCATTGGGATTACACTTGCCTAGTCCATTTCTCCCTATGGTTCCCTGCCAAATGTTAGCATCTCTACCAACTCTTACATTGAAGTCGCCAAGGAGCACAACCTTGTCTTCTCTGGGGATAGAGGTTAGCACTCTGTCGAGGTCGGCATAAAAGGCCTCTTTGATGTCATCCTCTGCATCCAGTGTTGGGGTGTATGCACTGATGAAGGCATGACGTGAGTGATTCAGTGGGACTCAAAGCGTCATGAGGCGCTCACTGATCCCAATAGTCATTTCAGTTAGCCTGTGAAAGATGCGTTGACGGATGGCAAAGCCAACTCCATAAATGCGGTTTCTCTCCGCAACAGGCTTACCCTTCCAGATGATGGTGTAGCCAGACCCTGTTCTGTGAGTTAGCCCTCATCTGGGAGCCTGGACTCACTGATGGCTGCTATGTCAATGTTATACCTAGCCAGCTCTTTTGCAGTAACCATAAGAGGTTGTATGGTTTGTTTTTGGTTGGATCTGTGATTTTGATTGTGTTTTCGACCTCATAAGGATGACCTTACTGGTTGCGGTTGCCCAGTCAGGTTGGATTTTTAGGCAGGCTATATTCAGGGCACCTTTTCTAGCCCCCTCCCTGTGTGGGGTGAGCAGAGTGGCTCCTCGTAAAGGCTGCTCAGTCACATAAACAGGACCGGGTTGCACTGCTGCCTAGATCCCAGTGTATAAACAACCATCTAATCTGTGCCACCCATGTGCAGAGTTGTGACTAGAGACTCCTGGCAGTCATCTCTGCCTGTCCCCGTCGTCACTCGTCCATCGCCATAAGACTTTTGGGGTATAAGGGGTTTGATGATGATGAGAGGTTTGATGAGCTGGGTGATGGCTGCATGTGAGTTGATTTATGTGGTTAGGCAGGAGCGCAGGCTGCAACCACACATCTTGACTCCCTTTTCTTGATCCAGTGGTGCAAGTGTTGCAACGACTGGGGAGAGGGAGAGTTGCAATGGACTGCCGATAGCCCAGTTTGTTGGATTTCGCCTTAGTAGCCTGTCCATCAGGCATTGCCTTCGTCCGCATCGTTGGGTTTCCATGGTGGTCACCTCTTCTGCCTACACCTCCGTTGGGGTGTTGTTGGAGCTTTGTAAGCAGATTTTTCGTTTGGGGTTTGCTCCTGTAGCCTTATTCCTGCCAAGGTTAATCCGCAAGGCAGCGGGGCGATGCTTGGTAGGCGCCAGGACGTGTTTCCATGCCAATGAGCCTGTGCGCCATCCCTCTAGGGCCCACTGCTCCTCCGAGATCCCTTGCTGATCTAGCCTGGGCCCATGAAGCACCCAGTTACCATGTGTTGTCACGAGGAGGAACAGCAGGAGCCTTGATGGTGAGGAGGCTGTGTACTGGCAGGGGAAGACTGATGCAAGCTGCTTCCCTGTTCGCCACAAGGGCTAGGCACCGGCAGCAACTGATAGCGAGAGGGAGCAAGCAGTGCTTTCACCTTATCACTAACATAATGCTGCTGCACTAGATGCATTTCACCACCTTGTGTAGTGCGCACACACACACACATATACACACGAGAATTAATGGGTCTTATGACCTGAAGATGTCTTTTTTACTATCATATACGCCACTTATCAGTTTACTAGCCGTTTGGACAGTCTATCTGTTGTTCAAGGACAGATGGAAGACACAGTGAGGTGACTCCACACACACACCAATGTACCCTTCTCCCTCTGGCTGGGAGAAGGGGAGGGGGGGTTGTCGACAGCCAAGCGAGGAGATTAATGCATACTCAAGGATTTCATTTATAAAATGTCACTGACTTGACTTTGGAGAATATAACTTGCATTGTTGGAATTACTGTAAGATAGTGATTAATTTGAGTATAAAGATCCCTTAGTTTGCACCAGACATAATAATTTTAGTAATTAACTTGTGAAAATTTATGTGGTTTCTCAGAAGTTGTGGTTGCAGTTTCAAAGATTTGTGACATTGTTTTAGTTGTGATAGGATGTCAAACTATCTCACTCCTTAACACTTGCCTGAATGAGTGTAGGTTCGTTGCTAGTACCTTTGATGCAGCCAAGTGAGATATCAGGTAATCTCACGGCATGTCATCTTTGATACAGTCGTAGATTGGTTGATAGTTGAAATCGTCACAGCTGTCCTGGGTTGTTCTAGTACTTATCTCAGCTTGTAAGTTAAACAAGACACACAGGTAATGTTCTCTTCACTCGTTGTTCCTTGGTTTAATGTAAACACACATGGTGATTTTCTAGTTATACAGTACAGTTAACCCTCACTTTACGCGGTTAATGTAACCCGGAGGGTACCGCGGAAAGCGAGAAATGCGTAAAGTGAATAACATAACATATGGGATTAATTGAAATGGAGTCCAGGCCGATCCCCAAACTCCACTTTTTGACGACACATAACTATGTTGTAGTAAAAATAACATCTTAATTTTATGATGGTACATGCACACAATTAATACTTAAGAGAAATAGAGAAATACAGTCGCCAAGTTAATGTCCATTCAAATAATGGACACGACTCCCTCCCCCCTCTTCTCACACTACACTGCTGGCTCTTCACTCTGAGAAATTTGGGGGGGAAAACCACGTATAGTAATAAATAATACCTCAAACTAAAGTTAGGATAATATAATTGACATTGCTGGATTCCTTGTAAGACCAGGAATATTTTGAATATAAATGTCATATATTTTTCACAAAAGATAACATATTTACTCAGATTAAACATTTTATCTAAAATTTGTATGTCTAATGCAAAATATATGATGTTTATATTCAAAATGATCACCAAATTGTAAGAATTCCAGCAATGTAAATTATATTCTGGCCGGGTAATTTGTATGAATTTTATGAGCTAAAACAAATATCTTCAGTTAATAAAAAAAAAATATTCTTCGCGACACTATCTGTCAATCAAAGTACCCCACCTTGCCTTCCCCCCTCTTCCAACCGCGCGGTCAGTCCCAACCCTCCCCCCCCACCCCCCACCAATCCTCCCTTCAAGAGAAAGGTTGGGTGAAAAAAATAAATTTTAACATTTTGTATTAAATAATACCTCAGATTAAAGTTAGGATAATATAATTGACATTGCTGGATTCCTTGTAAGACCAGGAATATTTTGAATATAAACATCATATATTTTGCACAAAAGATAACATACTCAGAGTAAACATTTTATCTAAAAATTTTATGTCTAATGCAAAATATATGATGTTTATATTCAAAATGATCATCAAATTGTAAGAATTCCAGCAATGTAAATTATATTCTGGCCGGGTAATTTGTATGAATGTTATGAGCTAAAATAAAAATCTTCAGTTAATAAAGAAAAAATATTCTTCGCACAGTAACAGATGGTCGGTCGCCGGTCCCTCCCACCCCCCCCACCCCCCACCAACAGTCCCTACTAGATAAATGTGTGGGAATACCAGACTGTTTACCTTTTTAGTAATAAATAATAAATCAGACTAAAGTTAGGATAATATAATTGACATTGCTGGATTTCTTGTAAGACCAGGAATATTTTGAATATAAATATCATATATTTTGCACAAAAGATAACATATTTACTCAGGAGTAAACATTATATCTAAAATTTGTATGTCTAATGCAAAATCTATGATGTTTATATTCAAAATGATCATCAAATTGTAAGAATTCCAGCAATGTAAATTATATTCTGGCCGGATAATTTGTGTGAATTTTATGAGCTAAATAAAAAAATTATACTTCACCCGTGTAAAGGGGTACACCCACCGCGGAATGTGAGCATCCTGGGTTCTGGCAGAGCACCGCGTAAACGTAGAAACGCGGAATGTGGGACCGCGTAAAGTGAGGGTTGACTGTATATATATATATATATATATATATATATATATATATATATATATATATATATATATATATATATATATATATATATATATATATATATATATTTATATATATATATATATATACACACGTGTATATATATACGTATATACAGTTGTACCCCACTTAACGCGGTCAATAGAACCCAGAGGGTCCCGTGTTAAGTGAAATCAGCGTTAAGTGAACAACAGAACATATGGGATTAATTCCAATAGAAACCAGCCCGACCCCCAAACTCCACTTT
>NW_024711292.1:19441619-19446619 GCF_018991925.1 Homarus americanus
GCGACTGCGGCATTGTTTATGTTAAAGCACGAAACCAGTGACTGATTGGTTCAACATATAAACCTGAAGAAAATATGACCCTGAGTTTAGCTGTAGTAAAATTAATGTAAAAAATGAATATGGTTGCTTGAAGTACCTGTAATGTTATTTAATGTTAATAAATGGAACAATATAAGTAGCAACCATTAATGGTTAAAAAAAAAGTGAGACTGCTCTGTATGTAAGTGCTATCGAAAATATATCGTCATTACTCTACATAAAAATATGAAAGCACACTTATTTACTGCTCATATATTGAAGGGTTAAATGTTGTACTCTGTATAGACAAGCAGAGAGAGAGAGAGAGAAAGCAGCCGAACTGCTGGATGTAAACAAACTTAATTTCCAGCTTTTTTTTTTTTTTAAGGATTACCCACCCGAGAATAGGTCACTGACCCACATTGGGGCCTGAGGCAAAAATTTAATACTCCTGTGATGATGATAATAATTCAGATAAAAAAAAGAAAAAAAGCTGCCTATCTACCTATTGGACAAACTAAAATCGTTCGACCACAGAATGCCGGACTAGAGAGGTACAACCTGTATGTGTGTGTGTGTGTGTGTGTGTGTGCATATATATATATATATATATATATATATATATATATATATATATATATATATATATATATATATATATATATATATATATATATATATATATATATATATATATATATATATATATATATATATATATATATATATATATATATATTACTACCCCGATTTACGCGGTCAATTGAACCCACAGGGTACCGCGTAAAGTGAACAACAGAACATATGTGATTAATACCAATAGAGACTAGCACGACCCCCCCAAACTCCACTTTTTGACGACACACAACTATGTTGTAGTAAAAATATTATCTTAACTTTATGATGGTATGCACACACAATAAATATAGAAGAGGTTAGGTTAGGAAAAATAAAGGTTAAGTTAGGAAAAATAAAGGTTAGGTTAGGAAAACTAAAGGTTGGGTGTAACACTTACGTTAGTAGAAGAGATGGGTCTGCATACGGGGATGGAGGCTGGTTCCGAGGCAGAGGGCAGATTACTGGCCCTCAGGTGAATCACCATTACTAGGTGCATCACTATCAGTTATAGTTGTCAGGGCTTCCCTGACAAATCCCTCAAAGTCACTTTCACTGTCACTATCACTGGCTCTGGCTGGCTGTGGTGGGTTGCGGGCGAAGAACTCGGTAATGCTTTTTTGACGGCTAGTGTTGATGTTGTCTTGATACACCTTGATGTACGGCTCCATAGCCTGCACCAGCCGGGTATGGAAGACTTCATAGCGGTCATCGTCATGGTCGTTGGAAAGGAAGAGCTTCAATTTCTCTGCACACTCGATGGCACCCTTAATATTACTCTGCGTTAACTTGTGTTCTTCGGAGATTGACGCACCATCTTCCTCTTCACTGACGTGCTCATCTTCCAACATCTCGTCAGCAGTCATTTCAGGATCTCTGATCACCTCCAGGATATCTTCGTTGGTGGTCTCGGAGAAGCCTTCAGCTGTAATACTGTGCGCAGCTTCTCTTGCAAGGTCCAATGCCACTGTCACAGACTGAACCTCACCAGTCACAGGTTGACTCCGCTTCTCACCTGGTATGCCATGCAACACATGCCTCCATGCGTGATGAATCGTAGCTATAGACAGCTGATCCCATGACTCCACCAAGAAGTCTACAGCTTGTTTGACGTTAAATTTCTTCCAAAACTGTTTGACGAGAACTTCTTGAGTCACCACCTCTTGTTCCTTGTCCTCGTCGCTTTTACTCTCGCTGTCGGTGTCACCCAGCTCACGCAACTCATCCTTGGCGTTGGTACAGTCGTTCAGGAGCTTGAATTTCTTTGCCGAGTATGCAGCTTTAACATTGCAGATCAACTCCTGGTCCATAGGCTGGATTAATGATGTAGTGTTGGGAGGAATGAAGACCACTTTTACGTTGGGGTGATGATCCATAAGTAGGGGCGAGTGTCCTGGTGCGTTGTCAAGGAGCAACAAAATCTTGAATGGAACATTTTTTTGCTCGCAGAATTTCTTCACGTTGGGAATGAAACAGTCATCAAACCAGGAGAGTGACAGAACAGAGAACATCCACGCCTTGCGTGCGGTCAGCCAGTGGACATTAATCTTGCTCATGTCCACGTTCTTGTAGGCGTGCGGCTTGCGGGCTGTGTGAATCACCGATAACTTTGGTTTACAGGAACCGGAGGCATTGGTGGGAAAGAGGACGGTGATACGCTCCTGCAACTTCCGACCCCGAATCTTGCTGGCAGACTGGACAACAAAGGTCTTGGTAGGCAGCTTTTTCCAAAAAAGGCCGGATTCGTCCATGTTGAACACCTGGTCGTCAGTGAACTGCCCTTCCTCCATAACCTCACGTAAGAACGGAGGAAAATCTCTAGCCGCCACACGGTCAGCACTCGCTTCTTCACCACCAATGTTGATGTTGGTGATATTGTTCCTCCTCTTAAACCTATGCAGCCAACCAGAGGAAGCATTGAAGGGTTTGGGCTCTGCAATTCCCATCTTACGTGACACTGCTGCATACAGTTCACATGCGTACTCTAGAACAGATCGCGTGTCCACCGCCATGTTGCGTCACGCCTGATGAATCAAATAACTCACCAGCAAATTGTCCACCTTTAGCAGCACCTTGTTCTGACAATACTTGATCATTGAGGCACCTGCAGACTTTGTGATTCTCATGTGCTCTTTGATCTTGGCTGCATCCTTCTTAATAGTACGAATCGTAGATTCGTTCACTCCATGCTGGCGCGTGAGATCAGCTTGACGTGTTCCTTTCTCCAAATCTTGAATTTTCTGGTATTTCACTTCATAGCTTAGGGAACGGCGTATCTTCTTTGGCTTAGGGCGGCTGGGTCCAGGTAAGGAAAGGTTTCTCTCTGGTGGCGGTGGTCCGGCGGAAGCCATTTTACAGAACAATGGATGCACGTATACACGGTGTGGCCTGGAGGGATGAAACTGCCGCGGTTAGGTCAAGCGTCGTCTTTCCTCCCTCCCTCCCGCGGGTGGACACGTCATATTACTTTAAACCAATTACAGCTAGCAGCGGAGGGAGGTAGGGATGCATAGCCAGTCACAGTCCGATACGTCATATGACATCAACGCAACAGAGACATGCACTGCGCAACCTTACCGCGCGGCTTGCCCAGGCGGAGGCCGGTGCAGGCGGGAGGGGCGAATCTAAAAATAGCGTCGAGCCAGACACTCTACCCGTATATGGGTAGATGAACCGTGGAAAGTGAATGTTCGGTTCTGGCGACGCACCGCGTAAATGAGAAAACACGGAAAGTGAAACCGCGTAAAGCGGGGTAATAGTGAGTTCTGCTATAACGCGTGTTTTGATAACGCAAATTTGCTCTAACGCGATTTATGAATTAGGAACGATATTTGTATAACGCGAACGCTTGTTTGCTATAACGCGATTTTTGCTTACTATTTCTCCAATTTTGTGGTACTGTATTAACTGTGAATATAGTAAAGAAGAATATCAACAAGAAGCGTTCTGGTGATAGAATTCCCGGTGATGATCGTAAAAGAAAGGATATAACACTTGAAGAGAAGCTCGATTTTATCAACCTCAAAATCACCCTTCTCCCCCATCAAGTAAAGTGTTACATTTACTGTATGATTTCATTATTAGATATGAATGTAACATTTATTTAGACTGTGTTAGGCTAACTACTAAATTTTTTCGATTTCGAGTAATCTGCACCTAACCCTATTTTCTCCATAAGCCCTGTTATTTCTATTACGCGATTTTCTATAACACGATATTTTACAAGAACACAATTATCGCGTTATAGCAGAACTACCTGTACTGTATATATATAAAGTGGTTCCTCGGTTAACGAACACAATTCGTTCCAGAAGGTCGTTCGTTAACCGAAACCATTGTTTCAATGGGATTTTGGGCAATTGGATCCAGCTCACCGAAAATTACACACAAACTAAAAATAAATGCAGTAAGTACACTTACTTTGCGGTGTGCATGTAGAAGGCTCCTGGTTGATGATGATGATGGGAATTAGAAGTGGGGGTGGAGGAGAAGGGAGAAGAGAAAGCAGTGGGGGTGGAAGAGAAGTCACCCCATGCTTCATGTCGCCATTTCACCCATAAAATTTTAATTTCACTTGGTGTAATTCAAGATTATTTTCTTTAAATCAACACTGCACTGCATTATATATTGTCAATATGTAAAATAAATTTCAGAATGACCAATAATTGTACTGTAAAAATGTAAAAATAGTTTATGTTCAAGAGAGTCTCAAGCAAGATGCTTCCTCCACTGAGCAGAGACACAAACTGACGCCATTCTGGGTGAGTCAAGTGGCTGTTTGGCACGCTAAAAACTAGTTCCCTGTACTTCAGTTATGTTAAATAATTGTTAAAATGACTAAAAAAATTTATATACGACTTTTAAAATTATTGAATAGTACAACCTTCTTGATATTTACTCAAATGGTAACGAATTTAAGCCCTAAAACCTATTACTGTATTGGCGGACTAATACTACAGCTGGTGAGCAGGCGAAAACATGTTGGGAAAAATTCGTAAGGAATTCGTTTATCAAATTTTTTTCGTTAACCGAATTGAATATTTTTTGGAAGGTAATTCGTTAACTGAGGCGTTCGTTAACCGGGGGATCACTGTAATGTAAAAAATTTTCAACTGTATCTTTGGGTAGATTCACATAAATTTCTGGGTGTCTCTTTTTCTTCTCAGCACCACGAGAACTCTCGAGAACTCTCACTTTTACGCTTGCCAGCCATTTTAAATGGAATTAAAAATCAAAATTTTGTTAGTTCACAGCGCAATCACTAACGTTGGGACTCGAAAATACGCAATTTTAATTTTATTTTTTGGACAACTGGGGCAGTCATATGTCCGGGTGGTCATAGGTCGAGTATGTCGTAAGTCGAGGAG
>NW_024711292.1:19451619-19469119 GCF_018991925.1 Homarus americanus
AACTAGGCTCAGAATAGTCTCAGCATGGGCTCAGCACAACTGTTTTCACACAATTTTATTATCTTTAACATCAACTCTCCTTGGCAAAATGAAAGTAATTGAAGATGGATTTTACAAATTGAAGGAACATATTTTACAAATGATATCACCTACTTATATTATGTACAGACATGTTAACATTTATGACCTTTAAGTGGAATATCTTAAGAATAAAAATTTTGATGAAAAGTTTTAAATACAGTAATTAATAAAGTTTATTCAGTTGTGAGTTAACAAAGTGTGTCACATATATGATACCAATGTTCAAACTGTTTTGAGAATTTTTTAACTACACTTATTCCAAGGAGAGAAGAGTTTACATTCACCAATCAGAATGATTAGTAGCCAGAGAGTGCTGCTGTCCTTTGCTGTTGATGAGCAAAAATAGGCTTATTCGGAAAGGGTTGTAGCTTAACTTACTGTGATAACTATTGCATGGTAATGTGATTCTGTATTACTTATTAATCCTATGATAATGGAGCTAATCTCTGGAAGAGTATATAGAACAAGGAACGAGTATGTCGTCATCACTGTTACCGCCTCGTGAAAGTCCGATAAAAGAGGATTGTGTCATGTTGGCAGAATATGTACGGTCGTTGACTTAAAATTATCTGCTTTATCAACCATTTGTGTGTTATGGCAGCCTTAACTAAGACCATAAACCAATTATTTGTCATGAAGAAGCTTAGTGATCTTCATTAATAATCCTTTATCTAATTTTATCACAAGGCAATGCATCGCTATGTGTGCGATATTTGGTTAACTGTCGTCGTTGTTCCGCCTGGAGAGAACGTGCCAATTACAGTATACACTAACTCTATCAGCGAGTCTTTGCGCTGTTCTCTGTTGTAATATTATTGTGGATGTCATTTATATCATTTTATTTTCTAAGGAAGGGGGTGGGCTTTTTGATGATCTGAATTTTATTGACTTTCCATAATTTGGAAAAGTCAAAGTGGTTGATCTTTGTGCTGTTTGTTGATGTTCTAGTCTATTACAGGATGATTTTTTTTTTACTGCAGATGATGATGTGTTTCACTTTTGTTCCTCCAAGTGTTAACTTTGCTTGCTACAACAAAACTACACCGGAAGCTATAGTATCATAGACATTTCTTGGGGGCTATTGATATCAGTAGTTTGGTGTTTCAAGTAAAAATGGGGTCAATCAGTTGTACAGGCATTCTTCTTGGAGAAGCCATTTTTCTTTTGAGGTTGTTACACATTGTTACACATCCTCTTGTCTCTCCCTCTCCTTCTCTCTCTCATCTTTCTCCCCTCTCCTTCTCTCTCTCCCCTCTCCTCTCTCTCCCTTCTCTTTCTCTCTCTCCCCACTCTTTCTCTCTCTCCCCTCTCCTCTCTCTGACCCCCCCTCTCCTCTCTTTTTTCTCTCTCTCTCTCTGTCTCATGTGCTTATCTCCATAGTATGTGGAAGTGTTGTCTTTAGTCTTGTAGATTTTTGTGCCTTTCATTCCCAAATGAGTTCACAAAATGTTGTGGAATTTTTTGATGAACACAACTACAGGGGAACCTAGACTGAGTTCCTGCTGGTTCATTATTGGATATTGTGCAGCAAGGTCACTGTGCTTATCTGAAAATTGCCTTGTTAAGTATGCTTTTTCTTGCATGTCATGTTAGAAAACAATCCTTAACCGTGCACTATAAAAGATTTGCGCTCGTCGATCGTGTTGTCTTTCCGTGCCTCACCCAAGAGGGATACCTGTTAATCATAAAACAGTAATGTGCTAAGTCATGTTCTCTTACCAAGGTCAGTTGGTCTTATCATAAGATTAATGTGTAGATAAATTTTCTTCACTGTAGTAATGAACTTAGCTGCTGGTACAGTATTTAGTTTTCTGGAAATATCCAGTATTTTGTACAAAGAAAATATTGTTATGGTAACAGTTACTTCAAGTTGAGCATTTTTTTGTATTTGGACTGTCACTCTATAACAAACATGATGGTGGTGTGTTTGACTGGTATTTTTATAATTGGTTGATGAGCTCACTCTCTACTGTATGGTGAGCATTGGTGGAATTAATAATATTTATTTGTCAATACTGTATCTCCATTGTATATGCCTTCTATCATACAATAGGTTGGCAAAATAATTTATTTTATTGCATTTCCATTTGTTCTTAGTGTAGGTTTATTAAAGAAAACCAACATCAGAATTGAATATACTTTACTGTGTATTGTTTTGGCCAGAACTTTTTGAAAAGTATTATACCTTATATAATTTCAGTCTAAAATGCTGTTTGCATGAGATACATTCAGTTTTACCTTAATCATAATTTTCAGGTTGTCTCTAGTAATCTATTTGTTTGTTGAAAGGTCTGCTGATATACTATAATGGCAGAACAAGTAATGCTGACAAGCACAGCCTAGTCTGGCTTGTATAAGTCCATTAAGTTAATAACACACTTAACCAAGGATTTATTATATATATATGTGCATCAATAAGCTCCAAGTATGAAGTGATTATGTCAATACTTTCACATGCTAATTATTGTTACAACCCACAGAGCCAGCAATCACTCGGGTGGGTGAACCAGCACAATCTCAGGGTCTTTGTTTGCTCCTAGAAATCTTGTACTGCGTGAGTGTAATAATCCAAGTAAGCGTTGGCAAAATATCTTTTGTTTTATTATTTTTTTATTTGCAAGTGTTAACAGGCTGTTTACCTCAAGGTTTATAATTAGCATTTTAATAAATTATAAGGCCAAGTTCACAGGGCAATTGGAAGTGCCTCCTTTCACAGTTGTTATATTAGTCATTGTTTAATGAAAAGCATTAAAGCTCATCTGTGTAATGTTTAGAGATAATGTTTATTATTAATATTTTAAGCTCACAAAGAGGTATAATTGTTCTGTGACTGGACTTTCTTTTGAGCACTAATTAGTCACTGACGTCTAGAACTTTTTGAAGATGTTTCCGAGTAATTAAGTGTCGAGATTGCTCACAATTTCAAAAGGGGGGATGACATCAAGGGTTAAAGTAATTTGTGTATGGTCAATGTTACATGATTCTGATGACTATATCAGAAAAATCTTACTTGCTGTTTCAGTGTGTAAGTAAAGGGTTAGGTTATTTCCATTGTTTACTGTGCAGTCAAAATCCTAACCTTTCTCAAATATTAACGAACAGTCTGGACTAGAACATTTTAACAAGTTAGAAATTATTGGAGAGTGAAATAATTGATTGACCTCATTAACTTTATTAAAGTATTTTCTTACGCTGTAAAACTAGAATAAGTAAGGCAGTCACTCTACCCAATTTATCTGTTCCTGATATGATGTGTTGTGATTACTGATGAAATGATAAAGGACTAAGTTCTTACCCTGGATGATGTCACCCCCCTATGTATACTCGCGTGGGTTTAGGGAGCACTTGGTAATCAGGTCCATTAGTATGTATATAGGATTTTTAAATTATTGTTATTTTGCCATAAGGAAGTATTACTATCTATATAAATATTTATCATAACTTGTATAATATGCTATTTAGGATACGCAATGCTGATATGTGACACTAAACATGACAATATTGATAACTGATGTTCACTGCAATTCTGGCTGGACCAATTTGTGGGTCTTTAAGGTCTACCTACCAGTACTGCAGTTGGTGTAACTCTTCCTTAAAGCCACCCAGGGTTAGCATTTTATTGTCATTCGGAGAGTCTAATCATGACAATCAACCTTGGTCCACATAGATATGAGTGAGATGGATACCTTATAGAATATTAGAGATTTATCCTGTAGGAAAGCAGTAATTTGAAGAAAGAGATTAAATGAATCTTGTGATCTACACCAAATGTCATCTTCCTAATTGACTCTTGTCGATGGTAGTCTCTACAACCCAAAATTAGGGTGTATGCACGAATTGCTCAAAGATTTTTGTCGTTATTGCCTGTCTTACATGGCCAAAAGGAATTAATATGCATTATTGATCTGTGTAGTTTAGAATGGAATGTAACTCAACATTTCTTGTATAATTTTGCAAGAGCCAGCATTTTATTTTTGTTCGTTCAATGTAATCCCTGTGGTAAGCACTGTTGGTCTTATATCACAATACTGTACGGTACCAGCACTTTAAAGCACTGCTTTAATTTTTTCAGGCCAGATACTGGTATGTGTTGCTCCCAAAGCTTGTAAATATAGCATTACTAATTAAGAAATAATTTGAAGTTAATTATATCATTAACTAGCAATATTCTTCTAGTATGAAAATAAAGGTTAGAAGCTTGTAAATATAAATAAATTTGGTGCTCAGTTTTGGCAACATTTGAGTATTAGTAGTATTAGGATTTTCATATACATGTTGTTATTCAGGTCAAATAAAATGTGAAATAGGAGCTCAAAATTATAAATTGTAGTACAGTAGCTGTGAATTTACACTTTTTGAGCTTATTTAGACATTTTTTTTTAAATATTGGTTTATTAAATAGGCATAATCATTCAATTAAGCCTTAAAACACAACTGACATATTTTACCAAACGGGGAAAATTTATTGTTCTTATAGTAATAATTTGATGGAATTTACTTCACACATGGGAAAATTTACAATACTGTATCATTTAAATATACAGTGCATCATTTATTATCATAATATAATGAAACTATACTGAAATTAGATGAAGTAAGGTTAGGTTAGGGTGTTTAACTTAGTAGTGATACTGTTCCTTTATGATTTGTTTATCAACTTGATCTTCCCAACATAAAGACAAGCTGGAATTTTCAAATACCTGGTAAAAATAAAGAAAAATAAGCATAAATTATTGTCACACACACACACACACACACAGATAATGAGATCTACAGTATTACCTTGGAAATCAGGCACTATTTAAACAGAGAGGATATCAGATTTTCCAACTTGTTAGTTTTCTAAATGTAAACATATATCTTGACACAAATTGAACCAACAATACCATGACTTATACATGATCATGTTTCAATCAAATCCCTATAATTTGGAATAATTTATTTGTGGGAAGGCCTGTCCTGTTTGGCTGAAACTTTTGAGTGGGGTGGGCTACTGTAGTAATATCTATATTGCAGGGTGGAAAATTTCAGAGGGTGGGGGATTTTTGAGTCAAGCTACCTAAGAACACCGAACCCACTAATTTTAAGCTAGACTTAACACACTCAGCAGATTTATGTCATATGAACATCTCTCATACGCTATTGGCAGCTTGGTGCTGGTTCTTGGTACAGCTGTACTCAGTGAGTTACTGAGTAGCTGGTGTCACCGGGAGCCTCACGCCCTAAAAGTACCGGTATTTGTACCTCCATTTGATGGCCCGTATCATATACAGTAGGATTTTTTTTTTGTATACACAATATACATTATGTATTTAAACAGTCTTTTAGATAAATTATTCGTGATCAGTTTGGTTAAAATTGTGTTTCTAACTGAAGTAAACTTATTTTAGAGAGATTGGTATAAATATTTTTTATGGTCTTCATAAAGAAAATGAGTTCCCAACATATCATTTTGAAATAATATTTAAGGGTCTTCTTGAAACAAGCTTGTAGAGAATTTATTCAGGATCATTACAGTACCAAGTTCATGTTTCTAACACAATTAGAATGGATGTTATGGATGAAAGTTTTGACATTTTCTTAATCGCCGTAAATTTGCGCCTGTGGCTGTGGTCTAATGTAATAGAAGAGTGATAAGATAATCGTACAAAGTAGAAGAGTGTTTCTTATAGTATAGTACATTATTACTTCACTATAATATGCCTGTTGTTAAAAAAGAGAAGCACATAGTACAGAACACGTTAATAATAAAGTACAGTATTGTACTTGTCAATTATTACCTTTTATCATGAGTCGGTTGAGTCTAGAGGTAGGAGGTGATTGTACGACACTCCCATTGTATGCCACTGAAGGTGACGCACTGCTAATTTCGTTGACTATATATGCTGTACACTATTTATATTTCTTAGACACTTCACTTTAGTGCTCCTCAGCAACCACCTCCACCACAGTGCCAGCCCCCACTTATATGAACTTTCGTCCCATACTAACCATATTTTGGTTGTGTTTTCTGGATTGTGGATACATGTGTGGTGTTGGACCCCAGTCCAGTTTGCAAGGGGGATCTGGATTAAGTGAGTCCACATTAGAGGGAGTTTACTGTATATATTTTTATTGGGTAAGAAAGGTTGGGTTTATGTTGTATGTCATCATAAATTGTATACGGCTCACCTTGTTTAATGAACCACAGCAAGCTGCATGCCTATTGCATGTTTTAACTTTCTGTGCATTGTTTTCAATAGTGTAATTTTTTTTTCCATGTAATAGCAAATACTTAATGTGTTTTGTCAGGCAATTGCACTGAATAGCTTTTCCCCATTAAATTTAACATTAACTAGATGTGAAACACATTACAGTGTTGGACTGATGCTACACTCACAGAGGCAGCCTAGCTGCTTCTGTCATGCATCTTCCAAGTTGCCGGATAGGTCAACCTATCAATCTGTCTATAATGATAGTGTTTCCATAATTTATTAAGTCCTTTTAATATTTATTCAGTTCAACAAGAAATGGGGCTTTATAATGCTTATTTTATTTCAGTTTACTGCTTGTGATGTCATATAGAATAATTCCAAATAAACCATTATTATTGATAGCCTATGGAAGTTGGCACATGCCACTATATTTTTTAACTGAAACATTCCTTTGTTTGTAAATACAATAGATTGTGAGATTTTAATGAGTATCTCTTTGGTGAAGTATTTTAACCATGTTTGATGAGTATATGTTCAATGATGTATTTTAACCATATTTAGTGAGTATATGTTTGGTAATGTGTTTTAAATATGCTTTGACTTGTAACTACAGTAATCATTCCTTATAACAAAATTCCTTTTTGTGAAAATTCGATTTAGCAAAACGAATTTGTGCCTGTAGTATTTGCTTCTTCATTTAGCGAAGCCTCCTGGAGTTTCAGATAACCCCATGTGGGTTTGCAGCATTATTTTAGCGTAATCAGTCAGTTTTCCACGATGCCTCCAGATTTTTTCGTATTCGCTCAGCGTGTGTGCACGTGTTTCATTGTCAACATACCTAAAGTGAAGAGAAGGGTAAGAATGTTGTCAGATGGCTGACTACCTGCTCTCTCTCGCCATCACATAAAATATGTGCTAATGTATTTTATGATGTGCCATGAATCATTTTTATTGTTTATTATAAAAAAAATTCATTTTTGTTGTATGCAAAATACAGACTTAACAAAGGACTGGAAGCCATGAATCATTTTTATTGTTTATTATAAAAAAAATTCATTTTTGTTGTATGCAAAATACAGACTTAACAAAGGACTGGAACCTATTTCCATTTAAATATAACTCTGACAATGAAGTGGATTTTATGAACATGCCCACTTTATCGCGAGAGGAATGAGTATATTCGATTTAGCGGAATCCTCACTTTTGCAGAATCGGCCTGCATGCTTTATTCCGTTGTATAGAATCATTACTGTATTGATGTTATGCAGTACAGGTCAATAAGCTCCCAGAGTAAGCACTGCCACAAATGAATTTAACATGACGTTTTGTAATGAGTGTAAGTGGAAGGACTTTTCAAAATAATTCTTTGTTGTTCGTTTACGTGAATTTTCTATACTTATTTTTTTTATTTTGACAATTTCTAAAGGCTTAGTTTTGTGAGACTCCCACATAATTGGTAGCCAGATTTCCAAAGGTGTACTGTATCTGTGTGCCTATGCATGCAAACAAAAATCACACAAGAAAAATAATTCATATGATATGCAAGGTAGCCATTAAGAAAAGTGTGTGTGTGTGCGTGCGTGCGTGCGTGTGTAAGCTTACTTTATTGTGGATTGAAAACCCGTGAAACACAATATTTTGTCAGGGTTACCGTATTTGGCATTTAGCAGAATACTAATAGGTAATTGTTCATCGTAAGGGAGACTTATCTTTATCTGGCCTGGAATGCTTTGGTTATGACAATTTTCATATAATAGGAAGCACCATCTCCACAATTTTTATACATTAATGGCACAGTTGAAAGAAAAGGAGCCATGGGTAATGCCTCGGATAAATTCACCTTTCATTTCTTGCATTTTATTACCTTTAGCAACTCTGAAGGCTCATCCAAAAAGTAGTAGCTTTTACATGATATTAACTATTACTCTAAGTATATTCTTTAAATAAAATTATAGTTTAAATACAAGAAAACCTATATAAAAAGCTGTATATAACTTAAGAATGTTGAAGGGTAATATAGTGTAATTACTGTACAGTACTTATCTTCAGCATTGTACAGTATAAAGTTTTTACTGTAGTTTTAGCAATAATACAAAAGTTTCAATACATTCTCTTGTAACTTATATCCAGGAACTGGTAACCAGTCTTTTTTTTTTTCCCCTCCTCCCAATAAATGACATGAGTACGAATTAAGGTTTGAACAGTATGGCAGTTTCTTCATTAAGAGCATGGGTAAAAGCATCGGCAATTTGTTATTCTAAGTTGCTTGTGAATCATGAAATAATTTTTGTATTGACATATAGGGGGTCCCCGGGTTAAGAACAGGTTCCGTTCCCGAGGACGTTCTTAAGTCGGAACACGTGCTATGTGCATACTGTACTTACAGAACAATGTTTGAAATCACACTATATCATAGCCTAAGTCCTTATATACATTTAAAATCACTTAATTTAAAACAAAAGAAGAAATAGAATGACAAAAATACTGTGAATGAAGGTGAAAAAATAAGTCATCGGGAAAATAAAATACAGTTCGTATCAGTGGGCGTTCATAAATCAGACTTTCATAAGCCGGTGGACCCCCTGTATAGGTATTTGTTTTTCTAGAGGATTAAATCATAATTACTAGATTTGTTGATGCATTAAACATGGCTCAGTGTTGGATAGTATACAACAAATTTGATTTTGTTTGGCTACATGTACTCACTCCTTGAGATGGTGCTACCTTATGACTGCTGTTGACTACACTGTGTAGTAAATGTTACTCATTTAAGTATGTATTAATGCTCTCTTTCATAAGCCAACTCAAATTCACTGCTTTACCGTCCAATGAAGGTGAACTTCACTATCAATGATAATATGATCCAAAGTTACAAATCAATTTGATGAATTTTATTACTAAAAGAGATATTTGAAGCCAGCATTAGAGGAAGGATTTTACTTCTGAAGGGGCTTCACATTTTGTTTGTTACTTCAAGTTGTCATTGTTGCTGTTTCTATTTGGCCTTCAGCACACCCAGCATTTGTCTATTCCTTTCATATTTGTTGTCCAGCAGTATATAACCTCATTATACCAAATAACAAACACATATTTTAGCATTAGATGCCATACTATGGAGCTTAATGTTCTATTCTATTGATTATTGCTGCCATTTTCCTAGCCCAGTAAGTATGAAAGTATTAAATATTCTACACTATTTAAGTCCAGTAAGGTAATACTGTATATTAAAGTTGCTTCATAGTGACAAGTTCATAAGATGACTACACGAGCTAAATTTAACTTATACAGTGCATGGGGATTTAGATTCTATATTCAATGATGATACAGGATGTGATTTGCAGTAAAATATTTAAAAAGATAGAAGTTGCCGGTGATGTCACTCTCTGCTTGCTAGTTCCTTATGGTGGCCGCTTCCCCATTACACTTACTTGTGGCCTTCTGTGTCAAGTGTTCGTAGTTGTCAGAATCTTGGGACGTGTGCTGCCTCCCCACATTATGGTTCAGGGAGTGCTGCATAATGTAGTGAAGGCACTTCACAAAGTTGCCCCCTTTACCTGCCACTGTCTTCTGGGCCCACATATTATAAAATGAGCCTTATTGCAGATGTAATAAAGCACAGGATTGCTTATTACCTTATATATGATGTATCTACAAGGATGCCAAAGATTTGCTGTTATTGGTGTCTAATGTCATTAGTGGATGTCTTTTGATTGTTCATGTTAACCATCATCTTATATTTCCCATCCCTTAGACTTGAGGATTGTAGGTCTTCCCAAAAGAGATCATCATATCTGGGGGTCTGCCCTTCTGGCTGGGCTACGTATTTGAAACTTAAATTTCACGGATATTCTGTCATAATCTTCCAATTGTATACCTGTTATACTCATCTTTTAAAATGGTTTTGGGTCAATAAGAAGTGTGTGGCAGTGCACATTTCCTAATTGTTCACTATGGTAAGCCTAATAGTAGATAGTTGTCTTTTCCTGTATTGTAAGCATTCACACTAGTTGATGGCATTAGTTGTTATTCCACAAAGTTGTTAAGGATAGCTCTTTCTGGTGTGATCAGGTATTAAAATATAGGCAAATGTCAGAGACATTATAGATGTAGTTACACTTTGAGCATTTTTGCAGTCTATTGCAAAAGAGTCACTTTTAACTTGTGCACTAAACTGCTGTTGATGAATATACAAGTAGAGGTATAAAAAAAAGAGTTCCAAAATACATATCATTGATCATTGAGATCTTAAATCTTTTCAACGATAGCAATTGACCTTTATCAATTTTGCTTTTGAATACTGTTTAAAGATTTAAGTTAGAATTATGTGATGGTGAGAAAATTTAGATGGCCCGTAATTTATCAGGTTTGTATGAGCAGTACTGAACTGTATTGTGGGTAGCTATGTATTGGTTGATTTTCCTTTAATTATATTGTTACTTTTTTAATATATATATATATATATATATATATATATATATATATATATATATATATATATATATATATATATATATATATATATATATATATATATATATATATATATATATATATATATATATATATATATATATATATATACACACACACACACACTCTCTCCTCGACTTACAACAGGGTTCCGTCCCGACGACCAGGTCGTAAGTCGAAACGGCGAAAATAATACATAGAAATTCTAAAATGGGTCTCTTTTTCTTCTCAGCACCACGAGAACTCTCACCTTTACGCTTCCCAGTCATTTTAAAGGGAATTACAAATGAAATTTTTTTCATTACACAGCGCGATCACTTATGTCGAGACTCGAAAATACGTAATGTGAAAAATATTTTATGCGACCATGGCCTTTGTATGTCCGGGTTGCCGTAAGTCGAATATGTCGTAAATCGAGGAGAGAAAATATATATATATATATATATAATTCTGCGAGTGCTTATGAACTGTAACTGTCAAGTATTAGTGAGGTAAAGCACCCAGCTAGAAATAGTCAAAAGGTTTTTGGTATGTAAAAGTCTATTAAAGAAAAAAAAATCAAAATTTTTTGTAATTTGAACAATATCTCGAGGATGTGTGTTGTTTTCTTCGGGTATTGAGTTCCAAATATATGGAGCTCTGTTGAGTGATGTTATATATAGTTTTTATGGTGCACAAATAGGAAGACATGCAGGAGAGTATTTTTATGAGATCAGCATTTATGTGCCTTATGCAGGGTTTGACATTTGACATTTTTTTCATTTGCAACATATAATAAGTATTAATTCTCTTACTTAAGGCACAAAACTGCTGTTCTAGTCACATTTATGCTGCCTGTTGTCTATTCCATTTATTCTATTGATTTTTCTTTCTCATAACTTATTGATCGTTTTTGGAAATGTGTGATAAAAGTGGAATTTGTAATTTTCACACTAATTGTACACCTTCATTTTTACCTGCCTAGACATATGAATTAGGTACTACAGTACCAATAGAAATTATGTTGTGATGAAACAGAATTACATTTGTGGAATACCCCAAAATGAAACTCTTTTGTAATGTTCTAAGAAAGTAGCATTTTTCTTTATATTTACTCTAATTGTTTGGAAGTAGGCATTGGAGCGCTTCAAGAGTGCAAATGTTAGTCTAGGATTGATATTACTTAACATTAGTATTAGCTGCGTAATAATCAAGTCATTTATTGCACCCTTTGTCTCACGGTTAGGTCTTAGTCTTAATGACTACATTCAATGAACACATTGCAAAGCCAAGGTTTTCTGTTGTTTTTCTAGGCCAGAGAGATTTGTTATTCTGGAGACCTTGATACTCTTGAGTTTAAACTATGAAAGTGAAATCTTTGATTGAGTAAAATTTACTTGAGTATCATATGATAAGTTTAATTTAATTTTGATGCTTCTCCTTTCCCTGTTGGCATTATTTGGGAAACTATGAGCAATGTTGTGATAACTTGCAATACAGTTTGTAGAAAGTAAAAGTATAGTTATTTTTTATATTTATTTGTTTCATCTGTCAGTTTCTTATTTTTCCTCTAAATAACTGGAGTAGATGTTGATGATCTTTTATTTTTATTTTATTTTATTTTTTCTGTAGTAAGATGTATGGGTATAGTGTCTCCACTTTTTTGTTGGGAACCAAGTTTATTATGATAGTTAAATGATACATCATCAATGCTGTTATTCTCATTTTGAATATTATGTAATTTAAAATTTGGCTGTGAAGTTGCATATATACTGCACACTTCAAATTATGAAAAACAAATTATACAGCATATGATGGATGGATATTAGTTGGGTTCTACTGTGGATTGGGTTACTAGAAGGTGTTACTAGTTATGGTGACCCAGAATCAGACATAGCTGCGTCAGTGTGGACTAATCATTGTAGACAAGCTCTGTAACTAAAGCTTCAGGACATAGTGCTGGCTACTGATTATTTTTCATCTATTCGTGTAATGATAAGAAATTTCATTAATAGTATGAAATTAATTTATTTCAATGATATAAATTTGTAACTAAAACTGGGAATATTGCTGTATGTTATCAATAATTGTACACTTGACAACACTCACCCATGGTGCCTGTGCATTGCTCAACAAAAAATTTTCTCATTGAATCAGGCACTTCGAGATGGGTATTTATAGAGCTAGCTGACGCAGCTGAAAATGTCAGTTAATCTTTTTGTTGAAGAATTTCCATCTCTGCTGGCATCATATTCAGTTTAAATCTTCAGAGAATTAGATGTTTTTTATAAGGATGTTTGATGATACTTTATTAAGTGCTAATCTGATTTTAATGAAAGAACTCAGAAGATATGCATGTGTACCATGTGTATGGATAAACATTATACAGGTACTGTATTTAATTTATGATTTACTAAGTAAGACTTGACATATTCATTGCTTTATATGTTAAAGCATCAAGAATCATACCACTTTTGATTTAACCATTCAACTGCGTTCTTTCAAGGTTATTACTTTTGTTGACCATTTAGCCAATAATGTGTTCATGGTAGATACTATTGGACAAGTAGTTATTCAGAGGCTTTGTTTCAGTGGTGTGGTAATCCAATCTGTGATTTTTCCTGTGCGGTTTGCAGCTACTGAGGTTGTCGGAGCCAACTTGGCGGACTGAGCAGGCACGTTTTTTTATGGGGATTAAATGAAGGGTACCAGATGAAAGAGGTGATAGACAGGATAGAGCTAGACTAAAAATTTGGGGATTATGTTATGTGTGTGTGTTTTGCCAGACTGTAATACACCATATGCTTAACACTGTCATGTCATTGCCCTCGTGATTTACGCCAGATCCTCCACTGTCACAATGTTGATTACACTCCATTAGATGGCATTCACTGGCTGTTTCTGTAAATCTCGTTTATCATGTTCATGTTGAGGTGGCATTTTGTACCAGTCACTTTGTATGTTCTTTATTTCTTGTGTATTATCATTATTGCATACTTTTATTATTACTGCTTGATTCTGGAAGCATTGTTATGATGTATGTACTCAGTCATGTGAAACTCCTTATGATGAATAAATTTGCATATATTTTTGAGATTCAAGATTCTTTCTCAGCACATTTGTACAAATTGATCATTGTAAGAAATACAGTTCAATAATTTTAAATACAGGTAATATATATATATATATATATATATATATATATATATATATATATATATATA
Organism: Homarus americanus; assembly: GCF_018991925.1. NCBI lineage: Eukaryota > Metazoa > Arthropoda > Malacostraca > Decapoda > Nephropidae > Homarus > Homarus americanus. The sequence continues at coordinate 19,465,568 of NW_024711292.1, forward strand.
TATATATATATATATATATATATATATATATATATATATATATATATATATATATATATATACATACATACATACATACATACATACACATACATACATACATACATACATACATACATACATACATACATACATACATACATACATACATACATACATACATACATACATACATACATACATACATACATACATACATACATACATACATACATACATACACATACATACATACATACATACATACATACATATACATATACATACATACATACATACATACATACATACATACATACATACATACATACATACATACATACATACATACATACATACATATATATATATATATATATATATATATATATATATATATATATATATATATATATATATATATATATATATATATATATATATAATGAACCCACACTCGCTTTAATATTATATTTAATAGAATTTAAATTGAAATATTAGTCTCTCGATGAAAATATTTTATTTGTGTTATTATGGAATGTTGGGAATTCTAATGGTAAAATTTTAAATGTAACAGGACAAAAAGTTGGAGCCACTTGGCTGAAAAGATGTCGGCTCAACTGGGAAGCAGATTATCACTGTTTATATCATAAAAAATAAAGTCCTGTCTTCCTCCACTTCAACAGTGTTTTTAAATGATTTTGAATTGTGTATGTTTAATTCATGTATTGCATAGTTAAAAAGGTAACTCCTTAAAAGTTAAAGTTTTAAGTCATTGTAATGGGGTAATTTTATATACAACACTACACTGCATATTCGTGCTCTTTAGGAGTATTTACCTGATTAACATTAAAAACACAAGTGTCTTTTTTTTTTAAATAGGAATAGGTTATTAATTTTATTCCTATACCATAATGCAAATTAGTTCATATATGGTAAAATATGGTTTGATTCATTTAAGACATCATTGGGTATCAATACATTACCAAACTAGTATGCATAAATTAGGTTAGGCTAGTTGAATAATGATACTATTCTTTTTCATCCTCTACGGTGGTTTCTACAGAACATGATCATGCCTACAGTATATAAAGATCAGAATTAAAGATATAAAAGTTTTTCATACATCACTATTTTGCAAGTACAGTACATGTATTCATATACAGTGGTCCCTCGATTAACGAACGGTTCAATTAACGAAATATTGGTTAGCGAATTAGCTCCCAAAAGGATTTTCAGATCCATTAACGAACAAAACTTCGATTATCTACAGCCTTACTAGAAAGAAGCCTTGGTGTGCGCATCAGCTGATCGGCCAGTCCGCCAATACAGTAATTAGTTCTATGTTTACATTCGTTTCCAGTGGAGTAAATATCAAGAAAGTTGGTCTCTTGAATATTTTTGCATTTTTTATATTAAAATTATTGGGCATTCTCAAATTTAGTTAACAAATTGATAATATAGACAGTACAGGGAACAGTTTTTGTGTGCCCATCAGCTGATTGAATTACCCACCAACGCTTCTCAGTTTCACTTTGTTTACAGTGGAGTGAACATCGAGTTTGTTGGTCTCTTGAATATTTTTTTGCATTTTTACATTAAAATTATTGGTCATTCTGCAATTTAGTTAACATTTTGATAATATACAGTGCAGAAATTATTATGAAACACGAAGAAGGCGTTAGAACCAATGCACTCTGTAAGTTATATGGCATGTCATCATCGACTGCCTCTACAATCGGCTGTTTGATATTTAAGCAAAGCTGCCGGGAATACGACATACACACCTCAAAGTAAGTTAAAATACAGTACCTGTATTTTATTGTTTTTTATTTATTATTGTACAGTATACTGTACAGTACAGTACTGTATTTAGTTTATATTTAATGTTTTGTTAGTAAGATCTTGTATTTCGCAGGTATTATAAACTGGAAAAATTGTGCCAAATTCAAATTCGCCAAATGCAAATACATTAACTAATGGGAAAAATAACAATATAGACTGGCCACTCTACATCAACCTCTGATTTTCTCATTTATAACCTCCAAATGATACAAATTCTGCCTTTACTGACCTGATTGTGCTTTCTGGAAACTAGTTTTTAGGCCTTCCTCAAGTGACTTAATCACATGCTGCTTATCCTGCATCGAGTACTTGGCAAACTTAACTATCTTATGATAGTCCCACTTCTCCTTTTCCTTGCTTGGCCGCTTAGGTGGGTCTGTCCCACCCCCACCAGCACCAGTAGGACCCTCAGTAGAGGTAGAGGCCATTATCTTGACTCGACAGGTGGTAGCACCACCCAAAAAAGCACACAATAACAGCCCGGGCGGTCGCTAGGATGGCGCGGGCTACAACGTGATAGTTGAGTTCTTGTAAACCTTTTTATGTTCACCACCGGCAGTTTGATCACCAGAACGCTTCTTGGAACATTCTTCTTACCTTGTCTTTCCATATTCATCACTAACACAACAAAATTGGAGAAAACAGCAAAAATTACGGAGCAATCGACAGATATCGTGTGATTCAACTGATCACGCGATGTAAACAGAGAGCGCTGGTGTAAACCATTATTATTCCTCACTGCAAAACATTCTTTTTACTTACTCTTTTCATACAGTATTTATGGGTAAAAGCTAAATTTGCAAAAAAATAACGAAATTTACAGAGTACCTCTCAAAAAATACTTCACAAACAAAAGACACGAATCATTTGAACATGTGATTTCGAACGTGAACTGTAAACATTGCATAACCCCGTGCCACGATTAAAACGTTGAGGATGGAATCGGGCGATAGCCAACATTCGTCTGCAAAATTTTGAGTTCTACAAACAGCGTTCCCCTATTCATCAATCGCATTGCCAGTGACAAGGACCACCGCGGTGTTTACATATATCGTGAATACTGTGTCGGCGACCCTAAGTGTCAGAGACAAGGACTCAGTGTTTACACCTGACAAATATTAGCAGATGTCTACCAGTGTCAGTGGCCCTCAAAGTGCCGCCAGTGAGTTTATGTCCACCGGGGACAAACACTTCCGTCCATCCACAACAACAGATATCAACAGATGGCCACCAATTACTTACTCCCGACGCTCTCTGTACCTTCTAAAGTGTGGGAACGGTTATCCTGATGGCAGTGTTATCGCTCGACTCGAGTCACTGAACATATTCCATGTGCGCAGCCGTAGACAAGGCCGTCATACACATAAGCCCATTAGGACCGTAACCCTCGCTAGGAAACCAGAGAAACCCACCCCTGACAGACCGTACCATTACACTGAAGTTCCACGGATATGGTATGATCTCCCGTCTCTACTGCTATCCAACGTCACTTCCCTAGCTAACAAGTTTGATGAGCTGGCAACCACAGTCAGGTCAGCCGCTGCTAGCGTCGTTGCCATATGTGAGGCTTGGCAAATTGTGCCTGAAACGTGTCATATTGAGGGATATCAACTCTTTCATCACCTTTGTTCACTTATGTTACTTGTATATTATTTGTCAATCAAGTGACCCATTCCCCAATTATGTTACTGTATATTTTCAGCCTTCCGGCTGCCATACTCTTTCAAT
>NW_024711292.1:19471619-19550843 GCF_018991925.1 Homarus americanus
GGCTGGTAATGGGAGCGTGTGAGTAACCTCTAGTTAGAACGTCGGCTGCAGTTGTAACACTCTTCCCTCTCTACCATATTTCACTGGATTAACTATTATTATTAGTGTTTAGTTATATAATAGTGATTAATCATGGCATTGTAGTGAGGTTAGACTTGTCACTGTAACCACCAGGCTACTGGGCCAAGCTGTGAGGGGTTATCGTTGTTTTTCAACTCATATTTTTGCATTAGATATACATAACTTTCTTCATTTATTTTTCCCAGTTACATGCACACACCATCCTACATACATATTGTGAAAAAAAAGGGGAAGAAATAATTGTCCGAAGGTCAAACACGTAAAGGGAATATACATTTCTTTGCACACTAGTTAGCTGGCTTTGTGAGGGAGGGGAGGACGGTTGCAGAGTGTAGGGGGCGGGTTCGGTGCTAGGGAATCAGCGTCCCAGCTGGTCTTCATTACTATGATCAAACAGAGAGTTTGCAAATGGCAACTTTGTTAAACTTTCATTTGGCATTTATTTACTGATTTGGCAATACAGTAAATTTTTTTAACTTATTTATTGCTATTATTTTATTTATTCCTCACATTTCCTGGTACTGTATATATTATTTTAAGAAAACTATGGCTATAGGCGGAAAATACACACTCGCATTTTCTCAAATACTCCCTGCTGTAAAATACGGTACTGTGTTTTTTGTGTTTTTTACATCATTATTTATCGCTTTTATACATTTAGTACATTGCCGTAGGCTGAAGTACCATTATTATTTTTTGCATTAGTATTGAAAAATTTAGCAATAACCATGGCCCTTAAGAAAGTGTTTGGTGTCTGTAAGAGTGATAAGGTGGTCAAGTCTTATTGGTGAACTAAAAGTAAGTGTACAATAGTTTTAGTACATTACTTTTTTTTTTAATTTCAATTGAAAAAACATGTATTTATTTAATAAAAATGGGTACATAAGTGTTGTACTCATGTTTTAGTGTGGGTTTTGGAGAAATTTGCTCTTAAGATGGACAACCTCTATCTCGGACACCCCCCAATTAGTCTGCCTTGTGTATCAGCATATACCTAGATCACGACCTACTGATTTAGATTTGTATATATATATATATATATATATATATATATATATATATATATATATATATATATATATATATATATATATATATATATATATATATATATATATATATATATATATATATATATATATATATATATATTGTAACTTGAACATTTTAGATTCTATTGAACAGTGAACTGTGCAGCAAAAATTAAGTAAAGTTTAAATGTTGTATAGTGGTGCCAGATGTTTTGACTGGTATGCTTCTTTTCAGTGTGGGACTTTAAGGGGAGCGTCCGGCTGAAGAACGAAATTCATTAATAATTGATCTATCCATATCAATTTCCTGTCAGCAATTAAGAACACCAGATACATTGTTACTACACCCCTAAATTGATTCTGCTTAATCCCTAATCTGTGATTCCTGAACTTTCCCCTATACAGTATTCTTATCGATTTTCAAAATTCTATTTCTCCATAATTTCTTGCTAGATTATGTTGAAATTCATGTGGACTATAGGTAATTTACTCCTTTTGAACGTAACATAGATATTTCTGAATATCACTTTTTTTGGATGCATTATTTTTTTCTTAAATTACCATTTTATCCAACCAAATATTTTAAAAATAAATCAATAAATATTAAACCAAACCAAATTTTAAGAAAATCCATATGTTCAGCTATTCACATTGTTATTCTACTACTTAGTTTTTGTTTTATTAGAATTGGCCCATAAAGGGCCAAGCCTTAGGGATTTGAAGGTTAGAAAAACTCATTATGACATGCGGGCCGAAAGGGTGGCGGCTAGCTAGTTGAGAAAGGTGCCAGATACTTATTTTTACAAAGTCATTGGTTTTAATTTACACCAAAATACTTTTCTACAGGTTTTGCTATGCAAACAGAAGGGCCCTCAAAATGAAAGGGGCGGTAGAACAATCATGCATAGCTACATAAATATTACGAATTATGCTCTCAAAATACGTCAGCAGATAGCCATAGGCAACAGGTTTCCTCAGGAAATGTTATGAATATTTTCGTAATTTTCCCATTTTCATCGTATTTTCAGTCGGACACTTCCCTCAAATACAGTAATTAGTTTGCAGACACTTTGTTCCATCAATTTAAATGTCCAGAAGTGAGAATCTGAATTCCAGTTTTTTAAGTGTTTAAAATTTTTTGAAAGCCACATGAGTACATTGAAAATATTGGATAAAGTGTTCATGGGTACAGTACTTACAATTTGACCACTCATTATAAGCACAAAGTTTACTAATCTTGCCGTAATGTGTCCCGGTGTGGTGGTTTTAGTTCATCTCAGGTAGTATAGTAATCATAAAGAGTTTATTTATTGATGTAAAATGCAATGTATAGAGCCGTGCCAAACTGTTATGACGAAGATTGTAGAGTTTATTATAACTTGAGAATTGTTGCTTTGTAAGCCCCTGAATATGGAAGTTTACCTTCTCCATCCCAGTACTTTAGTCAAGGACTAAGTTTAACTTCCATATGAAGGCATATCTTTTGGGCTGTAAATTGAAGGTTGAGTAGATAGGCTCTGCATTTTACTTGTAATATGCTGTTGCTCAGTAGCCAGAGCTACATTTCACAAAGGCTTGAAAGAGCAGAAGATTTTCATTTAAAGTTGTTTTGCTATTGGTGACCGACTTTTTTTTGCTCATCTAGAAACAGAGTCTGGACACCTACCTTCAATTTTCTTAAAAGAGAGAATCTCCCACAATTATATGGTATTTTCAGGTAGAGTGGGAGAATACAGTAACTGCAATTTCCAGTACTTGAGATGAGCTTAATGGATTTCTCTCTATGATTTGTCTTTATATATAAATTACTGTGGATGAAAATGGGTGGGGAATGATTAGTTATAAGTATCAATATATCCTTTTAACTTTTTCAATTACAATTTTGGAATTGTTGCAGTTAAAGTGTTTCTTCACTCAGTGATGCAGATGTAGTTCAGAACAAGGAACACCTCTATAACATTATTTTAGTTGTTGAAACATTATTATATTTATCTATATATATATATATATATATATATATATATATATATATATATATATATATATATATATATATATATATATATATATATATATATATATATATATATATATATATATATATATATACTATATATATTATGGGTTAACTCTCTAATAAATCAGCTCAATAGAGAAGTACTATAATAACTGTAGTATATGAACCAATGAAATATGTATTTAGATTTCACAGCACTTTAGATTAATGTTACTGACTGATCTTAAAGCTCATAGTGAATAATTCAGAAGTCTATTTGTATCAAGTCTACTCATTATTTTCACTGCTTAATCTCGGTCATGAGTGGTGCCCTTCAGTTCCTGGTACATATGGAATAACTTGCTATAGATGTGTACTAAGGAAATAATAAGGACTGTTTTGTCCAGAATTTTAATTTTGGAATTTGTGATGCTTGCAGGGTTTTGAAGTCCCCAAAAATTTAAGATAAATGTTCTTTAATAATGACCTGAAATATTAGGCCACGTAAATATTTTCATTATTTTACACTAACCTTTTGTGGGTAAATACTTGTGGGCAATAGTAAATGCTTTCTTGTCATTTACAGAGAATAATTAGCTAAGAATAGTACAGTAATTCTGCAGATCCTCTGTAGAATATCCCTTAAAGAATGTACTTAATGCTGTACAGTACTTAATAGATATCAAAATAAAAATCAAATTGTTGTTATCCAAGTTTTGGTATTAAAAGTTTTTTGGGTGTTTTCTTAAAAAAATAAATATTTTCTTAATCATTTGGTATATTTTTATTGGTTACAGATATATCGTAGCAATTAAGTACAATACACTCTGTAGGAGTTTGAGTACATGATAATGCTTGTTACAAAATTTGGTACTGTGCTGTAATTTCGTCGTAACAATATGAATAATATTGTTCCAACAAGATTGAGTGTTAAATTATACATACAATATTTAGTTCCTATACAAGAATTACAATAGGTAAAATTTATAAATAAGTACCACAACCAATTTGTTTTGACTTTGTTCTAAATAATATTTTAATGTGTTACATAGTCTGTTTTAACGTTCAGGGAACATATTGTAATTGTTTTTATAAGTTATCTGATACATGTATAATTTGTAATTGGTCTTGCAAAACTCTGAGGTTGTTTAATGATACACCTTGAATAAATGGTGTGCTTTTATATATGATAAGGATGATGACTCATTAATACATAGATTGTACTTGCAATTTTATTTTAATTTGTGTTAAAAGCATATTGTAAATTTTTGTGAATTTGTGTTAAAAGCATATTGTAAATTTTTGTGAATTTGTGTTAAATTACATAATAAATAATTTGAATCGACAGGCCTGCAAACCTTTGATTGCAAAGATTCAAATTTTGTATATTGCTAGAAAATTTTTCAATTAATCTGGAGTTATATTTTTGCAGTACCAAGATTATTTGAGTTTTATGTACTGTATTTGCTTTTTATTTAATCAAATAATTTCACCTATTATAAACCAAGACAATGTGAGCCTGCTAGGGACAGTGCGAGTCTGGCGTGATAATGTAAATGCCCTTCAGGTCCCCTAAAAGGCGTGACCTTGGCTGAGCTGAGCAAAATAAACCAGTGTAGCAGTCAGCAGTTTGTATTATTATCTTTCTTGGAAACATACTATAGTATTACCCCGCTTTACACGGTTTCACTTTCCGCAATTTCTCATTTACGCGGTACCTTGCCAGAACCGGACTTTAACTTTCCGCGGTGCATCTACTCATATAAGCTGTGAAGTATATATATATTTTTTTTTTCGCTCATAAAATTCATGCAAATTACCCGGCCAGAATATAATTTACATTGCTGGAATTCTTATAATATGATGATCATTTTGAATATAAACATCATGGATTTTGCATTAGACATACAAATTTTAGATCTAATGTAATAATTTGGTTTACACAAAGCAAATATTTTATCGTTTGTGCAAAATATATGAAGTTTACATTCAAAATATTCCCTGACCTGCAAGGAATCTAGAAATGTCAATTATATTATCCTAACTTTAGTCTGAGTTATTATTTATTACTAAAAATGTAAATATACTATTTTCTCCCAAACATTTCTCTGGTAGAGAGGGAGGAACTGACCCAGCTAGGGTGAAGGTGGGGTATTTTGATTGACAGATTGTGTTCTTGAAGAATATTTCTTTGTTTATTTACTGAAGATATTTGTTTTAGCTCATAAAATTCATACAAATTACCCGGCCAGAATATAATTTACATTGCTGGAATTCTTACAATATGATGATCATTTTGAATATAAACATCATGGATTTTGCATTAGACATACAAATTTTAGATCTAATGTAATAATTTGGTTTACACAAAGCAAATATTTTATCTTTTGTGCAAAATATATGAAGTTTACATTCAAAATATTCCCTGACCTGCAAGGAATCCAGAAATGTCAATTATATTATCCTAACTTTAGTCTGAGGTATTATTTATTACTAAACGTTAAAATCTAGTGTTTTCACCCAAACATTTCTCAGAGAGGTAGGGGCCAGTGAGCTGGGAAGAGGGGGGGGGATTTGAGTCCATTATTTGAATGGACATTAACCTGGTGACTGTATTTCTCTTAAATATTAATTGTGAGAGCATACCATCATAAAATTAAGATGTTACTTTTACTACAACATAGGTATTGTGTCTGAAAAAGTGGAGTTTGGGGGTCGGGCCAGTCTCTATTGGAATTAATCCCATATGTTTTGTTGTTCACTTTACGCGGTTTTCACTTTCCGCGGTACCCTGTGGGTTTGTAGCGTACTGAATTGTGGCCAGTAGTCAATTCTCTTTAGATGTCTGTTATCTCTTTGTATGGGCACACAACGTACATACATGTAGATATCTCACACTCAGGAATGAGGTAGAATAGAAACTCACAATGCGTTTTCTGTATATATATTGTTGTACAGACCAGTGCTAAGGAGTTACTAGGTGAGGTGTAGCTTGCTCAGAGGTCCTGTAGGGCGAGGAGCTCTCTGAGGAAGCTGGGTGGTGAGGTGCTGGAGAGAGATCTTGCTGGTCCTGTAGGTCAGAGTAGAATGGTCTCCCTGGCCAGCCATGGCCGTATTTATACAATTTACGAGGATCAGGATTTGGGGTGAGCGTAGCGAGAGGGCCAATCACAGCGGCTTAAGCGTAAGGTGTGAAACGCTCTGATCCTGAGCTGGAGGTTGAAGATTGAGACCTAGTCTCTCGGCGTAGCTGGCTGTACGCTGATTGGCTGGTAGGCGCGCGGCCGGAGCTCAGTTGGGAGTTGTAGGGGAGAGGATCCACAACAATAACTCCCTCCTTCCCTCCAGGCGGTGTAGGAGACTTGTTGTCTGCAGGGTTGCATGGCACATGTGAGGCAGAACGGGCGGTGCATGCCACATGTGAGCCATAACGGCGAGGGCGTGGATGAGCCGGCCGCTAGAGGAGACAACTGTCTAGATACACAATATCTGTGGGAGTAGAGAGGGAGAAAAAAGGGTGTGTGGAGGCGATGAATGTTGCGCTTCCCTCATAGCAGGTACAGAGTTGTCAGATGTGCCTGCTGGGGTGTGTGGGCCTAGGTCAGGAGCAGGGGCTGCATCAGCAGAAGCGGATGAGAGCTCGTGACAGCAGCTGGGTCCACGACAGCAGCAGGGTGCAGGACAGTAGCAGGGAGTACCTGAGGGAGAAAAGAGGGCTGTGTGGGTCCGCACTCAGGCGCAGGGGCTGCATCAGGAGGAGCGGCAGGGGGTACTGCTGGGCTGGGGGCGGCGTCTGAGGCAGGACGGGTGTGTTGGGGTTGGTAGGACGTGGTGCTTGGGGCAGGAAGATTAGCGGTTGTCTGCTTAGAGTAGCAGAGCTGCTCTAGGGTGTCTAACCTGCGGTGTAGAGACAGTAGCTGTAGAGCCGATGAGAGCTGCCTCTGCGTGGATAAGCCAGTCTTCCATGTTGCTTGAAGACTGGGAGAGTGATAGGTTTCTCTTCCATCCTGTGTTAGTGCGAATATCCGGGGGTCACCATTTGTAGCATATATATTGTGTTTGTGTTCACACTCAGGATGGGATGGAAGAAGGAAACTAACGATGCATTTTCTGTATACAGTGAGTTCTGCTATAACGCGTGTTTTGATAACGCGAATTTGCTCTAACGCGATTTATGAATTAGGAACGATATTTGTATAACGCGAACGCTTGTTTGCTATAACGCGATTTTTGCTTACTATTTCTCCAACTTTGTGGTACAGTGGGGTATGCTATAACGAATCTAATTGGTTCTAGAACCTTGTTCGTTATAGCATTCGTTCGTTATAGGATTAATCCGTTCCAGGCCCCCAAATACAACCACTTAACACTGAAAAATATAATATAAAATTGTAAAAATTTTAAAAAAGTGCATAAATATGCATCTAAACCCCTGGAATAAAGAATATCATTAATATTTGTAATAAAAAAACAATAAATTAGAAAAAAAAAAAAATTAAATAAAGTTCGTTGTAGGAGTTTCGTTCGTTATAGCATTCTCAATTTTATAGGTAAAACCGTTCGTTATAGGAATATTCGTAGTAGGATCCGTTCGTCATAGCATACCCACACTGTATTAACTGTGAATATAGTAAAGAAGAATATCAACAAGAAGCGTTCTGGTGATAGAATTCCCGGTGATGATCGTAAAAGAAAGGATATAACACTTGAAGAGAAGCTCGATTTTATCAACCTCAAAATCACCCTTCTCCCCCATCAAGTAAAGTGTTACATTTACTGTATGATTTCATTATTAAATATGAATGTAACATTTATTTAGACTGTGCTATCCTTTGTGTTAGGCTAACTACTAAATTTTTTTGATTTCGAGTAATCTGCACCTAACCCTATTTTCTCCATAAGCCCTGTTATTTCTATTACGCGATTTTCTATAACACGATATTTTACAAGAACACAATTATCGCGTTATAGCAGAACTACCTGTATATATTGTTGTACAGAGCAGTGCTAAGGAGTTACTAGGTGAGGAGTAGCTTGCTCAGAGTTCCTGTAGGGCGAGGAGCTCTCTGAGGAAGCTGGGTGGTGAGGTGCTGGAGAGAGATCTTGCTGGTCCTGTAGGTCAGAGTAGAATGGTCTCCCTGGCCAGCCATGGCCGTATTTATACAATTTACGAGGATCAGGATTTGGGGTGAGCGTAGCGAGAGGGCCAATCACAGCGGCTTAAGCGTTAGGTGTGAAACGCTCTGATCCTGAGCTGGAGGTTGAAGATTGAGGCTAGGTCGGCGATCGTACCCCTACGTCCACTGCATAGACCTAGTCTCTCGGCGTAGCTGGCTGTACGCTGATTGGCTGGTAGGCGCACAGCCAGAGCTCAGTTGGGAGTTGTAGGGGAGAGGATCCACTACAGGTTCAATTGACCGCGTAAATTGGGGTACTACTGTACTATATCTCCTAAGACCCTTTAAAGTACATATTTACATGGTAATTGGAAAAAAATAGGTTTTACTAATTAAAAATTTTTATACAAAGCTCTTATCAAATATTGAAAATAATTTAATTTCAGTATTGTCGCTACCAAATTTGATAGTAGCACGCTCCTGGTGTTGGTACAGGGTACCAGAGTATTTAAGTACAAAGATAATCACATTGTAGAAGGGTATTGTATCCTTGCCTTTACAATAATATCTCCGTTAGCCGGAATCCCTCAAACCCGGAAATTTCCGATGGCTGCGATGGCTGGAATTGAAATTTGCTCAAAATCATTCCCATAGCTGGAATTTTAAAAAAATTCTGGCCTTGAGAACAAATTTTCCGAGGTTGAAAATTGAGAGAATTTTCTTTAAATGTCTTGAATAAAGATGAAACTTAAAGTATTTTTTGGGGGGACCTGACCTGACCTGACTCAATGTCAGGTGGAGGTAGGTTGAGGGATTAGTGATCTCATATTTTCGTACTGACCTTCTGATGGAATGTCAGGTCACCTTTCTTGACTGAAGGGTTAGTGGGTCTCATGACCTGAATATGTCTTGAATAAACACGAAAGCTAAAGAATATTTTAAGGAGATTGCGATAAGTATAAGTAAAAATGACAAAGTTGTTTCCCTTCAACATTACATTACATAACATTTTAAAATATGGAGTGAGAAAGGTGTGGATGATTGGAGAGATGGAGTAGAAAGGAGTGGTAACATGCACCAGTGTGCCAAGTGATAAGCTCCTCATCAGCTGATCTTTTTATTCATCTCCATGCAGTCATATAACAAGACCCTCACTGGATGCTTGTTGTCTTAATTCCCATGTGTTTGTGTGGTTGTGTCTGTGTTTGGTTGAGTCTGCATGTGTGTGTGTGTCTGTGGTTGTGTGTGATTTTGTGTGGTTGTGTGTGTGTGTGTGGTTGTACTCAAATGTACTAAGTTAATTACTAAAATTATTATGTCTGGTGCAAAATAAGAGATGTTTATACTAAAATTAATTGCTATCTAACGAGAATTTCAGCAATGCAAGTTATATTTTCTTAAAGTCAAAGCAGTGACATTTTATAAGGGAAAGGTAAACTCCTTCATTTATAATCCTTGAGCAAACGTTAATGCCACCTCCTGGGAGAAGGGTCCAGTGGGGGGGATAAAAGTGACTGCAACATCCCCCCCCCCCCACAAAGGGGTTCCTCACTGTATCTATTGTTTATTTGTTTTTCATTAATTAGTGCAGATAATCTGTGCTTGTTAATACCTTTACCATCTGTATACTGTGGGGTACGAGATGTTTGGTTCACACTCATGATGGGATGGAGAAAGGAAACTCACAATGTGCTCTCTGTATACATATTGTATTGGATGTACAATGCAGCTTGTTGCTGGGAAGGCAGCATGGTTACAAGCGTTGAGTAGAGAGAGCTGGTTGGTGAGGGTGCTCAGAGGAGGACAAGCTTGTGGGTTGCCATGGTCGCTGGCGGGAGCGAGGGCCGCCAGGCAGGAGGAGGTGTTGCTTGCTGGTTGGTGTAGGTAGAAAGAGAGAGGCAGGTCACCACGAGGTCAGGTCTTATATAGCGGAGGTAGGCGTGGCTTAATAGTTGACCTCCGTCGTGTAAGGCGGCGCTGGTTGACCTAGACCACGAGGCATACACTGGGGAATTCGCGGGGTAGGCTACTCAGCGACAAGCGTTTGTAGGGGAGGAATCCACTACAATACAATACAGTACTGTACTATGTATATACCTCAGGTAAAAAATGTCATTCAAGACATTTTCAGGTCATTAGACCCACTAATTCCCGTGTGTGTGTGTGTATAAACTCAAATGTACTAAGTTGATTTCTAAATTTTTTAATCTTATTGGAAATGTTTAGTCGAGAATTTATTAAGGATTGTAACAAAGGTTATATGTCCCTATATTGAATGTAACGTTTATGTACCAACTTATTCTTTTATTGTCTTTTTAATTCTTTATATTTTTTTACTTATTTATTTATATACTTATTCTTCTTTCTCTTTATACTTTTGAGAGGTGGAGAGGGTGAGGGAGGTAATTGTTTATGTTTGGGGAGAGGGTGTGAGGGGAGGGGGAGTAGAGGACTAATGGTTAGTGGTTAGGCAAGAAAGGCCTACACCAAGGGGAGACTCAGGGAAGCTGGTTAGGGGGACTTAAGGACCCGCCCACATGATCGAGCAGTGCCTGGCGGGCACACGCTAAATGCCCGTTATCAGGCAAAATTGGCGGGCAAACCAGCGGAGTGCCCGTGCCCGTCGTCGAGCGAAATCATGGTCCGCCTGCCTGGTGGTTTGCTGCCGGATATGGAGCGACGACTTTAAGTACTGCAAATGTGATATGTATATGTTCCCCGCTCGGTCCAGATGTCCAGTATATAACCAAATAAGCTTATGCAATGTACATTATTGGCGTGATAATAAACGGGAGATTGTGTCTGTATTATGTAATGAGGACATTCGTGTGTGTTCTTCGTTCCTGCCGCTCTCCTCACTCTAGTCACCTGCAAGTAATCTTCCCTGAGTACTTCATACATGGCTTGACAAGTTGCAGATATTATGCAAGACAAACTTTGTTTTGATATCCTCGTTCTATACTGAAGTGACGTGTAGGTGCACCCAGTTGAAAGATATATGAGCGTTGCCTCTAGACGAGCCTCTGCAGATATACTCTCCTTCATATTGGTATCCTGTTTTTTTTTATATATGGTTCAATTTTCCCTAGAAGTTTGTCAAAGGTGTTGGGTCCATTCTCATGTAGTTGAAGTCTTGCTCATGTCCATCTTGTCCATCTTGCAGTTCACATAAAATCGTGGCATGACTTCACAATACTTTTCTTCGACCTAACCACTCTTTGCACCATTCCCTTTTCTGTATTTGGTTCTTCATTTTGCACATAGCAATTATTATAGTACACAACTCTATGCTCTTCGCTTTAACTGTCAGGCGATTATTCCTGCGACACACCATGGTGATCGTACCGCACCCACCACTGCCAACCACCTACTAGCTACCGGCGCCAGACTATGACTGCCGCCAACCACTCCCGTGGTACAACAACACACAGGTTTGGCCCAGTGGCGTAGCTAGAGTGTGTGTCGCCCGGGGCGGCCCTTGAGTTTGCCCCCGTGCCCCACAAAAATACATATTGCACAGTGACTCACTCATATATATATATATATATATATATATATATATATATATATATATATATATATATATTTCATTAGCCCAATAAAGCACGCTGATTTCAGTGATCAACTATTGTTATATTTCACACAAAGCTTTGTGTGAAATATAACAAAGTCTAGGACTGCTTTTAGTATCCTGGTGGTCCAGCGGTTAGCGTTCCCCGGTCACAGTCATAGGCTTGTGTGCCGTGGGTTCGAATACTGGCGGGTTGAGGTGTTGATTGAATATATATATATATATATATATATATTAAATAGTTTGTGTACCATTATAATATTACTATACTTTCACATACTCAAATATAGTATGCTTTAAATACACCCCAAACATACTTAAACGTTATAAGTAACAGTTAAACAAAAAGCAAAAACGACATATAGGATAGGGAAAAAAGTAAAAAAGTGCAAAAAATTAGGACCATCTTTATTTCTGAAATTAAAACTACAACTTTCTACAAAGTAACTTTTCTTGTTTTTTGTTGGCAAATTCTTCAATGACATTGTCAAAAACTATTTCATCTGTCAATTGTCGCTTTATAGACAGTATGGCAAGATTTCTCAACCGCAAGGTGCTCATAGTAGATCTTAAGTAATTCTTGATCAGTTTTAGTTTCGAAAAACTCCTCTCACAGGTAGCAACACTAACAGCAATTGTGAGGAAAATCCTCAGCATTATTACTATATTTGGAACTGAGTTCCCAAGGTTATACTTTTGAATAAACTGCAAAAGTTCAAGGGGGCCTTCTTTCCACGTCTGTATTCTGTCTTTAATAGTTATAGCAGCAACAGCAACAAAATGCTGAAGTCTTTTTCTCTCAACGAGGAACTCCTCTTTATCAATGTCGTCATGATCGTGATCTATTTGACACTGGCGTACTTGTTTGAAGTTGTTTCCTTAATCCTCAACAGGTTACAGGTTGTGTGTGTGGCGGGGGGCGCATAGCAAGGGTGTAGCTCATGACGTGGCCTTGATGATGTGGGTCAGGTGTTAGGTCAGACACGACAAGGATTAACTTGCCGCCGATACAAAGGGATGGATTAACGTCTCCAGTAGCTGCAGATATGGGTGATGAGCAGACCCGCTGGGCACTGCTCGATCGTGTGGACGGGGCTTAAGATATCAATACTTCACAGAGGGGAAATATAGGATAGTTATTATATATATATAGGACTCACCATATTACTGCATATTACCAAGACATTTATAACACATCACTCTTTCTTAATAAGGGAGGGATGAACTAGGACACTTATTAATGGTTACTGTATTGATTGAATTAGGGTTTAACAGTTACACTTCAAAATAATAAACCTATGTTCCTAGCTAGTTAAACGGGGACCACGTATCTCGCAACAAATGGGAACTTAAGGATTTACCAAATAGAATACTTCACCAAAATACCCTGTACCTGTCATGTCGCCACCACAGAAATCCCACACATCCCTACACAAAATTCCAACACAGACTATGCTCTTTAAGCTGAGTGAGCCCACAATGGACGCCAAAACTTTCATGACTTCACGCCTCATAGGCTTTCTCATTGGTGGAAGACAGGCCTAAGGCCTTCATACTATTGGCTCAAAATTGGCGGGAAACTCATGACATTGTTACAGGATCATTATGGGATCAAATTTATCTCCGTCAACACACCAACACCACCTACAGACCCTCCAACACACACACACACCCCAACACAACTAACACACCCCCAGCACATATGCCTGTGTGTGACTGCATGGTCACTTCTACTGTACATACAATACATAACATTAAATAAAAGCTACATACAGTATTTCTTACATTAATTTTACTACATCTACAACCATTGTTAGTCGAGGCTTTAATGTACACAAAGATCATTACAATAAGCTCTAATACCCACACATTTCATCCCAAATATTGAAGGAGAATTGCTGTGGAAAAATCCCTAAATGGCAACTAACTGGTAGCTGACGTGAATCAGTCCTGTCCATTTGGTAGGAGATACTGTAGCGGATTCTCCCCTACAAACGCTGTTTGTCGCTGAGTAGCCGACCCCGCGAATTCCACAGTGTATGCTTTGTGGTCTAGGTCAACCAGCACCGCCCACGGAGCCGGGGTCAACTATTAAGCCACGCCTACCCCCGCTATTTAAGACCTGACCTCGCCAGCCAGCCTTCGCCGTGAACGGACCTCTCTTCTGACCCTTCACTGCTAAAGCCTGCCAGCCTGTCTTTTAACCGTTGACGACCCGAACGAAATCAACCACCTCACTACCATTACTTCACACAACCGGGAAGCTCGTTCCAGACAACGCCCTTTCTGTGCCTCCCTACTGATCAGGGGTGACTCCTGATCAGAGGCGGCCCTGATTGGGAGATCTGTAACGGCTTTCTGTAGCGGATTTGGGCTGCGATCCCACTGGTGTCACTTGCACCATTGGCTGTTTTTCTTTGATCTTCCTTCTTTTTTCGCTCTGGCCTGGGGACCTGCACCCTAGAGGTGTATTTGTCCTTGGGTCCCCCCTGTAACTGTTCACCTCCACTGTAGGGGATTGTGAACACGAAAGGGGGTAGGAGCAGAACCCACCCCTCCGCCGAGCCTTCCTGGGAAACCGTGATCGTGCGGGTCCACTTGGGAAGGGGGTCGCAAATCCTTAATCCTCCACCCCTCCCCTGAATAGATACACTCTAAGCTCACGCCTATAAGTGAGCAATCTCAAACAATAGGGATATAGGTTCCCCTGACGGGGCTCCTGGGTGAGTGACACAGGAACCACTCTACGACCACTCGACCAGCAAGTGGCGGTGGGGAGTACTGTAATTCCTGTGTTTAGGTTGCTCGCCCGGAATAGGTAGGGTGCCTGAAAAAACCACAACAAGACTGATGCCACGGAGAACGACCAAATGCAAATGACTAGGACAACCGGAAACAGGATACGGGTACGCTCCCTCTTGGGGGGCGTATCAGAAAAACGCAAGGAGGAACTGGGCATACTACTGTGTGCCCAGCTAAACATCAAATTCGCCGCATTGATAGAAACAAAGGACTCCTACATAGTCCTGTGCCTGGAAGAAAAAGATGTAGATAATATGCTCTCTGTCGAATCAACAAAGAAATTAAAAGAACAAGGATTCGAAATAGTAATACCACCACAACTACGAGCAAAAAAATCCATAGTAATTAAAAGGGTAGATAAAAACATACTGAAACAAACACCAAGTAATATTGCCAATAACATAGAAGAGAAGAACACATGGGCCAGAGTTGAGGAGGTTGTGCTAATGCCTGGGGCTCCTACCATGATGAAGGTCAGGTTTGGAGAGATCTCCATGGCACAAAAAGCCCTAGAGAATGGCCTCTGTATTTCCCACTACCATCTGACAAAACATTGTAGTGGACGTCTCCCCTACAAACTGCGTATCGCATTCCAATGTGCCGCCTTCCCTAGCAACCAACCAGATGTTACCGTATCTTAGCAACGGAACCAGTCACCGGCGACTTTCTGGGTTTTCCCAACATGACTCATAGCGGCTGCTGCTGGGTATATAAGCTCTGTCTCTCCATTGAGATTCATTCTGACCATTCTTCTTGAACAAGCAACACCTCCTCCTCCGCCGCTGCCTGGCGGCCTTCGCTTCTCCTCGCCTGCCTGGCGGTCCTCGCTCCCGCCAGCGAGCATGGCGACCCACCAGCTGTCCTTCTCTGAGCTTCCTCACCAACCAACTCTCATTCTGCCCATCTTCCTGAACAAGCAACACCTCCTCCAGCAAGCTCCACGCTGGCACCTCCAGCACCAGACTGTCTATCATATAACTTATATATTATACAAGAAAACCACATTAGAGTTTCCTTCCATCCTGAGTGCTAGACAACATTAATATCTCGATACCCCTACAACATCAAATTGAGCAGGAGGAATTTTTTCCAATAACACCGTGTTGGAACTGTTACAAATATAATCATCTAGCCGTAAATTGTCCACTAAAAGATAAGAAGTTCTGCTCCGAATGTGCAACAGAGGGCCATACATTCAGAGAATGCAGCAACAAAGATAACCCCAAATGCCTGAACTGTAATGGGGACCACCGAACACTAGCAGCGCGTTGTCCCATAAGGAAAGAAATAATCAGAAACCTGAGTGAAAAAGAAAGGACAAATAAGAAGATTGAAATAGACCCTAACAAAACATACGCAGCAATTGCAAAGCTACAAGATACCACTTCCAAAGTCCTGAAGAAAACTAAAGAAAATCCCCTCATGCAACCGACATACCTCAATCTGAGTGAAGGATTACCTTTCACGATCCTAACCAGTATCATACATGCACACATTAACAACATTGCAAAACCAGGAACATTCGGAAAAACGATTAGGGAAATGTTTGCTGCAAACAATCTGCCAGAGGTAAAATTTCCAGATGACGCCCCCTCAACAGAAATATTTAAAATTGTCACCGAGAGTAGCCTGGGAGTAACGAAACCACAGGAGCACATAACCAAACTAGGCACAGAAGAAACCGTCATGGAAATAGACCCTATCACCCAAGCAGTCACACCACACCGCAAATCATCAGATTCCACAACTCAGCAAACAGAGAAACCACAACCTGCAAAAGCTGATCCAACCAAAGCGAAATTAAGAAAAGCATTCCACTCTGGCCATCGTGCCCCCCCATCTTCACCAAGTGATGTGCAGCCAGCAGACCTAGGCAATGAGATCGGCATCCGCTTCTACTCAGTCAACACACCACCTACAATAACAAATGACAGACTTCTGCAGGAAATCAAGGAAGGCACAGTAAAATTCACCTACGAAGACGATAGGGTAGAAGAAACCTATATAGACCAATTGATAACTGCAGGACTTATAAACACCAAATACAATAGAATTGAAAGAGTGGATGTAACTAAATTTAAGAAAATCAGAACGGGATTGAAGGAGGAAAGGAGTAGACACTCACCAGGAGATACACGAGCCAGCAAACACCCTACACCAAGTTCTCGGGATCCACGACTACACAAAATAAACTATTAAAGATAATTCAGCACAACGTCCTTGCCTGGAATCTGACGAGGAAATCAGAACTCACCAACATATACAGCACAATAGACCAAGACATCATCCTTATCAACGCACATGGTCGGAAAAAAGGTGACAAAATCAAGATCTTTAACTACCATGTACATCAAATGAACATACACGATGAACCACACGACGGCATAGCAATAGCTATAAAACGCAACATACAATACAAAATCATTGACAACTTTCATAGCAACTTTCTTGCAGCCGAAGTAAATACAACCAGAGGCCCAATATCAATTGGAACGTCATATTTAACATTCAGAAGGCCAATATTCCCTACAGGGGACATCTTAAAACTAATGAGGCAAAACAATCCAGCATACTTCATAGGAGACCTCAATGCTAAACACACAACCTTAGGAAACAATATCAGAAACCCAGGAGGAAAAATTCTACATGCGCTCATCGAACACGGGACAATAACACACCTCGGGCCCAACTTCGCAACTTACGTATCAGCCGGTAACACTGGGAAACCTGACATTGTTTTAACCAATAGGCATCACCATCTAAACGTACATCTAAAAGCTGGACCCACAACAACCAGTGATCATTTACCCATAATAGCAACTTTATCCACTTCCCCGATACAAATTCCATCAATCCCAAGATTTTCACTTAATAGAGCAAATTGGGAAAAATTTAAATTGGATCTCAGCAAAAACGAACCAACACTCCTACACAACAAAGACACAACTGAGATTGACAAAACACTGGATACATGGTACAATGAAGTAACAACAGCAATGAAAAACAACATCCCAAAAACAACATACCGTACATTACCACATGCACAATTAACATATGAAGAGAAAATGATCCAAACTAGATTCACCAATCTTTATGAATACACAAAAACACACGGGTGGAGCAATGACAACAGAATATTATACAGGAATCTAAAAGAAGAACTGAAAGACATAAGCAAGAACAAACACAATGAAAAATGGAACAAACTGATCCAGGATACACAAGCAGATTACAGAAACCCAAAAGCATTCTGGAAAAAAATAAAAAACCTAATGGGAACTAATTCAGAAGAAACTAGCTACATAAAGGACAAAAACGGTAGAAAGGCAACAGAACCACACGATAAAGAACCAATATTTAGAGAATTCTGGAAAGACATATTCAGAATCAACGACGAAGATAATAGAAGCTTCTGCCAAGAAACAGAACAGGCAACTAGAACATATTTGAGCCAGAACACAGAGAAATGGAAACCCACCGTAAAAATTAACCTCAATTCATTAAACATCAACAACCCAATAATTGCTCCTCTAACTCAAAATGATATTGTAAAAACAATAGCAAGCTTCAAGAATAAAGCACCTGGCATAAGCCAAATTAATAAAATCGTACTACAAAACATTCCTCAGTCTATGATCGAACAGCTCAAAAATATATACAATGCCTCACTTGCAACTGGCTTTTTCCCTACCAAATTTAAATTAGCCAAAATCAGACTTATCCCGAAAGCAGGAAAGAACCATACTCAAGCAGAAAACTACAGACCTATCTCATTACTGGAAACACCCGGTAAAATATTGGAAAAAATAATTAACCACAGACTCAGAAATTTTCTAGACCAAGAAAACAAATATAACCCGAGACAGCACGGCTTTCGAAAAAACCGAGGAACCAATACAGCAATAGCACTAATATATGAATCAATTGCAAATGCTGCAAGTAACAAAGAACAATGCAATATAATTCTAAGAGATGTTTCAAAAGCATTTGATAAAGTCTGGCATGAAGGACTGAAGTTAAAAATAATCAAATTAGACATGCCTACCAATATCACAGCACTACTATGCAATTTCTTAGATAACAGAAAGGCCAAATTAATCATCGACAACCATCTAGGACAAACCTTCAACCTTCATAGCGGAGTTCCCCAAGGCAGTAATATATCGCCGACGTTATACACTGTATACACGGCAGATATGCCGCAACCACGGCAATCAGAATATATAGCATACGCAGATGATGTAACACAGATAATCAGGTACCCGGGAAAATCCAAACAAATGATGGCCATTAGAACAAGCAGAGAAATAGAGTTAATAAACAACTATGAACGAAAATGGAAGATAAAAACCAATGTCCAAAAACTCCAAATAATTCACATCGCAAAAACGAACCCATAACCTATTATTATCAACAACCAACAAATACCATATGTTGCCAAGGGAAAAACATTAGGACTCAACATATCCAGAAGCGGAATAATCCCTCACATCAACGAAAGAATAGCTATGGCAAGATCACAACTTACAAAGCTCAGAAGATTCCGCCAATTGGACACCAACACGCAATTGCACCTATACAAAGCACTGATCAGACCACACTTAGAATACCCTCCGATACCTCTGAACACAATCGCAAGAACAAATCAACTTAAATTTCAAGCAGTGCAAAATATAGCCCTCAGAAGAACGGCAAAACACCAACCACCATACACACAAACAGTACAAGACATACACACAGAACACGGCATAGACCCACTCAACATCAGAATACACACCCAAGCAAATGCAATATGGGAAAAAATCCAGCAAGAACAGGATCCCATACTAAACAAACTAATCGAGGAAAACAACAAAACATCACACAGATGGTGGCCTAGAAGCAAGAAAAATGATAATGAAGAACCAGAGCCTTTATATACATAATAACAATTAAATAACAATAAAAAATAACAATAAATAAGAACCAAAAGATGGGCACAACTCTCCAGTCACACAAGGACCTGGAGGGACCCCACAAATAAACAAATTACCTAAATAGTTCACAAAAAAAAAAGAAAAAAAAAGATGGGGATCATCCCTCCAGTGCCACAAGGACCTGGAGGGACCCCCCCCCCCCTAAGATAATATGTCCCAAGGACAACTTAGAATAACTTAGCTTAGCTTGGCTGAGACCGGCCTTCCCTAACCCCATGAACCACTAAGGCAGCACAGTTACGGAAGACAAAAAACCCGTCTCCGCAAGGTGGATAGCCCACCTGCTGTTAACCTTCTCCTCTACTTCCCACTTCTGAACTTTACCTTGTACTATACCCTTCTTCCACTCTCAGAGCTACTGCTCTCTTCTCTCTGTATAACCAACCAACCAACCTCTCTCTTTTCTGCCTACACCAACCAGCCAGCAACACCTCCTCCTCCTCCTCTGCTTGCCTGGCGGTCCTCGCTCCCGCCGGCGAGCATGGCGACCCACAAGCTGGTCCTCCTCTGAGCACCCTCACCAACCAGCTCTCTCTACATCACGCTTGTAACCATGCTGCCACTTCCCAGCACCAAACTGCATTGTACATCCAATACAACATGTATACAGAGAGCACATTGTAAGTTTCCTTTCTCCATCCCATCCTGAGTGTGAACCAAACATCCCATAATCCCACAATACGACTGCACTCTATCCCCACCCCCCCCTCCCCTCACCAAGAGATCACCACATGTATTTTATACATAGTTCATGAAACACAAGTCAACTTGTGGCATGTTGGATGACTCATTAATGAGTAATACGGTATAAAATCAAGAGATTTTCAGGGAACTTTTTTAATATACGTACGTATACAGTATTTATGAAATAATACAAATAAAATAATGATGGACCATCCAACTTCTTGCAATTTATAGATCTATTATTTCTAATTTCCATTCATTTTCATTAATGTATTTTATAAATTTCAATTAAAGGGCCCTAGCTATTAATAACAATACAGAATTACACACCTCCAACATTTATTATATTATTTATTCTCGTATGATCAGCCACTTCTGGTGTATGATTTATCATTGATAATATAAAATATTTAAATACTGTGCTATAACATCTTGATAAAATCACACAGGAACAGGGAAAACAATGGTGCACCTTAGCATTCGCCTTTATTCAAGACATCTTCAGAGGCAACTTAATTACAAGGACTGAGACTGAGAGAGGCTTCTGTACACAAGGTGACCTTACAAAACATGAGGTCAGATCAAACACATGACATCCACTAATCCACACACTGTACTGCGCACATCATTGTCATCCCTAAAAATCCCATCTAATTCATATTACGCTACATAACATTCAAATGCACAGCGCTTGTAGAACCCCAGAAAACGGGAAACATTGAGAAAGGACAACTCACCTACTCAAGGTTCCTAGACCATGTGTGGTATTGTACCCAGGTATAATTATATCATATCAAGTGTATGTATTCATAGCATTAAGGATCACTCAGGGTAGGCATAAGATGAATGTTAAAGTCCAGTTGAGCCGGACTAGGGTACTGTAAGACTAAGTGTGGAGCAGGGTTTGAAGGTCATACTATTTACGTCTGTGAGCGTGTAGCGAACCTAACTCCAACAGATATCATATGAAAATACATGAGAACAATGATCTGGAAAAAGGATAAATGTATCAGAACTATGTGAGGTGTTGACAGTGATCTAGAAACTATACTGGAAAGGAAATATCGTGTATGCGTCGGTATGAATTTAATACACCTCGTAGCCTCACGTGACATATACCCACGACAGGTACAGTGATCAGAGAATCTGATGTCTGTGTTCAAATAGTGCACTGTGTGAGAGGAGGATCCCTCATTACAGTTTTTAAGTGAAGTTGATACACCCCCGCCATGATCATTCGGCTTTTGTTTCAAGGCGCGTCATGTACCCGCCTCAGATGCCCGTTGATATTAAAATCCCAGGCATTTAACCAAGCACTAGCAAACCAAGACCTGACCTTAGTGTATAAGTTAGGATTAATATATGTGTTTATAAGAAATGAGTGACAATATACCGTAAAGTGTTCAGGTGAGAACCATAAGAAACAAAAATGTAAATTGAGGATTGGAAACTGTAGGCCTATGTGACGAGAAGCGGCGGGAAGCCGGCCTTAGTCTTTCCCGTTCTGCCGTCACCACAGGTGCCACGTGGTTGGGGTATCTTGCCGCCCGGCCGCCATTGTCTCCTGGAGCGCCACACCAGGTGGGGAATTACTCCCCACTATACCAGTCCACTATGAACCGGTGGATTCCCAGCGCACCACTCCACATGAATAGTCACAACTAAGGAGACCGTGAGAAACTGCGGTCGTCACTTGGAGCGACCTATAATACCAGGCGTAGAAATAGTGCTGGTATGTCTCTAGGTGAAGCCCTCGTCTTTACCCACCGAGGGCGGTATGCGAACGAGGGGCCCGTTGTGTATACCTAAAAGTCATAAGGAGTCACATACTTGCAGGTATGGAGTGTAACAGGTGTGTTGCGATGGTGCTACTATGTATGATAACCGACGGTGCTACAAGCCACACCAGTGGAACAGTCTGATGTGTTAAGGGATATTGTAAGAAGGAACGACCGAGATACGGCGTTCACCGATTGTTGTGCAATAAGTGGGTGGATGACCCGCCAGTAATGTAGGAGTCTGGGGCCCAGTTGGGTAACCAAAATTCCGTTGTTCTTCTGAGGAAGGCCAATTCATGTATGTTTTTTTTACCAGTGTGTTTTATAAGAAATAAATCAATGAAGACATGTTATGGTTTCACCCTTCTTTACCCTTATCGATCTGATCAATGGAAAACCTAACCCAATGCCTAGTCCGCTCTGCCCGCTACCTAACGAGCTACATGCTGTCCAGAGGGGGTCTGGTGGCAGCGACCCTTAGGAATTAAGATTAGAGTTAAGTTATCCCCTTAGATTTAGTGACCCCAGATCTGGCAGTATAACACCAGTCGCAGTCTGACCACATAAGGGGACAGACGTGTGTGTGTGCCCGTAGGTGCTCGTGTCCTCCCAAACGTCACACAAAGGCCACCTCAGTCTCTACATACCCCATCGCCGGAGTGTTGCCAGCGATGGGGGGATGAGGTCGACGTACACGCCCCAGAAGAGGCGTCCCCTCTCTCATCGTTACAGACATTTCTGATATGGAGAGTCATACTGCATCCCACACCCTGCAAGAGTCAGACCTCAGTAATAGTGACAGTAACAGTAATGTCTCTATGGGAAACACTTGCCGGAGTGGCAATACCAATGCCAAGGGCAGCGAGCTTCCCCTCACCACCTGCCTTTCTGCCAAGCAACCAAGTAAGCTGAATCTGCACTTTCCCAAGGACTCGCTGAAAACTGTCGAGGAACGGTTTAATTGGACAACAAAGTATTGGAAACAACACGGTCTCACCATTCAATTCCGAAAAGGTAAAAACCATAACTTTATCAAGTGTCAGACACCTGAGGTCTATGAAACACTCAGTACTGTTGGATTTGACGGGGTTGTCCTTGTGCCTCCTCCTGCTGATGCAGCGTAATGTTGCCACATCCTAGTTAAACCGTTCTCCCTTTACGCAGAAGTTGAAGATGCTCGTAACTTCAATCCACGTATTGCATACTCAGTATACGTCGACACAACCGACACAACCAAGGGAAGACCCCACAAGCAGCTATCATAGTTAAATGAAAGGGGAGGGAGTGACCAACCACTGTTGAGGCCCACCCAGTCCTCCGTCCTCTGTATGCAGAACCCTATCACCTTGGTCCTGCTTTTTGTGTCATCTGCTCCCATTGGGGTCACACCTTCACCGCCTGCTGCCGACGTGATCATCCCAGATGTCGTTTCTGTTCAAGTAACCATTACTCCTCCATCTGTGCCCAGTAAATCAAAGACCACCTCAATGGGGGTGGTGTGGGCTATGTTGTTGACCCCAGGTGTTGTAATTGTGGCGGCCAGCACAATGCTGATTCACGGCAATGCCCCAAACGTCCGCCTGTCCCAGGAGAAAAGCCTCCCCAAACGCTGCGTCAACCTCAACCTCCCCCCCCCCAGTCTACCAAGGCGCATCCCTCTGCGTTCCCTCCTCTGGCAACGCCTTCTTCAACAACACCTGCCCCTGAATTGAATTGAATTGAAACATTTTATTTAGCCAGAAAAATACAGATACTGAGTGGATAATAATAACAATATTAACATGGCTGAGCCAGTTGAGAACCTGAGCTCTCTTTGAGGCACCTGATATATACTATATATTTATCTCAAGGAAGTATTATGTAACATTTAGTATAATCTGGAATAGTACAATAGCATGGTGGTAATAAGTACATCTCATAATGTTACCACGGTTATCACTTCAATATTTATTTTTTTTATTATTTATTATTTTACTTTTATTTTTTTTATTTATACATACATATACATACACATATACATATATACACATACAGTATATCTATACAGTATATATAAAACAAAGAAGTATGTGTATTTGTGTGTTCGCACGAGAATCTTGGAACCTACTTTACCGATCTGTAGTGATGACTGATGATGTTATATGTAGTGATGATGGATGTTGTCATATGTAGTGATGATGGGTGGTGTTATATGTTGTGATGATGGAAGGTGTTATATGTAGTGATAATGGATGGTGTTAAATGTAGTGATGATGGATGATTTTATGTGGTGATGATGGATGATGTTATATGTAGTGATGATGGATGATGTTATATGTAGTGATGATGGATGATGTTATATGTAGTGATGATGGATGTTGTTATATGTAGTGATGATGGGTGGTGTTATATGTAGTGATGATGGAAGGTGTTATATGTAGTGATGATGGATGGTGTTAAATGTAGTGATGATGGATGATTTTATATGTGGTGATGATGGATGATGTTATATGTAGTGATGATGGATGATGTTATATGTAGTGATGATGGATGATGTTATATGTAGTGATGATGGGTAGTGTTATATGTAGTGATGATTAGACAATAAGGGGTGCTGGTGGTAGAGTGGTACCGCTCTTGCTTTTGCAAGCGAGATGTCACGGGTTCGATTCCCGGGCACGTGGAAGTTGTTTGGACATACTTCCTAGCCCCCATTAGTCCCTGTTCACCTAGCAGTAAAGTAGGTACCTGTTGTAAATCGAAAGTTGCGAATTCGTATTCAGGGACAAGTTGTTGGAGCTTCCAATAACTTGATGACACAAACCATTGACTCTTCAGGCTTCTACTCCCTTACCTCATGAGACATAAAGGCAAGCATGAACTTAGCATGCTTCCCTGTTGGGCACTATAAACGCTTCTGCGCTTCACCTTACACAAGGATGTAGGGGAGTGCCCAATAAAAAAAAAAAAAATTAGACAATAAAATAATAACAGTTTAATGCTAAAAAAATATACTTTGCTGTACCGTTGTAGTGGAACTTACATACACCGTTAATGTACTAATGATGGAAGAAGAAGTTTTGGGGACTGAACAGTGAGACAATGTGGAGCCTCCCGGAGGGTGGCGTCCTACCGTGACCTAGCGAATGAGCAGCCCGGACCAAACTTGGCATGGATAGCAAGTGTCATGTGGGGATCTCAAAAAAAACTTCAACCAACCTGATCCGACAAACCCAACCCGACCCGACCCGTTAAACTGCACAGAGGTTGAAAAAGATGTGGAAATGTTGTAAGGTCTCCGCACGACATTCTCGGAAACTATTTTACCGATCTGTAGTAATGATGGATGGTGTTACATGTAGTGATGATGGATGATGTTATATGTAGTATTGATGGATGTTGTTATATGTAGTGATGATGGGTGGTGTTATATGTAGTGATGATGGATGGTGTTATATGTAGTGATGTTCGATGTTGTTATATGTAGAGATGATGGATGATGTTATATGTAGTAATGATGGATCTTGTTATGTGTAGTGATGATGGGTGGTGTTAATTTAGTGATGATGGATGATGTTATATGTAGTAATGATGGATGTTGTTATATGTAGTGATGATGGGTGGTGTTATATGTAGAGATGATGGATAATGTTACATGTAGTGATGATGGATGGTGTTATACGTAGTGATGATGGATGGTGTTATATGTAGTGATGATGGGTGGTGTTATATGTAGTG
The DNA here is from genome assembly GCF_018991925.1 of Homarus americanus. Classification (NCBI taxonomy): domain Eukaryota; kingdom Metazoa; phylum Arthropoda; class Malacostraca; order Decapoda; family Nephropidae; genus Homarus; species Homarus americanus. The sequence goes on from NW_024711292.1 coordinate 19,497,373, forward strand.
ATGATGGATGGTGTTATACGTAGTGATGATGGATGGTGTTATACGTAGTGATGATGGATGGTGTTATATGTAGTGATGATGGATGGTGTTATATGTAGTAATGATGGATGGTGTTATATGTAGTGATGATGGATGATGTTATATGTAGTAATGATGGATGTTGTTATACGTAGTGATGATGGGTTGTGTTATATGTAGTGATGATGGGTGGTGTTATATGTAGTGATGATGGATGGTGTTATATGTAGAGATGATGGATAATGTTACATGTAGTGATGATGGATGTTGTTATATGTAGTGATGATGGATGGTGTTATACGTAGTGATGATGGATGGTGTTATATGTAGTGATGATGGATGGTGTTATATGTAGTGATGATGGGTGGTGTTATATGTAGAGATGATGGATAATGTTACATGTAGTGATGATGGATGGTGTTATATGTAGTGATGATGGATGTTGTTATATGTAGTGATGATGGGTGGTGTTATATGTAGTGATGATGGATGGTGTTATATGTAGTGATGATGGATGGTGTTATATGTAGTGATGATGGATGGTGTTATATGTAGTAATGATGGATGGTGTTATATGTAGTGATGATGGATGATGTTATATGTAGTGATGATGGATGTTGTTATATGTAGTGATGATGGGTGGTGTTATATGTAGTGATGATGGATGATGTTATATGTAGTGATGATGGATGTTGTTATATGTAGAGATGATGGATGGTGTTATATGTAGTGATGATGGATGATGTTATATGTAGTGATGATGGATGGTGTTATATGTGGTGATGATGGGTTGTGTTATATGTAGTGATGGGTGAGTGTTATATGTAGTGATGATGGATGGTGTTATATGTAGAGATGGATAATATTGCATGTGGTGATGGATGGTGTTATATGTGGTGATGATGGATGGTGTTGCATATGTGGTGATGATGGGTGGTTATATGTAGAGATGATGGATGGTGTTATATGTGGTGATGATGGATGGTGTTATATGTAGTGATGATGGATGGTGTTATATGTAGTGATGAAGGGTGGTGTTATATGTGGTGATGATGGATGGTGTTATATGTAGTGATGATGGATGGTGTTATATGTGGTGATGATGGATGGTGTTATATGTGGTGATGATGGATGGTGTTATATGTAGTGATGAAGGGTGGTGTTATATGTGGTGATGATGGATGGTGTTATATGTAGTGATGATGGATGGTGTTATTTGTGGTGATGATGGATGGTGTTATATGTAGTGATGATGGATGGTGTTATATGTGGTGATGATGGATGGTGTTATATGTAGTGATGATGGATGGTGTTATATGTAGTGATGATGGGTAGTGTTATATGTGGTGATGATGGATGGTGTTATATGTAGTGATGATGGATGGTGTTATACGTAGTGATGATGGATGGTGTTATGTGTGGTGATGATGGATGCTTGTTATATGTGGTGATGATGGGTGGTGTTCTATGTCTTGGTGATGATGGATGGTGTTATATGTAGTGATGATGGATGGTGTTATATGTAGTGATGATGGATGCTTTTATATGTAGTGATGATGGGTGGTGTTATATGTAGTGATGATGGGTGGTGTTATACGTAGTGATGATGGATGGTGTTATATGTAGTGATGATGGGTGGTGTTATATGTAGTAATGATGGATGGTGTTATTTGTAGTGATGATGGATGGTGTTATATGTAGTGATGATGGATGATGTTGTTTGTAGTGATGATGGATGTTGTTGTATGTAGTGATGATGGATGTTGTTGTATGTAGTGATTATGGATGGTGTTATATGTAGTGATGATGGATGATATTATATGTAGTGATGATGGGTGGTGTTATATGTAGTGATGATTAGACAATAAAATAACAGTTTAATGCTAAAAAAATATACTTTGCTGTACCGTTGTAGTGGAACTTACATACACCGTTAATGAACTATTGATGGATGAAGAAGTTTTGGGGACTGAACAGTGAGTCAATGTGGAGCCTCCCAGACGGTGGCGTGGCCTAGCGAAAGAGCCGCCCGAACCAAACTTGGCATGGAAAGCAAGTGTCATGTGGGGATCTCAAAAAAACCCCAACCAACCCGATCCGACACACCCAACCTGACCCGACCCGATAAACCACACAGAGGTTGAAAAGGATGTGGAAATGTTGTAAAGTCCTCAACTGAGCTCACTAACATGGTTCACCCAAACATTATCCACCACTACAAGGATCACAAGTGGCTGCGTGAACGCACAATTCTGGCATCAAAAACTTAAACTGTGGCTGAAATCAACATGACTCTACTCAGACAGCTTCCAGGCAGTGAGACCTCATTCAAATCTGTTGATACAGTAATCAACTAGGACCAAGCAGTCCAGTACCATGCAGAATTCCTTAATTCTTTGGAGCCCGCTGGAATGCCTCCTCACCACCTCACTCTCAAGATTGGATCTCCTATAATGCTCTTAAGAAATCTTGAACCTAGCGAAAGAGCCGCCCGGAGGGTGGCGATTCCGTTAGTATATACATATATATACATATACACACACATACATACACATACACATACACATATACATATAAATTACAGTAGAATTGATAAACATAAGTATAATGGGGAGCAGTACAACCTGGGTTGTACAGTAATAAGGTTGAACAAGAGGTCAGAGCTGTCAGGATTATGTCTAGTTGGCAATTACGTTTATTGCAATGGTAATTATTTATTTACAAGATAATTTCCGATAAAACGGTGTTGATGGTGCAATAAAAGCAGGTACTGTAAATATAGTAGGTGTTACAAGAAATATTAATACTTCGACAATAGATATTTTTTTAGAGATGATTTAAAGGAAGGGAGCATAGTCTTTGCTCGGATGTGTGGGAGTAAGTTGTTCCACACCCTCACACCATGATATTTTAAGGAGGTCTGGGACTGAGAGGAGTGCATGGGGGGTGGTCTTAGTAGCTCTGGGTGCCTTAAGTTGTAACTCTGATTATTCCGGAACTGGAAATAATTATTGTCAAGCAAGTGATTGATAGATTTGTAAACAAAGAGGGCACAGCAGTAAGTGTTAATATCCTCGAATTTTAAAAATTTCAATATAGCAATTTTTTCGTTTGTGTGATCTGTTTTTTCAAGTAGGTCATTGTCCGTACAACTCTCTTTTGTGCAGTAACCAGAGATTGTGTTTTTGAAGAGCCAGAGGCCCCCCCATAGTGTGTGACAGTGTATCAGGTGCTGGTAAACAAGATCATGATAGATTTCTTTCATTGCTGTGAGAGTGGGTGACTGCCGAGTGTGATACATGATACCGCACTGTTTATTGATTTTACTGTGAATGGCTTGTATGTGGTTTCTCCAGTTAAGTTTCTCATCAACAATAACTCCGAGGAATTTAGTATTTTATTCGCATTTGAGGACTATATTACCAAGGTACAGGGGGTTCAAGTCTGGAGGTAAGTTTTTTCTTCTGTGAAAGATCGTGTAGTGGGTTTTCTCAAGGTTTAAGGTCAGTTTATTACGTATTACCCAGGTCCCGACTTTAGTTAATTCAGTGTTCATAGTTCTCATCAAGGAATGGTGGTGTGAGTTGCTGGCATAGAGATTACTATCGTCTGCAAATAAGTTGTATTTTATGAGTGAGCTGGCGTGGACTATGTAGTTTATGTACAACAAAAACAGTACTGGACGGAGAATGGAACCTTGGGGGACTTGGCGAGGAGTCAGATTAGTGGTTATTATAGCAGACATACTGTACTGCATCCTGTTGGACAGATATGAGGTAAACCAATTGTGGGACAGCCTCACCTGGCTGCAACACAGCAGTCCTGACTGTCTCCTAACCCAACTACTACTGGGCCTCTTCCCCATCTCTACTTTGATGCTGTCAGGCCTTGTGCTCCCACCGGTGCCCCCCACAACCCCCCTCCAGTGACACGACACAGATCACATCCCTCTTCCACGAATTTACCAACTGTTTTGAAAAACTCTTTGATACACTCTGTACCGCCATCTCCAACCTACACAGACTACCCCTGCCTTTAGCTGCTACCCAGTCACTCCCCTCTTCTGGTTTGACACAAGCTGGTAGCTCCCCTGTGTGCCCCTCTTGCTCACGGCCTACTCCACCGCCGCCTGGCATCACTGCTGGCGTGGCACCTACCAAGTCTGCCCCAGTGTGCCCTGCTGCCCCCGTCCACCCTCTGCAAGCTGCGCCTGCTCATAGACCCGAGGACACCACCCCCGGCCCCGTCCCCCACCGGCATGCCGGCACCTGGGGCCCATCCACTCCAGCCCTCCACATCAATTGACCACCATGAGGACATGCAAGTGGACTACGCATCTGTGCCAAGAAGCATGTCCCCTACCAACCTCTCGATGTCCACCTTGAAGCCGACACTACACGCTATCCCAATCACACTAAAAGGTATGTCTCTCAATATTGTCAATGACTATGGCCTGGCACTTGACATTCTTAGGGACCTGCCATGCTTTGCCATAAACAGATAAATTGTGCCAGGAATTCCCCCCCACACTCATCATTCTGTCACTTTATGTAACTTGTTGACAAAACCCATGACCCTTCAGGCTTTTACACTCTTAATGCATGAGTCATAAAGGCAAGCATGAACTATGCATGCTTCCCAGATGGGCACTGTAAACGCTTCTGCGCTTCACCTTGTACAGAATGTAAGAGGGTGCCCAATAAACTAGCCCCCCGGGGGCAATCTAAAAAAAAAAATCCACACACCACCACCATCGCAGTCATAAGAGGAGCTTATAAGAATGGGCGATGTAACTAGTCATGTCAAATTAGGTCAAAGATATGGGACCCACTAATCATCTATTCTACATCGACCTCAAATGCTTTCAAAGCATTTTTAACTTTGGGCCACTGACAAAAGAATTTGTGTAACATATTATCAGTTTTGTACTGACCATCACTAAGGTATATAGAATACATTTCCCTCATCAAACTTGCTTCAACCAGAAGTCTTTCTGTGACACATGATGATTTATACACTTCTAATCTGTTTTCCCAATCTATGGGATGATTATTGTTCCTTATATGAACTATGCTCGTTTTTTCTAACTAGTAGACAACATGACGCTGTTTACAAGTTAAAATTGTGCTCATGGAACATCGCCGGACTTAAGGATAAACTTCAGGAGCAAATATTTTGAAATTTGTTCTCAATTTCGACATAGTTTGGCTATTAGAAACAAAGAAATATTTCCGATTGAGTGTTCCTGGATACAACCAATGTATCAAAGGAAGGCCATCACAGAGGAGGAGTAGTGATGCTTATTAGCTGCAAATTATCAGAAAACATCTCTTGTGTAGACACTGATACTGAAGGCTAGATCTGGGTGGTAATGTTGGGGTCACCGAGCCTCAAGCTAGGTGGCGTGTACATACCACCAGAGGATTCACCGTATTACCAGCCATCGCACTACGGTGCACTTGCTGCACACACTGTGGGATCCGGGAAGGTGATCGCAATTGGAGAGCCGCGCATCACAGATCAGAATGGTGACTTATATGAGTACTGTGGAGTAAAGGATTATACTGTCAATAACCACGGCAGAGCACTGGTAAATATGTGTATCAACAACTGTGTGGTTGTAGCCATGCTGGGAATCATTGATCAATCGGTGCTTCTCCAGGTGATTTCGAATAGAGTTTGAAATGATTGCTTCCAGTAATTTGCCTACTATTGATGTTAGACTGATTGGGCGGTAGTTAGAGGATAGTGATCTATCCCCCTTCTTGAAAATCGGTATTACATTCGCTATCCTCCAGGATTCTGGTACTACACCTGTTTTTAAGGACATGTTAAACAACTTTGCTAAGGGCATACTAAGCTCTTCCTTACATTCCTTTAATACTCTGGCAAATATCTCATCGGGACCAGGTGACTTATTAGGCTTTAGTTTGTCTATTTGCTTACTAACATCGTTACTAGTCACTACTATCTCACTTAATTTGTTTTCTTCACTATCTCTGAATAGAGTCGGTGCCTCGGGTATCATGTTTAAATTTTCGGTGGTGAAAACTGTTGAAAAATAATTATTCAAATTATTGCTCATTTCTCCGTCGTTATCAGTGAGCTCGCCGGAGTCTGACCGTATTGGTCCAATCTTTTCTCGTGTTTTAGTTTGATACATTTGGTAGAATCCTTTGGGGTTTGTCTTCGCCTCCCTTGCTATCCTTACCTCATTATTCCTCTTTGCTTTCCTTATCTCGGTTTTAACCCTACTCGCCAATACCCTATAATAGTCGAGGTGAATTTCGCCACGATTTATCCTTCTACCTATAGCCTTCCTTTGGCCAATGATGTTCTTTAAATAATTATTTATCCATTTAGGGTCATTGTTGTCTGATCTGAGTTTTTTGTATGGTATGTTCTGCCTTTGTGCATTAAGTAACTCACTATTTGAATTGCCGTGGAACTTCGGCAATCTCAGATCTCGTTATCAGGTCGGTGTCATCTGTCAGGTTCACGGCCAGCGCGACACCCTCTCTCAGCTGCCTCTTTAAACTGTCAAAGTTTGCCCTTCTGAAATCTGGTACTTTAGTGGAATTTTCCTTACGTCTGCCCTGAAAATCTAACTGGAATCGAATTTCTTTGTGATCGCTGTTTGCAAGTTCGTTCCCTACCTCGACATTGCTAATGAGGTTTTCTCTGTTCGACAGAACTAAATCCAGTATATTATTACCCCGTGTGGGTTCGGTTATATGTTGACTTAGGAAACAGTCCTGGATCGTCTCGAGAAAATCCTCTGATTCTGAGTTACCCGTAAGGACAGTCCAATCTATTTGGCCAAGGTTAAAGTCGCCTACTATACAGACTTTGTTGTGTATGGAAGCCCTGCGCATTTCATCCCAGATAAGTCGCTCATTGACGCTATCAAGATTGGGGGGTCTATATATTACCCCTGTGATTAATTTTTCCCGACCGTCGCTTAATTCTATCCAAATTGTTTCTGTATTCCTCTCAGTTTTTATTTCCTTATTTATTTCACACTTCAGATTATCCCTAACATAATTGCTACTCCGCCTCCTTTCCTGGTCTGCCTATCGGTATGGAACAGTTTGTAACCCGCAATTTGGTATTCGACTGGTAATTCACGTGTGTCTAGGTTGATCCATGTTTCAGTGAATGCAATTATATCGATTTCTTCGGTACATACCAAGGCCTTAATATCATCCATTTTGTTTCTCATACTTCTACTGTTCACGTAGTATACATTTAAGTTAGTCGTGTTCTGAGTCCTTCCCTTACCGCGTTTAGTTTTAAACTCCCTGTCTAATTTAGTTTTGTCATCATTCCTAACACTATTTCCCTGTAATCTTTCGCCTTGTTTACCCGCTCCCACTGCAGTCTCCTCCACCCCCGTGCCCCTATGTTCTCTTAGCAGTTTAAAGACTTCGATATCTTTTGAACTGCCCCCTCTAGAGCCCCAGCCAGGGTTGCTACTCCATCCCTAGACAGGTGCACCCCATCCCTAGCATAAAGGTCCCTTCTGCCATAGAAGTTGTCCCAGTTGTCAATGAATGGGACTGATATTGACTTGCAATATCTGTCAAGACGGTCGTTAACACCAACTGCCCTTGACAACCATTCACTGCCAACTCTCCTTCTAGGCAGGACACCGCATATGATAGGGATCCCTCCCTTAGTCCTAATACGATCTATGGCTGCCTTGAACTTATCAAGAAGTTCCTCGCTCCTACACCGGCCAATATCATTGCCTCCTGCACTGAGGCAGATAATGGGTTTGTTCCCATTACCAGACAAGATATTGTCCATCCTGTCAACTATATCCCCCACCCCAGCTCCTGGCAAACACACCCTCATCCTATTTTTGTTTTTACCACAAAAGGCCCTGTCCATGTACCTTACCTGTGAGTCACCAACAATTAAAGTTTTTATACCTTCCTTGTCATCCCTGCCCCTGACTGTACTAACGTCCAATTCGTCTATCAAGGGACTGAACGGGTTGGTACACTTAGCTGTTGTTGTCGTTGTTGTCGTATCCTTCGTGTGCTTCTTCACCACCAGCTTGGTCCTCCCACTACTCACGACTTTCCACTCGTTTGATTTTTCGTCAGACACTGGCTTTACTCGTCCAGCCTCTCCTTTTAACTTCGCCAGCTCTTTCCTTAATTTCAGGTTCTCCAACGTGGCCCTCTCAATTTCTAACTTGGCCCTCGCCAATTCTTCAGTGGACCACTCCAGTTTGGTCAACAAACTCTCATACCCAAGACCGCACATATCACTGGCCATATCTGATAATTATCCCTCTGGAGCTAACCCTGCCGTGACCTTTCCCCTAGTGAGGTCAGAACACAACTCAACATCATTATGAACGCAACTAACAGGTTCACCAAGTAACAACCGAGATATGGAAACGTGTGGGACGAGGCTCAACCGCAATGGAAAATATTATTGGATGAAAACGATTGTAAATTGATTTGGAAATCGATTAATTGGCAAGGAAACATTAAATTATCTAATGTGGAACAACTTAAAGAACATTTAGATTTTTTTTAAACCCAACGAATGTCCAAGACATGGGATTTTAGCAGAAAACGCGTTTTCCGTGAAAACAAGTAAACTAAAAAAAATGTTTTTGAGCAAAATACAAACGTTTTCTGTGAAAAGAAGTAAAACTAACTAAAGTATACTGTTTTTCAGCAAAACTGAGTGTTTTCCAGGCATAGAAGTAAAGTTAGCAAAAAACAGTGTTTTTTAGCAGGTGTTACGAGTGAGTGTTCAATGGTTGGTTGCGGATTCGCAACGTGAGCGTCTTTTGCTTGTGACATCATTTCCGCCCACCTCAACTCACTTAGTTTTACCTCTCAAGAGCCGGGTTGTGGGCTACTTTTTACTTTACTTTTATCCTCTTCGCCACTGATCGGCTTGTTAGCCGCTTGGGCGATCGGTCACGTCTCTTTTCCTTTATATTCTTCACCAAAAGGCCGGCTCGCTAGCTGCCCGGGCGATCTGTCACGTCTCTGTCACGCACTGTTGGCAAATACTGGGCATGCACCGGCTCCTGAATGTACCTGAACCCGCTTCAGTGTTGGTCAAGTCTTCTCTTGAAAGAGCTCACATTCGGTGCCGTCACAACACTCTCTGGTAGATTGTTCCAAGAGTTTATAACCCTCACTCCGAAAAAGTTTGCCCTCACGGTTTTCTGGACTTGCGGCTTCTTCAATCTTGAGCTGTGACCCCTTGTGGGGCGAGCGTCCGCCAGCTCCAAGTAAGGACACTCAACTGAGTAGTGCCCCCTGAGATGCTTATAAACCTCAACTAGGTCCCCCCTTGCCCGTCTGTAGTATAAGCTAGGCAAGTTCAGGCGCTCCAATCTCTCAGGGTAGCTGAGGTGCCGAAGTGCAGGCACCAGTTTGGTGGCCCTCCTTTGAACATTTTCAACCAACTGACAGTCCCTAGCATATCTCGGGGACCAGATGGGGTGACAGTACTCCAGATGGGGAAGCACTTCACTCCTGAAGATCGTCACGAGGGACGGACCGTCTAGATATCTGAACGACCTTCTTATAAGACCCAATAATTTATTTGCCTGATTTACCTTCTTCTCACAATGGCCCGAGAACTTCAGCTCATTGTCAACATACACACCTAGGTCCTTCTCACACACAGTCTCAACTAGTACATTTTCTTCATCCCGTTGGGACATATGGTACGCCTCCTTACCGTTGGTACGCCCCAGGTGCATCCTCTTACACTTCGTGACATTGAATCTCAGCAGCCATTCCTTCGACCATTCCTGGAGCCCACAGAGGTCCTTCTGCAGCTCTTCACAGTCCGCTTGGTTCTTAATTTCCCGAAATAACTTGCCATCATCGGCAAACATTTGTATGGAGGAGTGTACAACGTCAGGCATATCATTTATGAAACAAACAAACAACAGCGGGCCCAATACACTACCCTGCGGTACCCCACTTGTTACAGGTACAGATGACGATTTCGTGCCATTAATCACCACACATTGCTTGCGGTCATGTAGAAAGTCTTCTATCCACGCTAGGACATTTCCCCGAATTCCGTACCCTTCCAGTTTGATTTTCAGCCTTTCGTGGGGTACACTGTCGAAAGCCTTGGCAAAATCTAGGTAAATATTGTCGATATTACCACCCCGTTCTAGAATATGGGTCCAAATATCCAATACCTTGAGCAATTGTGTCAAGCAAGAGCGCCCCGGCATAAAACCGTGTTGGCAATCTTTTACAAGGTTGTTTCGTAGTAGATGTTCCATCGCTGCATCTCTGATAATACTCTCAAGTACCTTACATATTATGCTGGTCAGGCTCACCGGTCTATAGTTGTTCGTGGAGTGACTATCGCCCTTCTTGAAGATAGGACTCACATAAGCCACTTTCCATTCACTGGGGACCATTTGTTCATCCAGGCATTTACAAAACAGAATCTTCAGGGGCTCTGCAAGCTCGTTGCACAGCTCCCTTAGCACTCTAGGATGCACCATGTCAGGTCCAGGACTCTTATGGACCTTTAGCCTGGACAGTTTATTTCTAATACCCTCTTCTGTGAACACAATGTGGGTCAGTGCTGTGTCGAACCGTCTGTCCTCAAACGCAGGAAGGTTAGTTGCATCCTCTCTTGTGAACACTGAGGAAAAGAAGCTGTTCAATGCCTCAGCTTTATCCTGGTCAGAATCTGCGTAACTACCATCTTCAAGCCTCAGGTCTGATACTCCTACTCGCGTTTTCAATTTCGACTTTGCATAGCGGTAAAACGCCTTTGGGTTTGACTTGACCTCGCGTGCAACCAGCCTTTGGAACTCCTTTTCAGCCCTCCTACACTCTATCTTTGCTTGGTTTCTGGCTCTTGCATACATCCTCCTGTCTTGCTCATCGTTTGACCCAACCCACGTCTTGAATTTCTGGGTTTTCTTCTTAATTTTGTCGACCGCCGCATGGTTCATGTGTAGGGATCCCCTCGTATTCCTAGAAGCACTGGGTTTGGTCTTGGGTATATATTTATCGATCAAATGGGTCATTTTACTAGTTATGATATTCAGCGTAGTGTCTGCGTTCTTGTACCTTAATAAGTCAGGCCAGTTGATACCCCTCATCTCTTCCCTCATCCCATTGTAATTTCCCTTGTAATATTTGCACCTTGGCCTGGCCTTATCTTGAACTAGGTAACAGTTAAACCTGAATGACAACACTGTATGGTGACTGGTGCCAACTGGGGCAAGGTGTTCCAGTTTGGCCACCATACCCTCCTCGTTTGTTATGATGAGGTCAAGTGGCTTGGGTGTTTGCTCCCCTCTGTAATGTGTCGGGTCTCTCACATGTTGGAACAGAAAATTATCTCTCAGAGTTTCTACAAAAAGAGTAGCAGGATTATTCAAGTCATTCGGGGTGGACTCGTTTCTCCAGTCGATGTCGCCATAGTTAAAGTCCCCCATGATAAGGAGGTGGCTGGGGTTGAGCATCGCCGCATTGTTTATTAAGGTTCTTAAGTTCCTTTGATTTAGTGGGCCACAGTTCGGGGATCTGTAGATACACCCGACGATAAGTAAGTCCCCTCCCTTTAATTTAATTTTACACCACTTGGACTCTTCAAAAACATCCTCTCCCTGTACCCTCGCCTGGCTGGCTCTAAGGTCTTGCCTAGCGTAGATAACCACACCCCTCCTGCAGGATTCTTGAGTTAGGTTCGTAAATGAGTTATATCCAGCAATACTGAACTCACATTCCTCTGGGTCGATTCTCCTGTTCTTGTACAACAGTTGTACAACTCCTACAATATCTGGTTGGTGTACTCTTAGTAGTGTTTCAAACTCCTCCCTCTTATCAAGGAACGTGTCAGTATTAGTGTACATTACATTCAAGCCAGAATTTGTTCTCGGTAACGTCTCTGCTCTTAGTAATAAACCCGCTCTACCCACATTCTCAGAAGCTGCAGCATTTGCTAAGTACACTGTATTACGTTATGTTTGGGTTCACACTCAGGATGGGATGGAGAAAGGAAACTCACAATGTGCTCTCTGTATACATATTATATTGGATGTACAATGCAGCTTGGTGGCTGGTGCTGGGAGGAGGCAGCGTGGTTACAAGCGTGAGTAGGGAGAGCTGGTTGGTGAGGGTGCTCAGAGGAGGTGTTGCTTGCTGCGGCTGTAGCTAGAAGAAGGGGCAGGTCACGGCCAGGTGTGGTCTTATATAGCGGGAGTAGGCGTGACTTGATGGTAGGCCCCCACTTTGTTCGGCGTCGCTGGTTACCTGACCTTGACCACGAGGGATACGCTGGTAGATTCGCGGGGGGTCGGCCAGTCAGCGACACACGGCGTTTGTAGGGGAGGAATCCACTACAGGGTGATGGTAGTATTGGGCTGGCAGTCACAAGTTAATCATAGGAGTGATAAGAGTAGTGAAAGTAATTAGGGGGAGTGATAAGAATTAATGTTGTTATGTACTATGCGACGAGACGCTGGTGAGTCAGTTCGTGTCTTAATGAGGAACAAGGCGTGTATACAGAATAGTCTGGGTTTACGCGCCTAATTTAACCCATGGAGGGCCGCATATAAAGCGAAACGCGTAAATAAAATAACTGAACATATGGGATTAATTGAAATAGAGATGGGCCGACCGCCAGACTACCCTTTTTCCGACACAATACGAACGTTGTAAAAAATGACATCTTAATTTTATGATGGTATGCACACACAATTAATATTTAAGAGAAATAGCAATAATATTAGGTTTTATAACACTTACGTTAGTAGAAGAGATGGCTGGGCACACGGGGATGGGGGGTTGGTTCCGAGGCAGAGGGCAGATTATTGGCCCTCACCTGTATCACTTGTATCACCTGTATCACAATCCACCACAGAGGCTAGCAGGGCCTCCTTGTCAAACCCCTCAAAGTCCATATCCTCACTATCATTATCACTATCACTGACTTGGGCTGGCTGTGGTGGGTAGCGGGTGAAGAACTCGGTAATGTTTTGCTGACGGCTAGCATTGATGTGGTCGTGATACACCTTCTTGGGCTTGGGGTGGCTTAGGCCAGGTAGTTCAATGTTTCTCGGGGGTGGTGGGGGTCCAGCGGTAGCCATTGTGTAGAAACAAAAATCAAAACAGGTTCCTGGGCACGAGGGAGTATACGCGGAGAAAGGAGACAATTAGACTGACGCAGTCAAGGTCATCGCCCCTGGTGGCAGGGCAAGCAAGGTTAAATAGACCACTCACAGCTCGCAGCGGAAGGGGTGCATGGGTGGTAAGGATATGAGACCCAATCACAGTCCGCGACGTCATCGGCACAAGTCTGACGTCAGCAGTGACGTCAGCGACCAGCAGCTTGCCCACCGCTTGCCGCGTAAATTAAGGAATGTACCGCTTAACTAATAATTGTCACGTCTGGACAGGTGCCACGTAAATGGCCAAACGCGTATAAAATATCCGCATAAACCCAGACTATACTGTATGCTGCATTCGCTTGACGTTCACCCAGGCCCTTGGAGGATAACATATGGCAGTACCCAGCAACTGATCGCCTAAACACACCAGAGGCTGTCTGGTCCAAGCCAAACCTGCAACACGTAAGTGTGAAAATATTGTGTTTCATTGTGGACGTGAAGAATATTAATTGAGTAACTTCTGACGATATGCAGCTTATGTTGTGTTTACTGTTAAGATAATGTTCTCACTTGTAGTAATATTAGGTGAATGTATCATATATGATATGTCACTGAACCTTCAGTTTCCTCTTGTAAATTGATTATTTGTATTTGACAGGTTTGACCCAAATAAACTGCATCAAGTTGACGAGGCAGGTTAATCTCCTTACCGGGCGATCATATAAGTATCTCCTTTCTTGTTGTACAGTATATTTTTAGTGGTATGTGTGAACCTTGCTCGACTTTTAGAACACCCAGTATTATATGTGAGATTGTTGTTAGTCATATTTTAGAATTCCACGGAAAATAACTTACTTATTTGTGAGGTACTTGTGGTGGATAACCACGTTGTTCATGGTAGTAGCTAATTTAAATAAGTGTTTAGTCTTTACTTTTATGTTCATTATTTTGATCAGATTTAGTTTGTATTTGTTTATTTTTGTACATAACTCATATATTTGTTTTATTGTTTGTTTTATAATATAAATTATATAATTAAATATACTTCATGAATTTCAATATCCCCCATAGTAATGAGGTGATGATTTTGGTGGAATCTATTCCTTGGACCTATAATACAAAGAGAAGTTGAATTTGTGCATTGTTACAGCCTGAGAGGCCAAGGTCGTAACAGTCCTTTCACAGGCAGAGTGAGAGTATCCTTCACCCCTACAGTGACAAACTCGCCCACAAAGTCAGTCTTCAGGTATAACCTACAAAGGGGAATCGGCTGCTCATGGTTAACTCCCTGCAGGAGAATACTCTCCCCTGTCAAAACCTTCTTCAGAAGTGGTACACTACTCCTCAGTACCAAACTACAGGCAGATGCAATATCCCTCAACACACGCACAGGAGTACTCTCACAGTCATCTCCAATACCAACTGATCATTTAAACACAAAAGGTTCAAACAAATCTGTTAACCTATTCTCGCTGCTATTTATGGGGTTGTAGTGGATCTCTCCCCTACAACTACATCCGCATTCCAATGTGACAGTATCCTAGCAATCAAGGAGCTGCCCAGGGGGGGTGTCACCAGCTGCTACGTCTACCCTAGCAACGGAGTCAAGAAACCGGCGAGTTCCCACGGGTTTACTCCCGGCTGCTGTGTATATAAGCTCGCATTCTCTCCATTGAGATTCATTTTACCCTACGTTCCTGAACACGCAACATCTCCTCTAACGAAGCTCCTGCACAGATACCCCCTCAAGCACGCTACTCACTGAACGTGTCTCTTGAGCAAGCCTCTCACCACATGGCATCTCCAGCACCAGACTGTCTTTCATATAATATAATTTATATAAGAAAACCACCACCTTAGAGTTTCCATCAATCCCATCCTGAGTGCTAGACCACTTAACATCACAAAACCCTACAATTGGTGACCCCAGAAAAAGGCACTCACACAGGATGGAGGAGGAACGGTTCTCTCTACCGACTTTCAACCACAACGTCGAGGACTGGTTAGAATTAGATCATGTGGAAGCAACCGTCATCGGCTCACAAGCTACTGACGAGCAAAAGTACGGTGCCCTGCTCTCCTCCTTGCCCACGGAAGTCGCCACGCATGTATCATGGACCACTTCCAACCCTCCAGAGAACAACAAATTCGCCACCCTGCGAGACGCCTTAAAAACGCATTACCGACGGACCCGCCCCAGTCTCCTGCAGAACCTATCTTCAATCTCCCTTGGAAACTTAACTCTGCGACTTCTCTGGGAGGAGATGTGTAGGTTGAACTCCCGGCACGCAGACAGACTTCCCGAACCTATCCTGCGCCAGATTCACGCACAAAAGCTCCCCACACAAGTACGTATCACCCTGTCCGCAGTAGATTACTCGACGACACCTGAACTGTACGCAACTGCGGCAGATAGAATATTCAACGAGTGAACGGCTGCGTGCCTCGCGGCCGCGGACAACCCAACGACCACACCAGTATTTACTTCTGAACTTGTAAGCCGAGTCAACACCCCTCAGCCGAGCAATACCTCACAAGACATCAGGGACCTGTTGCATACCTTGAGCCGCAGTCTGAACACCATTGAACATTTCTGCTCCTCCACGCCTGCTGCTGGGCCTGTTCCTAACCGACGCACCGCGCCCTACAATCCCCGACGTGCCCTTCCTGCCCCGTAAACCGCCGCCAGCTCCCTGCACAACGAATATACCCTCTGCTGGTATCATCAGCGTTTCGGCCCCAATGCTCAACGCTGTGAGCCCCACTGCACCTAATCGGGAAACAGCAACAATGGAGGTTGGTAGACGCCTCAGGCCCCGTCCCTTCAGGCGTCTCACTACTACACGTCACCAACCGCACCTCCGGCACGAAATTCCTCGTCGACACAGGTTCATCGGTAAGTATCATCCCTTCCTAACGACAGGACACGTCAAGGCAACCCTCGTACGACTTGTTCGCCACCAATGGTACCCCCATCGCCTCCTACGGCGCACGCACCCTCGCTTTAGACCTCGGTCTTCCCAGGACTCTGCGCTGGTCGTTCGTGGTAGCAGACGTCTCTCAACCCATGCTTGGCTTTGACTTCCTCACCTTCCACAAGCTCGTCGTCGACCCAAGCCACCTCTGCCTCCTCCATGAGCCTTCAGCACACACAATCCGGGGTACACGTGCCGTAGCCGCCGACATTATCACCTGCTTCTCGCCTTCCAGCGAGTTCTCCCCCCTGCTCGAAAAGTTCAAGAAACTTTTCTCACCACGAGTCTCACCCCCCACCACCTACGTCGGGAATTTTCCACCACATCGAGACCAAAGGACCTCCAGTCTTCTCACGCCTCCGCCGCCTGCGCCCTGAGCTCCTGAACGCAGCCATGGCGGAATTCAACAGACTACTGCAAGATGGCATCATTCGTCCTTCTAAGAGTACCTGGGCATCGCCTCTTCACATGGTTCTTCAGCCATCATCCGGCGACTGGAGGATGTGTGGCGACTACAGATCGCTGAACCTCGTCACCAAACCTGACAGGTACCCGATTCTGCATGTCCAGGACTTCCACCACAAACTTCATGGCAAGACAATCTTCTCGAAGATCGACTTAGAGCGTGCCTTCCACCAGATCCCTGTAGCACCTGCAGATACACAGAAGACAGCCATCACCACTCAATTCGGACTCTTCGAGTATACTTTTGTGAGTTTTGGTCTGCGCAATGCCGCACAGACTCTCCAGAGGTACATGGACCATATGCTTCGCGACCTCAATTTTGTCACCATCTACATCCTCGTCGCATCTTCGACGCCTGCCGAGCATCATCACCATCTATAACTCCTCCTCCAACGCCTGCAGAACAACAACATGAAAGTTCACCCTGCTAAGAGCGTCTTCGGAGCCTCCTCCATCGACTTCCTTGGTCACAGAGTCTCGCCAAGTGGCATCCAACCCCTACCACAGAAGATAACTGCTATCTGGGAGTTCCCCAAACCTGAAATGGCGAAGAAACTCCGATAATTCCTTGGTTTAGTCAACTACTACCACCGCTTCATTGCCAATGCTGCCTCCATCCTAGTTCCCCTCTACGACCTTCTCAGGGGACTCCCAAAGAAGTCTCACAAGCCTCTCGTGTGGACTCAAGAGGCTGTTACGGAATTCACCGCTATCAAACAGCACATCACACGCCTTACCCTCCTAGCCCACCCCTCACCTAACGCCCGGACCACTCTCACAACAGACGCTTCTTCTACTGCAGTGGGCGCCGTCTTACAGCAGGAGATCAACAGAGTTCTCATGCCCGTTGCATTCTTCTCACAACGACTTCAACCACCACACCTCAAGTACAGCGCCTATGATCGAGAACTCCTGGCCATATACCTGGCTGTCAAGCATTTCCAGCATTTCCTCGAGGCCCGTCAGTTCACCATCTTCACTGATCACAAGCCCTCGTCCACGCCTTTACTTCAGCCTCCCAGTCACATACACCTCGTGTCCTGCGCCACTTGGCGTACATCTCGGAGTTCTCCAGCGAAGTCCAACACATTAAAGGCAGCCACAACGAGATCGCAGACGCCCTCTCTCGTTGTATATCCAACATTCTCCCCTCATCCCCACCCATCAATTACGAGCAACTCGCCGCGGCTCAAGAAAATGACTCAGACCTGGCAGCATACAAGACATCTCTCTCAGGCCTCACACTCCAAGAACTCCCAATCCCCGGCACGAACATCAAATTATGGTGTGACGTATCCTGTGGGCAGCCTAGACCGTTCATGCCTCACGTCCACCACCGCGCTGTTTTCGACCGCATCCATGGTCTCAGCCACCCGGGTATGTAGGCCTCCCAGCGCCTCCTCACGCAATGCATTGTCTGGCTCGGCATCAAGTCTGATACTAAGAAATGGGCTGCCCAGTGCTTGGCCTGCCAGTCCTCCAAAATACATCGTCACACACGGGCCCCTTTAGAAACCTTCCCTATACCCAAAGGACGTGTTCAAGTAGTGCACCTTGACATCGTGGGGCCTCTTTCATCATCCTGCGGTAGCACCTACATCTTCACCTGCATCGACCGTTTCACCAGGTGGACAGAAGCTATCCCCATGCCCAATGCTTCAGCAGAGTCTGCCGTCAGTACCTTCATGTCCGGCTGGGTTTCCCGCTTCGGCCCCCCCCTCTACCATCATCACTGACCAAGGAGCCCAGTTTGAGTGACAACTTTGGCACAGCCTCCTACAGTTCCTCGGCACGACTAGCCACAGCACGACCCTTACAGCTGGACGGATGCGCTACCCTTAGTGCTCCTCGACATCCGTGATTCACACAAGGAGGATATGGACTGTAGCCCAGCAGATCTCACCCTAGGCGAGCCCCTTCACCTACCCGGGGATTTCTCACTCCATCCTGATCCCCACCAAACCACTCCTGCCGTTCGTCACGACTTACTCCAAAAGCTACGACAAGCAGTTTCTGCATTCAGAGCTACTGCTCCACGCCAGCCTCCTCGGCGCCCTGAACATATCCCTCCTGCACTACTCACAGCCGAGTATGTTTTCGTTAGGCATGATGCTCACCGCAACCCACTACAACGCCCCTACGATGGACCCTTCCAGGTTGTTACCCGTTCAGCGAAGTTCCTGACGATTATCCGGGATGGCAGACACGACACCGTCAGCATAGACCGAGTCAAGCCGGCCACCTTACCCGTTAAGCCCCCGACCCAGCAGCACCACCAACAAACTACGCCTGCACCAGTCTACCCGCAGTTGCCACCGGCAGCAACACCCCGCCCACGACATTTCTGGGCACCCTCTTTTCACCCTCAGGTACCCCCTGCTCCTGTCCTGGACCCTGCTGCCGTAGTAGAACCTACTCCTATCATAGACCCTCCTCCTGTCATGAACCCTGCTGGTGTCATAGAACCTGCTCCTGTCATGGACCCTCCTCCTGACATTGCCCCTGATCCAGTCAACCCAGCCAGTGCCCCTGAGGACGCTGCCCCAGCCGCGATTGAAGCACAACACCCTACAACCTTCTCTAATCCACAACCCTCCTTCTCCCCCTGATTCTCCCACAGGTCCTGTTTCACTGGACGGAGTCGTCACCCGTAGCGGCCGAGTCGTCCACACCCCTGCCCGTTATGTCTCACATGTGAGATACAACCCTGCCGGCAACAAGTCTTCTGCAGCGCCCGGAGGGGAGGGGGAATATTGTAGTGGATCTCTACCCTATATAATGAGACAAAATCTCATATGAAGAGGTAAGCTAGGAGTCTATAGTAGTAGAGTATTATAGTGAGAGGAAATGGTAGCGTGTCTCGAGGGTGTGATGCTAACACTGTATATTAACACAGGCACAGTACAAGTGTAGTATATAAAACACCAATGGGTGTTACAGCTTTATTTTACTAGTTCAATAGGGGGAATTAATGGGGGGTTCGTACACAATTTATGATAGACTATGGTATTCTCGTATAACCTAACCTCACAATTAGAATGGGCACTTCACTAAGTCGATCGTTGGGGAGGTTCGGGATCACCGCACTTCTACCGTCTACACAGCCAGCACTTACTGTTACACGTTGAGTTGACAGCACTCTGTCGATGGACCCAGCTGAGACCTCGTTACACTTAGTGGCGGGCTTCTCTCGAGCGGGACTGGGGACGTAGTAGCTGGCCCTTCTTGGTTACAAGACACACTCTCTTGAGGGAGGACTAGGACGTCCTATATATTGGGAGAGCCGTCAGGTTGAGCTGATCGGGGGAGGCGGCGAAGGGTCTCCTTACATTTGACCTCGCTAATGTAAGGTCAGGTCTGGACTTTTTCGAGCTATAAGTTGTTGTATATTCTGGAGAAATCTTCTGATGAATGCTTGCCTGTTAACATCGTTGGTGGGGCCGTGTGACATGAGAGGCTCTGGTTGATTTGTGGCCCCTTGACAGTTGCGGGGTTACCATTTGACCTGGCTAATGTGAGGTCAGGTCTGGACCTTGTCTGAGATGTACTGTAGGTTATTGTGTAAATTGGGGGAGGGTCGGCAGGTGGCTCCTTCTGACTGTGTGTCTCTTACATATTTGTTGGGGCCGTGTGACTTGGGAAGGGGAGCTAGTTGATTTGTAACTTCTTGAGTGGCCGCGAGGGGTACCCTTACACTTGACCCCCCTGATGTTGGGTCAGGTCTGGACTGTTTCTGAGATGCAAGCTGTGGTCTGACAACCCATCACTACACCTACAACTACATCCGCATTCCAATGCGACAGTATCCTAGCAACCAAGCGAGCTGCGGAGTCAAGAAATCTGCGAGTTCCCACGGGTTTACTTCCGGCTGCTGTGTATATAAGCTCGCAGTCTCTCCAATGAGATTCATTCTACCCTACGTTCCTGAACACGCAACATCTCCTCTAACGAAGCTCCTGCACAGATACCTCCTCAAGCAAGCTACTCACTGAACGTGTCTCTTGAGCAAGCCTCTCACCACATGGCATCTCCAGCACCAGACTGTCTTTCATATAATATAATTTATATAAGAAAACCACCACCTTAGAGTTTCCATCAATCCCATCCTGAATGCTAGACCACATAACATCACAAAACCCTACAGGGTTACCAACCACAGAACTATAAGTCATCACACTTTGTTTCACGTTATCCTGCTTTAATGATAACCTGGGACAATAACTTCTAATATGACCAACCTGTCGACACTAGTCCTTCCTCACCAGAGACTCCAGAAAACGTAGACAAGGAACCACTTCCAGTCCTTCCCACAGGGCCACATGGAGTTGGGCCTGACACACCGACTCCACCAGACTTACCATCCCACTGAGTCACCCCTCTACTCGGTACAGTACGAGCCTGGTGTAAGGGCTCTTTTTTTCTACTTCATATTTATTCTCTTTATTCTTCAATACTTATATACGTGCTTCATATTTATATTTTCTATTAATCTTTTCTTGTGTATATATTAATAATTTAATTTTCGAAGTCTTTCTGTCTTTCAGTATATATCTTATATTTCTTTGTTTATATTTTCTAAGTTAATATTCTTTTCTATAGTTTATTTCTTCAGTCATATATATATATATATATATATATATATATATATATATATATATATATATATATATATATATAGGCTATATATATTTCATTAGCCCAATAAAGCACACGGGTTAAGGTGTTGATTGTATATATATATATATATATATATATATATATATATATATATATATATATATATATATATATATATATATATATATATATATATATATATATAATATTCAGAAATTCAGTGAAATTTCAAACGCCGCACCATGGGCGATACTGAGTTTTCAAGGTCGACTGAGGGAGGAGCGCTCTTGCACGTGGTGAGAGCTTTTGGAACTAGGCCTATGCGATATTAAATGTAGTTTACCGAATTAATAATGATGCGATTCATAAAGTTAAGGGACTACTGTATTATTAAATTTGAAATTATTATAGATCGTTTACCAGTCTGAATAATGTTACGGGTGTCCCAAGAAAGTTATTAGTAGGCGGAAAATATATCACGTAGGCCTAAGCTAACGCCTTGGGTAGACACGAGGCTGGCTGGCTCTGAGTCAGGCGAAAGCGAATGGACAGATAGAACGTCCCTGCGCGTCCGTCCATAAAAACGGTCACGTGGTCTAGTCACCTGTGTTGCGCTATTGCAGTATAACAAGTAAGTCTCATTCGATCTCAGACAGGGGTTAGATAGGGCAGTGATAAAATTAACAAGAGCTAACAGTGAGTCCATTTCAGGGTTTCCGTCAGAACCCACTTGACTGCCAGAGATTGACTGCTAGAGATTGACTGCCGTTGATGATTGATGATTAGCGAATGTCGCAGTTGGAACGATCAGTGCAGGCTTGTCACTGGTCAGCGGAGATATCAAGGGATCTCTTGAGTGAACTAGTGCTCCCGACAACTAAAACGACACAGGACCAGCATCAGCATTGGGTGATCAGTTCTTCCCACGAGGGTGCACAGCACCACGTGTTTTCGGTCTGCTAGAAGTATTACCTGCTGGCTAGGGTCACCTGCTGGCGTTCTCTCTTCCTGCCCAAGGACGCATTGAGAGTACACTGAGGCTATCTGAGTAAATTAATGGTCACACACTGAGACCAGGAGTCTAGGGGATACCTAGAGTGTAATGATCGTGATGACGGCTAACCTGAAAACCTTAAGGATTCATATTACGCTCAAACGTCCACAAAACCCTCTTGAGTCCCCCAGTGGAAACGTCCCCCGTTTTCTCTGTTTCCCCGTCTTTGTCTTATGGGAACTTTGAATATAATCCACGGATTTAGTAGCCGACGCTGTATGCTGGGACCTGTTGCCATCCAACCCTTTGTAATCAATTTGATTTTGCTTTTGATAGCTGAGTCAGAGCATTGTTAGTGAAGATAATAGAAGGGAATGAAACTGAGTTCATAGTCTCAATTTCAACGTCAGAGTGTACAGTAAATTAATTCATCGGAATAGAAGTAGGTGGACTCCCTGGTCTGGTTTGAGTGAGGGCGCCGCGGGCATTTCTACCGTTAGTGAGTGCCCGTCCCTTCATCCATACAGATATGCCATTCCACGCTGTGTTGTAATTCGCCCTTCTTTAAGTGATTTGACCCAATTAATAGTTGATTGTGCAAGTGTTAACAGTAACGTAGTTGATATGCTCTGAGTGAAGTCATATTTACGTCTTTAACGTCCCCTGAAACGTGATGTTGTTGTCACCGTTAGTGAGTGCCCGTCCCTTCATCCATACAGGTCCCTAACGCAGCCTAGGCCGTGTCTGTAGCGTGGATGTTGTATCCACTATGTCTGGGGAGATGTCCGAGGTCCAGTAGGATCAGTTACCTTCGTGAGACCCGGCCGTCAGACACTTCAGACTACCTATAGCCCTCATAGCTGGCTCGTCTGGCCCTAACGCTCGGTCTGCGAGGTGACCCCGGATCACCACGCCACACACCACTACCAGCCCCCATCATTGTTGGATGAGTGTCTAACTCAGTAGGGCTATTTGTGTGGTGGAATTAATCCACTGGGATCTCCAGAGTTCGTCGGAAAGTACTCCATGGTGGCTGGACCCCATGGCTGTTGCTTGAGTATCACACCTGACGACTGAGTGTTATAGTGGCAGTTGCCCTGGTATTTATGGTGCTAAGTGACTATAATAGTTGTGTTATTGAGTAGGTCCACCCAGTAGGGTTGGGAGTATTATTGAGTATGTCCACCCAGTAATGGTGTGAGTATGTTGAGCCTGAGGGCCTAGTACTAGATTTCGTCTGTTGGTACAAATAAATTCTTTCTCCTAATTTCATATTCATGTTTAAATAAACTTTGTATTTGTATAATTGTGTCTATTATTTACCTACAGTATTTACCGTTATTTCTTCCCTATTGCTTGATACTATCATTACATCTACCCACGAGCCTCCTATCGTCACGCTACCAATGGTAATAAGTATGAGAGTACACGGAATTGTTACTGGCACACAGAGGCCCTCATAAATGGTGGAAGCCCAGGCCCTCATAAATGGTGGCAGTTCAGGCCCTCATAAATGGTGGCAGCGGTGGGATGTAATGAACATAGTATCGAGTTGGGAGTAATGACTGTGATACTGTAGTTTTAACTGAGTTATAACCATTTCTCTGTACGGGTATTTAATAACCATTCCACTGTAACTAATGAGTATTTCAGATTGCTAATAATTTTGTTCCTTATTTTTCTGAGGTACAGCTTTTTGTGGTGGTTTGCAGAGAAAGTGAAATAAGTTCAAAGAAATACCTTGGAGTTAGGTTAGAAAAAGTCTTGTTTAAAGTAAATGATACCTGCAACAATAACTTGAGTGTAGAGTGTGAATAAGGTTCATTAATATTGGAAGAATTTTGATGTGTAACAATCTGCCCAAATTTTTTTTTCTGTTGTTAACTCAGTATTACTTACAGACAGTGAATACATGTTTGGGCCGTGGCACTAGTTGTGAAATGTTTCCATCATGGGAGTGCCCAGTGTTTAATTCTGAGTTGCTAACAGAAGCATTGCCCTATATGCAAAGGTTAAGTGGATGCTAAATTCTGTACTTGTAATATTCTTCAGTTTATGTGTTAGGTAGGATATATATTCCATTTTCTTAATATCTCGGGGCATTTTACAGTACCTCATATTAATATTTCTTTGTATATGCTATAGTTTTAAAGTTTATTTTAACCAGGTGCTAACGGGTCATTATTTGGTGAAACGTATGTTATGTGAACTCTAATGCCAGTATACTTTCAGAATACAGTATTATATATGTGAGGACCTTATGGTGATACGGTATATGGAAAATGTTATACAAGTGTATGGACCCAGAATTGTGAGTACAGAAATTCGTGAAGTGTTCACACAGTGTTGCACCATACTGAGTTTGTGAATGGCAAAGTGTCTCAGTGAATTTTTCATGCCATAATATTATCTTTTGGGAGAGTAATAATCTGAACAGTATTTTGAATAGTTGATGCATGGAATGTTAAGTCCTATTGCAGAAAATCAGTACCAGTCCTTGGGTCTTGAGTGAGCACTGTGCTTGTATTGTATTTACAGGGGGGTATACCTGTAGTATTGATTTGTTGTAACACAATGGCAGATGCTAACGCAAATCGGGGGACCATGACGGCCAAAGCCACTGTTGATTTAGCAACAGAAGTCCAAGCTCTTCTGGCTAAACTCGCTAAAGCCATGGGTAAAGGAGGAGAAAACCAGTGGTTAGACTGGATCTTTAAGAAACAGTGGGCTTTGTAAGTGAACCTCCTTGGTTGTTGATGGGTAGTGAAGTGCACAATCTGTTGTAGATAACTTTTGGTAATTGAAGAAGTGAAGAAAAAAGAATGGAGGATGTTTTTTTGGGGGGTTAACAGTATTTTGCCGAGGGATGGTCAATTTGCAGTAAAGACAGAGATTGGAAGATGGATTGGCAGTTATGCAATCATCTGAAGGGTATCTGTTACTAGTATGAGTAAAGATACCAGTGGTGAATTCTCAAGTTCCGGTTGGTAAGTCCTACGTAGGCTGGGTGTTGTTGGTATATAGGTGTAGAGTTCGTGACTTTCAGGGAGTATTCGGGCATAAAAATATGGTGCTATTACTTCTACATGGCAAATGCCATAAGTACAGACAGTTTTTGGTTTGGTGGTGTTCTCATGAGGACCGTTTCGTTAGCATTGAATTCTTGGGAATACCCGCTCGTTCGGAGTCCCTTGAATGGTGCTGCCTCTCGCGAGTGCGACATGACTCTTTAGATTAAGGGCAACAAATCATTCCTTCGACTTGATGGGATCCGTGCGTCTATGTCCTAGCTTGAGAAATCTATGTTAAATCTCAGTGTGTCCTGTAAGCATTTGACCAATTGCATAAAAGAAACTTTCATGATCTACAAACATTGAAATTTGAGTTCTGTAAGGAAATTTTGAGTGTGCACTTTATCTACCGATGTGAGGGTGTATTTTGTAACATGTAACCCCATTTAGTATCATTATTATATGATATGAGGTATCTAACTCAGTTCATTATTATTCTATGATGATGTACTTAACCCCATTTAGTATTATATGATATGATGTATGTAACACCATTTATTATTATTATGACATGATGTACCTAACCCCATGTGCTATTATTTTGGTGCTATTATGTTATATGTATCCCAATATATTTTTTTATGAAGGTGTGTCACATTCTAGTTGTATGTTAACAGATTTCCATTTCTTTTACCCAATTCTGACCACCGGTAGGGAATTATTTTCCTATTTTATTGATATAATTTGTGCAATGTTTTGTATGAGGATTTATACTTTATATTAATCATTTAATGAATATGTCAACTTACGTGTTTTCTGAACGTTACCGCATAATATAAATCTTGGGGAAGGGGGAAGCTTTGTAATGATCGTGATGATGGCTAACCTGAAAACCTTAAGGATTCATATTACGCTCAAACGTCCACAAAACCCTCTTGAGTCCCCCAGTGGAAACGTCCCCCGTTTTCTCTGTTTCCCCGTCTTTGTCTTATGGGAACTTTGAATATAATCCACGGATTTAGTAGCCGACGCTGTATGCTGGGACCTGTTGCCATCCAACCCTTTGTAATCAATTTGATTTTGCTTTTGATAGCTGAGTCAGAGCATTGTTAGTGAAGATAATAGTAGGGAATGAAACTGAGTTCATAGTCTCAATTTCAACGTCAGAGTGTACAGTAAATTAATTCATCGGAATAGAAGTAGGTGGACTCTCTGGTCTGGTTTGAGTGAGGGCGCCGCGGGCATTTCTACCGTTAGTGAGTGCCCGTCCCTTCATCCATACAGGTATGCCATTCCACGCTGTGTTGTAATTCGTCCTTCTTTAAGTGATTTGACCCAATTAATAGTTGATTGTGCAAGTGTTAACAGTAACGTAGTTGATATGCTCTGAGTGAAGTCATATTTACGTCTTTAACGTCCCCTGAAACGTGATGTTGTTGTCACCGTTAGTGAGTGCCCGTCCCTTCATCCATACAGGTCCCTAACGCAGCCTAGGCCGTGTCTGTAGCGTGGATGTTGTATCCACTATGTCTGGGGAGATGTCCGAGGTCCAGTAGGATCAGTTACCTTCGTGAGACCCGGCCGTCAGACACTTCAGACTACCTATAGCCCCCATAGCTGGCTCGTCTGGCCCTAACGCTCGGTCTGCGAGGTGACCCCGGATCACCACGCCACACACCACTACCAGCCCCCATCATTGTTGGATGAGTGTCTAACTCAGTAGGGCTATTTGTGTGGTGGAATTAATCCACTGGGATCTCCAGAGTTCGTCGGAAAGTACTCCATGGTGGCTGGACCCCATGGCTGTTGCTTGAGTATCACACCTGACGATTGAGTGTTATAGTGGCAGTTGCCCTGGTATTTATGGTGCTAAGTGACTATAATAGTTGTGTTATTGAGTATGTCCACCCAGTAGGGTTGGGAGTATTATTGAGTATGTCCACTCAGTAATGGTGTGAGTATGTTGAGCCTGAGGGCCTAGTACTAGATTTCGTCTGTTGGTACAAATAAATTCTTTCTCCTAATTTCATATTCATGTTTAAATAAACTTTGTATTTGTATAATTGTGTCTATTATTTACCTACAGTATTTACCGTTATTTCTTCCCTATTGCTTGATACTATCATTACATCTACCCACGAGCCTCCTATCGTCACGCTACCAATGGTAATAAGTATGAGAGTACACGGAATTGTTACTGGCACACAGAGGCCATCATAAATGGTGGAAGCCCAGGCCCTCATAAATGGTGGCAGTTCAGGCCCTCATAAATGGTGGCAGTTCAGGCCCTCATAAGAGAAACATTTTATCTCCTTTATTACGGGTGTATGTTGAGTTGGGTGAAGCAGGGTTCTCAGGTATTGGTGGACTCAGTAACATCTTAATAACAGTGATATTGTTTTTGGGTGTAGTTAATACCATTTTTTCAGTTACTGATATTATCTTGATGTGTGTGTAGTTTAATATTTCTTAAATAATTTTGATGATATTGTTTTTTAATGTTTGTGTCACTAATTGAAACCAGATTGATACCGTGATTTAGTTCCTTTAATGCATTTAATTTTTCTTTATAATTACGATCTCAGATATAACCTTTGGTCCCCAGAGTAGTGTTTAAGTTAGGTTAGGAAGTGTGCATCTGTTGGGATAATATAAATTTGTTGAGTGCCCTGAAGGCCTATTCAGGTAGCCTCACTCCCATAGTCTCTACGCTAATGAAAATAAATTTGAAAATTTTATTTACGTATTTATGAAGGCTTATGATGGTATTAAGAGTTGTACAATAAATGTATGGAATGGAGATTTTTTGTTTTATTTTACATGGAGCCACAGATTAAATATATAAAATAAATATAAATATCTTTCTTGTGACGCTTGCGACCGCTGGATTCAATCCAACGTAGCTGATTGGCTAGCGATGACATCACTTATTAAGCTCCGCCCACTTTGTTACATCAAACAAGTGACAAAAGGGGCGTGGCTTAGCGATCTCGAGAGTATAGTTGCCAATTAGTGATTTCCTATGGGCCTGCATGAGACTACCTGGTATCTACATATACATAAAAGCTAGTGACAGGGGTGAAAGAGGTTCAGGGGAAGGATAAAGGGAGGATAGAAGTGAATTTTAGAAGGAGAGAATAGGTGAAGTGGCTAAACACCGCTTGCGTGAGGGGGTAGGCAATGTGCCCAGATGGTGTAACAATCACAATCAAGAAGAGGCAGAGGGAGGGCGGGAGCAGGACCGGGCAGGAAAAGGGTCAATGCAGGTGCTCTGGTTGTCGTCTTAGCTTAGGCAGTGTTGGCAAAGCGGAGGAAGAACCGCCCCGCCACGGCGGCGGCGCAAGCCGAGAAGCGCAGGTGGACGGACGCACAGGCAACACACGATCAAAGTAACAGGGAAGGTGAAAATGGAAATGTAGCTAGTCGTAGGGTTGTTTGGAGAAAGATGAAAGTAAAGTCTTTGAGCTATGTCAAAGAGGAACGGAGCGAGTTGGAGGAAGAGTTTTGAATCTTTGAGTTTGAAATGTCAAAGTAGTCGTAGTAAGGAAGGATGAGCGTATCGTAGGAGAGTTTTTAGTAATAGCAGGGGACAGATTTGAGCTTTTTTGTCAAATTATGAACGGAGATGAGAATGAGATATAGGTTGGTTGGTTTCAGTCTTGAGTTAGGTCGATTTTATTGAGAGTTGATGTCACAGAGGTTGGGTATGTTTGATTTGGTTCTGGAGAGTTGTAGTATTTATGTAAGGCTTTGTCTGGGGGGTTGTGTTTGGAGATTGGTTGTGGGGGAATTGTATTTGGGGATTGGTTGGGGGTGGAGGTGGTATGTTGATTTGTGCTGAATTAAGATTGCTTAAGGGGGGTTGTTGTGTGTGTGTGTGTCAATATAGTAAGGGGTGAGGGGAAGGGGAGGATAGTTGTTGGTAAGGTCAGGTATGGTGAGTTGTTGGGAGGATTTTTTGGGGGGGGAGGGGGTGGCTTTGGAGGTAGTTAGGTTGATTTATAGTTTGGTAGGATTTCTTAAGGGTGATATGATTTTTGTGGTTAATGAATAGTTGTATTGAGTTAAATGTACATTTTTTTTTTTATAAAGCGGGGTGTGGAAGGGGGTTGTTAGAAAGGTCTGGTATATTAAGTTTTTGTTATGGGAGGATTGTAGGATTTGATTAGTGGTTGGCAGAGTTGGGTTATTATTGCTTTCTTTCTTTTTCCTATTGGCTTGTAAAGGTCTTCTGCAATTTGCGTGGAGGGCTTTTGCAGGTATTGTGCATTCCTGGTCCCATTCTTTGAGGGAGAGGGCTTGTGTACAGGTACTGTGCACCCCTCCCCGACCTTATTGGCTAAGGGAGACGTACACATCATCTGTGTTAGTATGGGATGGGTAAGTTAGGTATTTGTTTTGGGAGGAATGGTAGGGTGTGGTTAGTGAATGGTTGAATTGGGTTATTTTTTATTTTAGGTGGGATTGCTAGTAAAGGCTGGGTTTGTTAGGTTTATATTTTGGGGGGATTGTTAGGGTTTTTCTTTTCTTTTGGGGGGAGGGGAGTGTTAGTACAAGTTGAGTGAGTTATTTTTTTTTTTACTCGGGAGTGGTCTTTGAGTGTGAGTTTGGGGGCGTGGGGTTTTGATTGAGGGGGGTGAGGAGGGAGGTGGTTGTTCTGTATAGCTGGGGCAGGGTCAGGTTAATGAATAGTTGTATGGGTTAAATTTATTTATATAATTTTTGGTTTTTTTTGAGGTTGGGTAAGTCAGGTAAGGTTAGGTTAGGTTAGGTTAGGTTAGGTTAGGTTAGGTTAGGTTGGTTGGGTTAGGTTTGGGGGGAAGTTGTTGGGTGTGGTTATAGGGAAGTTGGGGTTTGATATGGGAGTTATTAATATAAGGGAGGTGGGAGGGGTGTGTTTGGTCTGTTTAGTATGGAGGGATTACTGTTTCTGCGTGGGAGTATGATGTTGTCGAAATATTCCTGCCATTGAGGGTAAGTAGTGAAGAGTGATTCTATTTGCTTGTCTCCTCATTGTCTCCAGTAGATGTTGAGAGGAGGGAGGGAGCTGAGTTCATGTAGATGTTTATTTGGGGTGAAGGATGACCAGTGTGTGTTATGGATGAATCTTAGTGCTTTGTTTTGTATGACTTGAAGTTTCTTGGCGCTTGATGGTGGTGCTAGCTGGAGTGTGTTAGGTGCATAAGTCAATAGTGGGCGTATGAGGGCTTTGAATAAGTGTGTTTTGGTTTTGATTGATGCGTTTCTGAATCTATATATTCCCGAGTGTTTTGTTTGCGATCGATGCCTTCGTTTTCGTGTGTAGTGTCATGGTGAGGGTGTCGTTGAATGTGACTCCTACCTGGTATCTACCTACCTTGGGTAGACCTACTCTCCAGTGCGGACGCACACGTAGCAACACTTGGACCACAGTGCCGGGTATTCCTGGCCCCCTCCTCTGTGATTGGCTCTCACGGTACGCTCACCCCAAATCCTGATGTTTCTGAATTTTATAAATACGGGCGTGGATGGCCAGGGAGAGGGGGCGCTTGTAGTAGAAGCGGTACCGCTCTCGCCTCGCAAGCAAGATTTCACGGGTTCGATTCCCGGGCAGGCGGAAGTTGTTCGGACACTCTTCCTAGCCCCCTTGGTCCCTGTTCACCTAGCAGTAAGTAGGTACCTGTTGTAAATCGAAAGGTTGCGAATTCATATTCAGGGAAAGTTGTTGGAGCTTCTAAACTTGGAACTGACACAATCCGATGAGTGGTGACCCGAGAATCACACACCCAACACAGACAAAACCAAATACGTGCACGATGTGCTAACCAAATAAACACAGTCGTGTAAAGCCACGGCACTATCTCTCCCACTACAAATCCCTCCTGTATTATCTTGCATTATTTAATGGGAGAATGACAAGCACATGGTCGGTCTGGCTGGGCATTTATTCTCTCTTCTTGGTTACCACGTGCCTAACACATTTCGTGTTTACACAAGCCTAAACACTTTCTGACATTGGTAAGAA
The DNA here is from genome assembly GCF_018991925.1 of Homarus americanus. Taxonomy (NCBI): domain Eukaryota; kingdom Metazoa; phylum Arthropoda; class Malacostraca; order Decapoda; family Nephropidae; genus Homarus; species Homarus americanus. The sequence goes on from NW_024711292.1 coordinate 19,528,589, forward strand.
GTAACATAATATATAATATATATATATTCAATAAAGGCAGCATATAAACATACATATATATATAACACTATTTCTCCCTTTCAAAAGAGAGCATGGCTGCTGCAAATCCTAAATAAACAAAGCTTACAGAATTACACATGGCAGGGAAGAAGAGAATGGAACACAACAAATATAACTTCCTAACTAAACAGTTTTGAAAGGCCTGTTCACAATTCAGATAATTAGAGGTCTAATTTAATTACAGGTCTCCTAACTCTGTTTGATCTTCTAGGCCTATTCCCTCCATCAAGTTTTACAGGGATTTCATATGCACTCTGTGCATTATCAGTGACAGACATATCATCACTACAGTCAATTGACACAGTGAGTGGATGCTGGGAACATCATCTTTGACATCATCATGATGATCATCATCTGAAACTGTGTCAAGTTTATCATCATGTCCTGGTGCTACATTCATCTCGTCATGTGCCTGAATGATGTGATCCACATGAACATATCTCAGAGTTACCACATTTCACTAAATATATCCTATATCCACATACCTTGTCAATGACACCAGTTATCCACTTTGCATGTACAGTACCATAACCTTTAGCCATATTTCTAACTCTCACCCAATCATTTACCTTGAACACTCTTTCACTGGAACTCTTATCATGATACATCTTTTGTTGAGCTTGTTTCCTCTCTACAACTTCAAACAGACTTGGCTTAACTAAACTGTCTCTTCACCATTAGCTCTGCAGGAGTACATCCTGTCACACTATGTGGCGTGGTTCTGTATCTGAGTAAGAAATTTGCTAGTCTGTGTTTCATTGATTTTCCTACAGTTCCTTGAATTACCTGCTTGGAAAGTGCTTCCTTTACAATTCTAACTGATCTCACAGCTGCACCATTAGAGGCAGGATGATAGGGTGGGGTCAGTACATGCTTTACACCGTTGAGTCTCATGAAGTTTTTAAACTCTGATGATTGGAATGGAGGACCATTGTCAGAAACTACCTCTTCTGGTATTCCATGTTCAGCAAATATCAATCTTAATTCATCAATGGTGCTACCAGCATTAGTACTGTATATGTGCTTAACATCAATCCACTTTGAATGACTATCAATTAATGCAAGAGATTTGTCTGTTCCCTTATCACAGAAGTCAATGTGTACTTTTTGGAAAGGACGGGTAGGCCATTTCCAGGTTTTCAAAGGTGTGCTGGGTGGCACACTCCTAACATTCTGACAAACAGAGCACTCCCGTACCATCATTTCTATTTCACCATCCAGTTTAGGCCACCTCACAAAACTTCTGTACCATCATTTCTATTTCACCATCCAGTTTAGGCCTCCACACAAAACTTCTGGCCAGTGCTTTCATAGCACATATACCTGGATGTTCAAAATGCAGTTCATTCAAAATTTGCCCTCTAAAACACTGTGGAATTAACACTCTCATACCCCACAACACACATCCCTGTTCTACTGATAATTGACATCTCCTTAAATGATACGGTTGAAAGTCTAAGGATGGACAAATCTCTGGCCATCCATTTAGTGTTGTCGTGATCCCAATATCCTTTATACCTGGGGAGTGAAGCCTATCCCAAGTTATCATCAAATAAAGGAACAAACAGGGAACACGGTAGTAATTATCCCTGTATGTATATTATGTAAGCTGTATTATATATTATGTATGTGCTCCATTTATATATATTATTTATTCAGCCTAGCTAGCAGCGTGTGGCAATGTAATTACCATGTCCCACATGCTTAATTAATGTGCCTGGCGACATATGGAAGCTGTTAATGTATCACTTGCCATACATCGCCTATAGAGCAGTTGACCAGCAGACAGATTGAGGAGTGCTACTCCCCTTGTGTACATATCTCTTATCCAGTAAATTGAACCTACAAAACCATACAGGTGTTTGTGTTCGCTCCTGTATATTGAACTTATTACCCAGAACACGAACATGGCGCAGTGAACCGGTTTTACTGGATAATTACGAGTGACAGTGCAAAGTTTGTGGAAAGCTGGCTTACGGACTCCTTCCTTGTGTCAACCAATCACCGCCCGCCACCCCTCCTCGAAGAATTTTAGCAACTTTGAGCAGTGTCAGTGACAGTGATTTTCTGTGCAGTGTTTAGTGCATTGTGTGTTTCGTGCCATAAATGTGTGACCTTGTTCTAAAGGATTCCCAAGTTACACGGCATGTTCTGGGCATTTGTAAGGAGTAAAGTTTTTCTCATCCTTATCTCGCCAAGTCCAGAGGGTAACTGACGCTCCTAGTCGTTTCCACCAGTGTTGCCAACTCGGATTTTCAAATGTCGCTAGGCTGGTACCTAAAAGTAGCTAAATGTCGCTAAATCTTCCATGGAAAGTCGCTAGCTATTATTCCCAAGTTTCTTGAATGGTAAAATTGTCTGTCTTTCTGCACTAAACGGCTCTTCTGCTTTCTTGTGTTTTTTAGTGTTTTTGTGTTTTTCAATGTCGCACAACTTAGCAGACAAAGTACACTTGCAAAATTTACAAAATCCTTTTTTATTATCTCCTGGCACCTCCAGAAGCCAATTTTTGTATCTGTCATCTCTGAGCCATTCCTTCCTAAATTGCTGCGAATACTGTGGCTTACCCATTTTCTATTGGGACTATGAAGGGTTCAAATTAATAAACAGCATGCAAACAAGCGGAAACTTTCCTTGATGGTTTTTGGCAAAGCGGGTGAACAGTGTCGACTTGCGGGGCAACTGTATGGAGTCTATGGGTCACCCATGGTGGACGTGTATGAGAAGTTTGGAACCACGCAGGCTTGATAGAATTAATTCTATAAGATGCTTTGCTAATATTCTTTAAAATTTAGCGTATTAATGAAATTCATATTGCATATCTGACTAAAAGGTAAGTTACCCAGGTGCTACAAAGGCGAAAGTAATAGACAAATAAATGACGACACGGCAACATTAGCCATGGACCCGTTCAAATGTATTAAACTTTTCTTATTATTTATTGTCCCTGTAACCCCGTTGCTATATATTATGGCTCGAAATTAGGAAAACTGAGTTTTCATGGACAGTCCAAAAGTATCCACAAAGTCGCTAGATTTCTGTGGATATCTCTAGATTTGCGACAAGTCGCAAATCGCTCTAAAATGTCGCTAGAACAAAACTAAAAGCTCTAGATCTAGCTACAAAGTCGCTAAGTTGGCAACTCTGGTTTCCACCCCCCCTCACAGCTCGAGGAGACGCTCTCGCCCGCCCAGCACACACACACACACACACACACACACACACACTCACACACTCACTCACTGACCGCGGCGACTCCTTTATATATATTTTATATATATATAATCTACTTATCTGTGTATTTAATTAATTTTTTGTCTGAGATCTTGTTGATACGACGAGCTGACCGGTCAACACTGATTTAAGACACAGTACACAGATGAAGTCGTTATGTCTCGTGCCTTACGTAGCCGTGGAGCCAGCGCCCGGATGAGTCAGTCGGATGATAGCCCCGCAGAGATGGATGACCAGGCTGACCATGACGCTCCAGCTCCAACAACATCGCGCAGCCCTTCACCTCGATATGCAGCGTTGTCTCCAGGGATAATTGCTTTAATGAAGTTTATGAGAGATGAAAGGCGCGAGGATGAAGCTAACAGACGTGTGGCGGATGAACACAGAAGGCAAGCAGAGGCAGAGAGAGACCACCAACGGAGATTGGAAGACAGTGCACGGTTTGAAGTTTTGATATCTCGCCTCACTGTTAACCAAGCCCCTGGCTCTAACACTGCCTCGGTACTGACTGGTTCAGATACCTCATCAATGCTTCCTTCACGCCCCCCAGCCCCACCTAAAGCAGCAGCTCAAACACCGCCCATCTTGAAGCCTGATGTGAATTTCCAGACTTTACGTGAATGGCGGCGACGGTGGACTGATTATGCTACGATGGTGGATCTCCAGAGTTTGTCACAGCCTAAACAACTCATCCAGCTGCGTATGTGCCTGTCCTTGGAAATTCAGCGTGTCTTAGAACATACGTTGCAGGTACCTCCGACCTCTTCGTTGTCTGTAGAGGAGGTACTGGACATTCTACAACGGCACATCAAAGGACAGCAGAATGAAGCTCTGCACAGGAGGGAATTGTTTAGCTGCAGACAGATGGAGGGCGAGACTTTTGATGCCTTTTATGTACGACTCAAGAGAGCCTCGGAAGAGGTAGATATATGCCTAGGCCACCACCAGCAGTGCGAGGAGACCCAGTTGAAGCAGGTGATCCTGATGGGTGTTAAGGACGAGGAACTTGTCCAACGCCTCACCTCCCTCGACTCTTCCTCTTCTCTCAAGGATGTGTTGACGATATGTCGCTCCTATGAGGCTGCCAGGTGTGCCACCTCTGCCATCCGAGCTCCCCCTACAGTTGTACGCGCTGTGTCCTGGTACAAGAAGGACAAGAAGTCTGCTCCTACGCCTTCGCCCACCACGTCCATGCCCGGTTCATTTAGTAACAACTGTGGTAAGCAGCACGGAACACAGGTGTGTCCAGCTGCTGAGTCTACCTGCAACAGTTGTGACCGTAAGGACCACTGGTCACTCACAGTACGGTGCCCAGCTAAACGCGTCCAGTGCAATGTGTGCGGTCATCTGGGCCACTATGACAAGTGTTGCCCTACCAACAAACCCAAGGGACAGCGTCGGCGGAAGCTTCAGCGCCCTTCCACCAGTGAGGGCCGCCCACAGTCTTCCAATCAGAAGCGTGACGACCCTGGACAACGCTCGAGCCATATTAGGAATGTGTGCTCCCCCTCGCGTCCCAGGACCAAAGTCCCCCAGTACATCAGTGTCATCGTGACCTACGGCAGTGTGTCATCCCGTCTTCAGATGTTGCCCGACACCGGCGCTGATGCTACAGTCATCGGTCCCCATCATTTGCAATGCTTGGGGCTCTCTCCAAGTGATCTAGGACCGCCCCCCAAGGATCTCCGCTTTACCGCAGATGGTTCACAGATGATCCCGGCCCTAGGTTCACTCCAAGCACAAGTCACCTTTGGCAACAGGTCGTGTCAAGCCTGGATTGATGTGCATAACGGTGTCCCGATTCCTTTGCTGTCCTACAGACATTGTCAAGAGTTGGCCATCATCTCCCAGGACTTCTCCAAACCTATTCTCGAGGTAAAACACGCCAACAGGGTGCAAGAAAGGAGCAGCAACGACCCTGCTGCCGCCCTACCCCTGCCTCTTGCCAGTGACACCTCTCCTTCGGATGCTCGGAAATACTTCCTGAAGGAATTCAGCGACGTTCTGGTGACCAAGTCCGCTCTGGAATCCAAGCCTCTCAAGAAGATGGTAGGTCCCCCCATGAGGATCCACTTGAGGGACGACGCGAAGCCCTTCGCTATTTACACCCCTCGACTGGTCCCCCTGGCCTTCCGCGAGGCGGTCAAAAACGAGCTGGACTCCATGGTCGCCCAAGAAATTATTGCACCAGCCGGTGATGACCCGTCTCCATGGTGTCACCCTATAGTAGTCGTCGCAAAACCCAAAGGTGGTGTTTGGATCACCACTGACCTCTCCAAGCTCAACAGCCAGGTGTCTCGTCCTGCGCACCCTTCTCCCACGCCCTTTGCAGCTATACGCAGTGTGAACCCGAAGGTGCGCTTCTTCACGACGATGGACGCCGTGTATGGATACTGGCAGATAGAGCTTGCCGAAGAAGACCGACCACTCACAACTTTCATTACCCCGCATGGACGTTACAGTTATTGCCGTGGCCCCATGGGATTCGCCGCTACAGGAGACGCTTTCTGTCTTCGAGGTGACATGGCTCTACAAGGTTTGGCAAACTGCGTGAAAGTGGTCGACGACATACTCGTGTACAACGAGGATTACATGGATCACCTCTGCCGTATCTACGAGGTACTCAACAGGTGCCGGAAGCACGGCATCACCCTAAATGCCGACAAGTTTGTTCTGGCCAGCTCTTCAGTTGACTTTTGTGGGTGCACCCTCTCAGGGAATGGTATCGCAGCTGACCCGGAAAAGGTCCGCGCCATCACGGATTTTCCCACCCCTGCTAACCTCACGGACTTGGGGTCCTTCATCGGTCTCGTCAACCAGTTAGCAGAGTTTTCGTCGGACATCTCCGCAGCTGCCCAACCACTTCGCCCCCTGATGAGCCCCAAGAGGACATTCCTGTGGACCCCCGACCATGACAAGGCCTTCCAGCAAGTGAAACAGGCCCTGTCTCATCCACCTGTCCTCGCCACGTTTGACCCAGCCTTGCCGACAGTTCTGCAGACAGATGCCTCACGCTTGTATGGCGTGGGATACGCCCTACTGCAGGATCATGGTGAAGGGCAGTTCCGGCTCGTCCAGTGTGGCTCGCGTTTCCTCTCTGACACCGAGACGCGCTACGCCACTATTGAGTTGGAGCTGTTGGCTGGGGTTTGGGCGATGTCCAAGTGCAGGTTTTACCCTATAGGCCTGCAACACTTTCACCTTGTGACCGACCATCGCCCGCTTGTCCCGACCCTCAACCACTACACGCTGGACGCCGTTGAGAACCCTCGCCTCCAGCGTCTGAAAGAGAAGCTCTCGGCGTACATCTTCACAGCAGTGTGGCGTGCTGGTAAGGAGCTCTGCATCCCTGATGCCTTATCCCGCTCTCCTGTCAGCCGCCCTACTCCAGAAGACCATGTACTCGACGTCGATCTCGCTCTTTCCGTCAGGACTGTGGTCACTCTACACGCCGCCCAATCCCTTCGTTCGAACCTGTCACCAGATGACGACAAGGCAATGGAGGACCTTCGAACAGCGGCCCGAGATGACCCTTCCTACGTCCGACTCGTCGAGTGTGTGAGGAATGGATTTCCTAGCAACCGCTACGATCTTCACAACACCCTGCTCCCGTATAGGAAACCCCGCGATGAACTCTACTGCGACGGAGACCTTGTTCTGTACGGAGCACGTGTAGTTGTCCCTGCTGCATCACGTCCCCACGTCTTGGCTCGCCTTCACGACAGTCACCGTGGAGCTGAGGCCACCAAACGACGTGCACGGCAGACTGTGTTCTAGCCCGGCATCAACTCCGACATCTCCAATGTTGTCCGTGCGTGTGAGCCCTGCCAAGTATTACAACCCAGCCAGCAGTAGGAACCCTTCATGAGTGACGACAACCCCACCCGCCCCTTTGAGTCTGTGTCGGCCGACTTTTTCTCTGTGTCAGGAAAGTCCTTCCTTGTTATCGTCGACCTCTCTTTGGTTGGCCGGTTGTCATCAAGTGTGGTAATGACACAACGTCTGCCGCCACCATCAGCAAGTTCCGCCACTACTTCCGTGACGTTGGCGTTCCTGTACGCCTGCGAACCGACGGAGGGCCTCAGTTCACAAGCCGGGACTTTGCTGTGTTCCTTGACCGATGGGGAGTCCGGCATGTGTTGTCATCGCCCCATTACCCGCAGTCCAACGGCCACGCTGAGGCTGCTGTCAAATCCTTGAAGCACCTCATCCTTAAGGTGGTCCCTTCTGGGAATATTGACTGCGAGGCCTTCGACCGGGGTCTTCTTGAACTCCGCAACACACCTAACTACACCGGACGCTCCCCTGCCCAGGTTTTGTATGGACGCCCCCTTCGTTCTTGTGTCCCTGCTCACCCTCAATCCTTCTCCAAGGAGTGGCAGGCCAAGACAGAGGATTGTGATCGCCGAACCGCCGAGCGTGTTCAAGACGTCGTCGCCCGCCACAACGACCACGCCCGTTCTCTCCCCAGGTTGAGTGTCGACACCCAAGTCCGTGTTCAGGACCCGACCTCCCTACGTTGGGACAAAGTAGGCATAGTCATGGGTCTCGGTAGGTCACGGGACTACCAGGTGCGATTACCCAGTGGTCGTGTGTGGTGGAGGAACCGCCGTTTTCTCCGCCCCATAACAACGCCTTCTGCTGACCCCGCCACCAGTGTTGAGTCCCATACCCTTCCCAGTGATCAAGTCCCTCGATGCTCAGAACGGATCCAAAAGAAAAGGTCCGCTCAAGACTTTGCTATGAGCGTATAGGGGGGAGGGAGGTGTATGTATATTATGTATGCTGTATTATATATTATGTATGTATATTATGTATGTGCTCCATTTATATATATTATTTATTCAGCCTAGCTAGCAGCGTGTGGCAATGTAATTACCATGTCCCACATGCTTAATTAATGTGCCTGGCGACATATGGAAACTGTTAATGTATCACTTGCCATACGTCGCCTATAGAGCAGTTGACCAGCAGACAGGTTGAGGAGCGCTACTCCCCTTGTGTACATATCTCTTATCCAGTAAATTGAACCTACAAAACCATACAGGTGTTTGTGTTCGCTCCTGTATATTGAACTTATTACCCAGAACACGAACAATCCCCATAAAAACCGACTCAACTGAATGTACTTGAATAAATAAGAATAAGTTAGAGTAAGTGAGTCACAAATGGGAAGATAATTAAATAATTCAATTCATGTTCTTAAAGGAGTACTGTCTAGCAACCATGGAATTTAAGGGAATAAGTGATTGTATATTAAAATAAGAGTGATGCCGGAAGGGTGAAAATATACCGTTAAGGAGTTAAATCAAATGAATACTAATTAACATAAACTATATTAAACACAGACATCACAATATATACACAGCAATCACAACCAACTGGTTATTTCCTACCAAACAGGAGATTCCTTAACACCAGGATCCCTTCCTAGGCCTAAGTTAACGTGCCACTAATTATGAGATATCACTAGGGTATTGTAGAAGACTGAACAAGGCACGTCTGTACTGGGTTGGTGTGGACACGTCCTACCTATAGCCTGTACCAACGGTTACTAGAGAGAGTGTCTCTGGCCACCCAGCATATGAATGAGGAGCGTCTTAGATCATGTGACTCAGGACAGTTGCCAAATAGTCTTATAACTAATTAATACTACTCTTGGTTTGACTTAACAGAGTAACACAAATGATGCATATTAATGACATATAGAGATATACAATTAACCTAAGTAACTACTAACAACAATAAGATAATAGTAAAAATAACAAGTTATTAATAGGTTGTGTGGAGTGGAGGCGTAAAGAGATACCACATGACTTGCTTGTTGCTATGGGGTTATGGGCACATAACAGTGTATACTCCAGGACTCTTCCTAATACAACATCTTTCCTAGTTTCATGAGCAATCATTCCGGAGGTGAATGGAAAATCTTCTGCTATCATGGTTACAGCATAAACCTTAGGCTCTACTCAATCATTTGATCCACTACATGGCAACCTTGACAAAGCATCTGCATTGGAATGATCATCTGAACGTCTGTGCTGTATCTCATAGTCATATGCCTACAATATCAAAGCCCATCTCTGCATTCTTGCTGCAGCAAGTGTAGGAACAGGTGATTTAGGACCCAAAATTGCCAAGAGAGGCTTGTGATCAGTTATTAAAACAAAATTCCTCCCATATAGATACTGGTGAAATTTCTTTACTCCAAATATGATAAACAAAGCCTCTTTCTCTATTTGTGCATAATTTTTCTTGCTTTGGGTAAGAGTTCTCGAGGCATATGCAGTGGGTCTTTCTTCACCGTTATCCATTATGTGACTTATGACAGCACCTAATCCATAGACCAATGCATCACAAGCAAGCTTTAGTGTTCTACTGGTATCATAGTGGACCAAAACATCAGTACTAGACAGAGCAGCTTTACAATCTTCAAATGACTTCTGAGTTGCACTGTTCCATTTTCATGGTATCCCTTTCTTTAATAGTTCATGCAGAGGGGCTAAAACTGATGAAAGTCCACTCAAGAACCTTGAATAATACTGTATCATACCTAGGAAAGCTTTCAATTCACTGACATGTTTTGAAGCAAGTAAATTTACTATGGCTCCTACTTTATCTTCTACAGGTCTCAGCCCTTCTGCATTCACTTTGTAGCCAAGATAAGTTACTTCTTTAGCTAGGAATGAACATTTGCTCTTGTTGAGCATGACATTGTGTGCCAACAATCTTTCGAATACTGTGGCTAGAGTTTTGACATGATTTTGGATGTCGCTGTCAACAATAAGGACATCATCCTGAAAACATAACACATTGGGAAGACCCACAAGAATTTTGTCCATGATGCACTGAAATAACTTTGGTGCACTTTTAACACCATAAGGCAACCTTTTGAACTTATACAATCCTTTATGAGTGTTGATGGTAAGGTACTGTTGACTTTCAGCATAAACAGAGACCTGAGCATATGCTTGGGACAAGGTCTAACTTAGTGAAAATGATTCCACCTGTTAGTGCAGCAAACAAATCTTGAGATGTGGGTAAGGGATATTGCTCATCCTCAACAGCTTGATTAATGGTAACTTTATAATCACCACATATGTCTAACAGATTTATCAGCTTTAGGTACAATTACTATTGGAGCAGCCCAATTGCTCTTGGCGGTTTTCACAATAATTCCCTCACTCACAAGTCTGTCTAATTCCTTCTCAACCTCACCTTTCAATGCACAAGGAACAGGTCTGGACTTAGCATATATGAGTGTAACATCTTTGTCAATGGTGATATGAGCTTCATAACCCTTTATACCATCCTGTCCCTTTACAAATAAAATCTTGTAATTTTTAAGCAAGTTCTCAAGACCTGGAATATTGTTACACATTCTAACACTAAATATCTCCTTCCAGTCCATCTCACATTCACGCAATCAGTTCTTACCTAACAAAGTTGGTCTATTCACATAACTAGCTATAATTAATGGCAACTTTCAATTCTGATTTTTGTACTTTACCTCACACTCTAATTTACCTTCTGTGTTCAAAATCTCTCCAATATAAGTTCTCAACTTGAAACCTGAGTCTTCTAAAGGCACATGCGCAAATAGTTTCTCATACATATCCTTACTCATTATGGAGAAATCAGCTGCAGTATCCACTTCCATGGTTACAGGTGTGTCATTAATACACAAGTCCACATTATACCTATGTTTAACTTTCTCTTCATGACTGGTGTAAATAGTAAACACATGGGCACTCTCATCATTATCAGATCCAAAATTACTAACACTCTCATGAATACTGTTTTTCATTTCCTTCTCTCCACCTTCAACGGAATGTACTATACCTTTATCACTTCTACAGGCAGGAGCAATATGTCCAATACGTTGACAATTGTAACATTTTGAATTCTTGAACTTACACTGAAAGTTATCATGTTTTCCTCAGCACCTCTTACATTTTAAATCAGCATGTGTTCCTTGTTTTATGGTATACTTATTTCTTTTAGCTACAGTTAGTTTACACACTGAGCCACTACTGCCAACTGTTTCATTACCAGCATTGGGAACAAATTATCTGTTTTTCTCGGCCAATTCCAAGCTTGTAGCTATCTGACATGCACTTTCAAAAGTTAAGTTAGTGGTGCTCATTAACTTATTCTGTATTTTTTCATAATTCAGGCCTATTACAAACCTGTCTCTTAGAGCTCGGTTCAAGAACTGTCCAAAGTTACAGTGAATGGATAGCTTCTTCAAAGCTACTATATAATTACTTACTAATTCATCTTTATCTCTATCTCTGGTGCCAAATCTGTAACTTTCAGCGATCTCAAGTGGAGCAGGATCAAAATGTTGCTTCAGAAACTTGGTTATCTGAAACAGTGAGGAGTCCTTGGGTTTGTCTGGAGTAAGCAGATTGACCAGAGTAGAATAAACATTAGCTCCTACCTCTGTCAAAAAGATTGCCTTCCTTTTCTCTTCAAGGGTCTTTCTCTTCTGAGCATCACCACCGTCGTCCATTACTTCATTTGCCAGAAAGAAGAAGTCCGTTCTCTCACAATATGATGTGAAATCTTCCTTGTCTGCATCATACTCCCCCAATCGTCCGATGTATCCAGTGACGCCAGCCATGGTTGCTCTATTCACTTAAATTCTCCAGGTTTAGATTAGCCTTCCCTTCAGTGATCACTATCCTCTCTTCAAGAACTTCACCAACACTTTGTGAATCCCATCCTCGTCACCAGTGTAGTATCTTGCTTTATTTAATGGAAGAATGACAAGTCACATGGTCGGTCCGGCTGGGGCGTTTTTCTCTGTTGTTCATTACAACGTGCCTAACACATTTCGTGTTTACACAAGCCTAAACACTTTCTGACTTTGGTAAGAAGTAACATAATATATAATGTATATATAATCAATAAGGCAGCATATAAACATACATATATATAACACTATAACAGCATCCTCTCTTGCGAACACCGAGGAAAAGAAGCCGTTCAATGTCTCAGCTTTATCCTGGTCAGAATCTGCGTAACTACCATTCACCAGCCTCAGATCTGATATTCCTACTCGCGTTTTCAATTTCGACTTTGCATAGCGGTAAAACGCCTGTGGGTTTGACTTGACCTCGCGTGCAACCAGCCTTTGGAACTCCTTTTCAGCCCTTCTACACTCTATCTTTGCTTGGTTTCTGGCTCTTGCATACATCCTCCTGTCTTGCTCATCGTTTGACCCAACCCACGTCTTGAATTTCTGTGTTTTCTTCTTAATTTTGTCGACCGCCGCATGGTTCATGTGTAGGGATCCCCTCATATTCCTAGAAGCACTGGGTTTGGTCTTTGGTATATATTTATCGATCAAATGGGTCACTTTACTAGTTTTAATATTCAGAGTAGTGTCTGCGTTCTTGTGCCTAAATGAGTCAGACCAGTGGATACACCTCATCTCTTCCCTCATCCCATTGTAATTTCCTTTGTAATATTTGCACCTTGGCTTGGCCTAATCTTGAACTTGGTAACAGTTAAATCTGAATGACAACACTACATCATGACTGGTGCCAACTGGGGCAAGGTGTTCCAGTTTGGCCACCATACCCTCCTCGTTTGTTATGATGAGGTCTAGTGGCTTGGGTGTTTGCTCCCCTCTGTAATGTGTCGGGTCTCTAACACGTTGGAACAGAAAATTATATCTCAGAGTTTCTACAAAAAGAGTAGCAGAGTTATTCAAGTCATTTGGGGTGAACCCATTTCTCCAGTCGATGTCGCCATAGTTAAAGTCCCCCATGATAAGGAGGTGGCTAGGGTTGAGCATCGCTGCGTTGTCTATTAAGGCTCTTAAGTTCCCTTTGATATAGTGGGCCACAGTTTGGGGATCTGTAGATACACCCGACAATAAGTAAGTCCCTTCCCTTTAATTCAATTTTACACCACTTAGACTCTTCACAAACATCCTTTCCCTGTACCCTCGCCTGGCTGGCTCTCAGGTCTTGCATAGCATAGATAACCACACCCTTCTTGTAAGTATTTTGAGAAAGGTTCGTAAATGAGTCATATCCAGCATTACTGAACTCACATTCCTCTGGGTCAATTCTCCTGTTCCTGTACAATAGTTCTGCAACTCCTAAAATATCGGATTGGTACCTTCAGTAGCGTTTCAAACTCCTCTCTCTTATCAAAGAACGTGTCAGTATTAATTGTAGTATCTTACCCGATTTAATGGGAGATGAGAAGCCACATGCTCAGTCTTACTCAGGGCGTTTATTCGTTGTTCTTGTGTACCATGTGTCAAACACATTCGTCATTACACAGGCCTAAACACATTCTAACTTTGGTAAGAAGTAACATAATATATAATGTACATATAATCATTAAAGGCAGCAAATAAACATACACATATATAACACCATTTCTCCCTTTCAAAAGAGTACATGGCTGCTACAAATCCTAAATAAACAAAACTTACAGAATTACATACGTCACGGAAGAAGAGAATAGAACACAAGAAATATAACTTCCTAACTCAACAGTTTTAAAAGACCTGTTCAAAATTCCGATAATTAGAGGTCTAATTTCATTACAGGTCTCCTTACTCTGTTTGATCGTCTAGGACTATTCCCTCCATCATGTTTTACAGGGATTTCATATGCACTCTGTGCATTATGAGTGACAGACGTATCATCACTACAGTCAGTTGACACAGTGAGTGGATGCTGGGAAATATCATCTTTGACCTCATCATCGTCATGATCATATGCAACTGTGTCAAGTTTATCATCATGTCCTGGTGCTACATTCATCTCGTCATGTGCCTGAATGATGTGATCCACATGAACATATCTCAAAGAGTTACCGCATTTCACTAAATATGTCCTAGATCCACATACCTTGTCAATGACACCAGTTATCCACTTTGCATGTACAGTACCATAACATTTAGCCATGTTCCTAACTCTCACCTTATCATTTACCTTGAACACTTTTTCACTGGAACTCTTATCATGATACATCTTTTGTTGAGCTTGTTTCCTCTCTACAGCTTCAAACAGACTTGGCTTAACTAAACTTAATCTTGTTCTCAACTGTTTCTTCATCATTAACTCTGCAGAAGTAGTTCCTGTCACACTATGTGGTGTGGTTCTGTATCTGATTTAGAAATTTGCTAGTTTGTATTTCATTGATTTTCCTACAATTCCTTGAATTACCTGCTTGGAAAGTGCTTCCTTTACAATTCTAACTGATCTCTCAGCTGCACCATTAGAGGCAGGATGATACTTTTTTACTTTTATCCTCTTCGCCACTGATCGGCTTGTTAGCCGCTTGGGCGATCGGTCACGTCTCTTTTCATTTATATTCTTCACCAAAAGATCGGCTCGCTAGCCGCCTGGGCGATCGGTCACGTCTCTGTCACGCACTGTTGGCAAATACTGGGCATGCACCGGCTCCTGAATGTACCTGAACCCGCTCCAGTGTTGGTCAAGTCTTCTCTTGAAAGAGCTCACACTCGGTGCCGTCACAACACTCTCTGGTAGATTGTTCCAAGAGTTTACAACCCTCACTCCGAAAAAGTTTGCCCTCACGGTTTTCTGGACTTGCGGCTTCTTCAATCTTGAGCTGTGACCCCTTGTGGGGCGAGCGTCCGCCAGCTCCAAGTAAGGACACTCAACTGAGTAGTGCCCCCTGAGATGCTTATAAACCTCAACTAGGTCCCCCCTTGCCCGTCTGTAGTATAAGCTAGGCAAGTTCAGGCGCTCCAATCTCTCAGGGTAGCTGAGGTGCCGAAGTGCAGGCACCAGTTTGGTGGCCCTCCTTTGAACATTTTCAACCAACTGACAGTCCCTAGCATATCTCGGGGACCAGATGGGGTGACAGTACCCCAGATGGGGAAGCACTTCACTCCTGAAGATCGTCACGAGGGACGGACCGTCTAGATATCTGAACGACCTTCTTGTAAGACCCAATAATTTATTTGCCTGATTTACCTTCTTCTCACAATGGCCCGAGAACTTCAGCTCATTGTCAACATACACACCTAGGTCCTTCTCACACACAGTCTCAACTAGTACATTTTCTTCATCCCGTTGGGACATATGGTACGCCTCCTTACCGTTGGTACGCCCCAGGTGCATCCTCTTACACTTCGTGACATTGAATCTCAGCAGCCATTCCTTCGACCATTCCTGGAGCCCACAGAGGTCCTTCTGCAGCTCTTCACAGTCCGCTTGGTTCTTAATTTCCCGAAATAACTTGCCATCATCGGCAAACATTTGTATGGAGGAGTGTACAACGTCAGGCATATCATTTATGAAACAAACAAACAACAGCGGGCCCAATACACTACCCTGCGGTACCCCACTTGTTACAGGTACAGATGACGATTTCGTGCCATTAATCACCACACATTGCTTGCGGTCATGTAGAAAGTCTTCTATCCACGCTAGGACATTTCCCCGAATTCCGTACCCTTCCAGTTTGATTTTCAGCCTTTCGTGGGGTACACTGTCGAAAGCCTTGGCAAAATCTAGGTAAATATTGTCGATATTACCACCCCGTTCTAGAATATGGGTCCAAATATCCAATACCTTGAGCAATTGTGTCAAGCAAGAGCGCCCCGGCATAAAACCGTGTTGGCAATCTTTTACAAGGTTGTTTCGTAGTAGATGTTCCATCGCGGCATCTCTGATAATACTCTCAAGTACTTTACATATTATGCTGGTCAGGCTCACCGGTCTATAGTTGTTCGTGGAGTGACTATCGCCCTTCTTGAAGATAGGACTCACATAAGCCACTTTCCATTCACTGGGGACCATTTGTTCATCCAGGCATTTACAAAACAGAATCTTCAGGGGCTCTGCAAGCTCGTTGCACAGCTCTCTTAGCACTCTAGGATGCACCATGTCAGGTCCAGGACTCTTATGGACCTTTAGCCTGGACAGTTTATTTCTAATACCCTCTTCTGTGAACACAATGTGGGTCAGTGCTGTGTCGAACCGTCTGTCCTCAAACGCAGGAAGGTTAGTTGCATCCTCTCTTGTGAACACTGAGGAAAAGAAGCTGTTCAATGCCTCAGCTTTATCCTGGTCAGAATCTGCGTAACTACCATCTTCAAGCCTCAGGTCTGATACTCCTACTCGCGTTTTCAATTTCGACTTTGCATAGCGGTAAAACGCCTTTGGGTTTGACTTGACCTCGCGTGCAACCAGCCTTTGGAACTCCTTTTCAGCCCTCCTACACTCTATCTTTGCTTGGTTTCTGGCTCTTGCATACATCCTCCTGTCTTGCTCATCGTTTGACCCAACCCACGTCTTGAATTTCTGGGTTTTCATCTTAATTTTGTCGACCGCCGCATGGTTCATGTGTAGGGATCCCCTCGTATTCCTAAAAGCACTGGGTTTGGTCTTGGGTATATATTTATCGATCAAATGGGTCATCTTACTAGTTATGATATTCAGCGTAGTGTCTGCGTTCTTGTACCTTAATAAGTCAGGCCAGTTGATACCCCTCATCTCTTCCCTCATCCCATTGTAATTTCCCTTGTAATATTTGCACCTTGGCCTGGCCTTATCTTGAACTAGGTAACAGTTAAATCTGAATGACAACACTGTATGGTGACTGGTGCCAACTGGGGCAAGGTGTTCCAGTTTGGCCACCATACCCTCCTCGTTTGTTATGATGAGGTCAAGTGGCTTGGGTGTTTGCTCCCCTCTGTAATGTGTCGGGTCTCTCACATGTTGGAACAGAAAATTATCTCTCAGAGTTTCTACAAAAAGAGTAGCAGGATTATTCAAGTCATTCGGGGTGGACTCGTTTCTCCAGTCGATGTCGCCATAGTTAAAGTCCCCCATGATAAGGAGGTGGCTAGGGTTGAGCATCGCCGCATTGTTTATTAAGGTTCTTAAGTTCCTTTGATTTAGTGGGCCACAGTTTGGGGATCTGTAGATACACCCGACGATAAGTAAGTCCCCTCCCTTTAATTTAATTTTACACCACTTGGACTCTTCAAAAACATCCTCTCCCTGTACCCTCGCCTGGCTGGCTCTAAGGTCTTGCCTAGCGTAGATAACCACACCCCTCCTGCAGGATTCTTGAGTTAGGTTCGTAAATGAGTCATATCCAGCAATACTGAACTCACATTCCTCTGGGTCGATTCTCCTGTTCTTGTACAACAGTTCTACAACTCCTACAATATCTGGTTGGTGTACTCTTAGTAGTGTTTCAAACTCCTCTCTCTTATCAAGGAACGTGTCAGTATTAGTGTACATGACATTCAAGCCAGAATTTGTTCTCGGTAACGTCTCTGCTCTTAGTAATAAACCCGCTCCACCCACATTCTCAGAAGCTGCAGCATTTGCTAAGTACACTGTATTTTGCAGGGTGTGGTTAAAAATGTCATTGTTTACACGGCGCTCGTTCCCTCCTGTCCAGTAGGCTGAGCTGGTGCCGCCTCCCGGGTGGGGGGTTGAGTGGGTGGAGGGTGCACTGCTGCCCCCTGGCCCTGTGTCGGCACACTTGTTTCCACTACCCTCCCCCTGAGTATAACCCATGTGCACCTGTCCCCGTTCCTCCTCGACTCCTCCCTCTTCTGCTTCAAGTCCTGCAGGAGCTTCTTGTGCTGTTCCCTCTGCATTACCGTGCGGTCTGGGTGAATAAATACATCCCGAAATGCCTCGCTCCTTGCTAAGTTTTTTGCCTGCCGAATAACTTGCCATTTCTCCTCCTCACTCCCTAGTGTGATCCTGAGGGGGCGAGGCTTAGCCCCCTGCTTTTGTCCCAGTCTCCTCACATCCTGAGGGGTTGCTGGAATCTTCAGAACCTCTGTGCAAATATTTTGAAACAGCACCTTGTCGTGTGTTTCCTTACTCACAGTTCCCTCTGCCTGGCTCTCTGGGACTCCAAAAACTATTACATTGTTCCTGCGCTGGAGCCGTTCCTGGTGTTCCTCCTCTCCCCTAACAGTAGGTGCGTTAATTTTCATTTCTTCGACACACTTTTTCAGAGTCCCAATCTGCTGTAGAACCTGTACTGATTCTGCATTACTCTCCGCCCCCCCCCGTGGCCCTCCTAATACGTCAGCATAACTCCTCTTAGCAACCACCTCCATTCTATTAGCTACTTCCTCAGTCTTAGCAAGGATCTCTTTCCCAACTTGCTCCAGTTTGTCAACCAGCAGGGCTCCTGCTTCATCTATTTTCGTCCCTAGAGAACTCGTTCCCTTATGGATTGCAATCGCTTCATTCACCTTGACTATGCAGCCAGAGCAATACCAGCAACAGCCATCATGCTTTACGGCAGTTAGTAACTTCCTAAACGTTGCATTAGTTAGGCCTGTATCCTCCATATCCGACGTCTCCCTGCAGTAATCACATATCAAACTCATGGTTGTTGTTGTTGTGGGGGGGGAAGGGTGCAGACTGTGTATAAATCTACACCTATTTCAAAAAAATAAAGAGAGAAAGAGTACTTAGCTACTCTCTGTTGCCTATAGAGTTGTCGTCTGCGACTGTGTACACTGTATCTCCCTGTGAATGGTGTATTGTAGGCACAGTTTCAGTCCTTGAGAAAGCACACAATCAAAATAAAATTTAAAGTCTCTGTGGCACCTATGACACGACTTGGTTTCAGCTGGCACGGTGCCTTTCCAGCTTGCTTGCTAGTGAGCGCTCACTTTAAGTTATTTACAACTTCAGCGGTCACTGATGACACTATGAACTAGTACTGTACATATGCTTAACATCAATCCACTTTGAATGACTGTCAATTTATACAAGAAATTTGTCTGTTCCCTTATCACAAAAATCAATGTGTACTCTTTGGAAAGGACGGGTAGGCCATTTCCAGGTTTTCAAAGGTGTGCTGGGTGGCATACTTCTAACATTCTGACAAACAGAGCACTCACGTTCCATCTTTTCTATTTCACCATCCTGTTTAGGCCACCATACAAAACTTCTGGCCAATGCTTTCATAGCACATATACCTGGATGTTCAAAATGCAGTTCATTCAAAATTTGCCCTCTAAACACTGTGGAATTAACACTCTCATACCCCACAACACACATCCCTGTTCTACTGATAATTGACTTCTTCTTAAATGATACAGTTGAAAGTCTAAGGATGGACAAATCTCTGGCCATCCATTTAGTGTATATTCCAGGACTCTTCCTAATACAACATCTTTCCTAGTTTCATGAGCAATCATTCTGGAGGTGACTGGAAAATCTTCTGCTTTTTTTTCTTTTCTTTTCTCCTCTTCACCACTGATCGCTCGTTAGCCGCTTGGGCGATCCGTCACATCTCTGATTACTTTTCCTTTTCTTTTATCCTCTTCACCAAAAGGTCGGCTCATTGGCTTCTTGAGAGTTCGGCCACGTCTCTGTTACACACTGTTGGCAAGCACTGGGCATGCACTGGCTCCTGAATGTACCTGAACCCGCTCCAGTGTTGGTCAAGTCTTGTGAGAACGTCACTGCTGCCTCGACGCACAGATCAGACACTACCCAGCCGTCAGCACAGCTGTACTTGCATCCCGCTGTTCGTTCAAATTCTGGTTGTGATCTCATAATGTGTCCTGGGCTCGTGGGCTGATTCCCCAGACCTTCACAAATCGACTGTCAATCTCCGGACACCTACCCTAGCTACTACCGCGGCTGCCACGTCATCGCCACTTCCTCCACCGTCTGTGCCACGGTGTTTCTCCTGTGGAGCAAGACATCGCCCGCCAGCACTCAAGTGAGGAAGCTGACTTGACCTTCCCCCTGAGAGTGGATCACTGCTTTCCAAAATCTTCCCTAGGGCCGCTGCCGTAGGAAATATCTGTTCATTGTTTGATTCTATTAATTGTTTGACTCCCTTAATTGTTTGACTCCCGTAATTGATTGATTCTCTTAATAGTTTGATTCCATTAATCGTTGACTCCAGTAATTGTTTGACTCTCTTAATTGTTTGACTCCATTAATTGTTTGACTTCCCTAATTGTTTGACTCCCTTAACTGTTTCATTCTCTTAATTGTTGGACTCCCGTAATTGTTATTTGATATTTGTGTGAGTGGTGTCAGAGTTTTGTGTTATTTTCATAGTAAAGAGAGGTCAATCTATAACGGTTGTTTGTTATACCACGGAAACCATGGTTCTTGACTTTCCTCTTATAAGATCCTGATTAGGCTGGCAAGGGATTTCTATCCCTAAGTCCCAGGCCTTTACACTTATACACAGAGACGCAACACAACCTGACCCTCGCGTCTAACGCTAGACTGCCTGTATTATATGTACAGAGCAATCAGGTGCTGGGTAGTTGCTGTGTAGTAGAGGAGTTGCTGTGGAGGAGCTTCTTTAGAGGAGGTTTTCTCTGCTTAAGAGCTTGGTGTTGTCTGTCCCCATGGCAGGGCAGGGAGGATTTATAAGATTCTGCCGGATCAAGAGTCGTTGTTGTTGTTGTTATTGTTTAAGTTGTCGGACCGTAGACCCGTAGGCGCCCCGTTTGGTGGTTCCAGCTGGAGCTCTTGGAGCAGCCAGACCGGATTTGGGATTTAGGGTTGGAGGTTGTCCTACCTCCAGATATGAAAGGATACTGCAGGATGTTAGGGTAGCAAAGTGGTTGCTGGTCAGTGTGGGGTGTAGCTGCCAGGAGGCCAAAGGCTATAGTGCACTGGAGACGAAGGTTAGATCTAGCCTTCCTCCCATAATGTGGATGGGCTCTCCAGTGTTTAGGAGGGCGATCTCGGATGTGTCTTGAAAGGTGGTGTATAGGTCATCATTTGTGGGGCTTACCGAGCTTAGGAAGGGATGATGTGCATTAAAATCCCCTCCTATGAGTGTGGCGTGGCTAGCAGCCAAAGCGAATAATTGAGTCACCTCCAGTGAGCCCCTTGGGTTCCTGTAGATATTGTGGACAGTTATTTCCCGTTCTAAGAGGGTTACTTTGACGGCCTGTGTCTCAATGTTTTCCCCACATGGCAATTGCTGCATGACCTCGTTGGAGGATATGCTCGACTTGACTAAGATCATACAACCTCTTGTCGACGCCTGCGTGAAATGACCCCTGTATGTCTTGTAGCCACTGAATTTGAAACAGTGGTGTTCTTGTAGGAGTGTTTCTTGTAGCAATATAATGTCAAGCTTGTCTTTGGCTGCTGCTTCTTGCAGTAGGTGTTTCTTGTTTTTGATGCCCTAAGCATTCCATGAAAGGATGTTCAGGGTGCTGGTGTTTTTCACCACCTTTTCATCGGGGATTTCTAGTGATCCTCGATGGATATGTTCAGGTCTGATTCCTACTGGATCAAGTTCATATTCCCTTGTTCTGAGGTGGTTTTTGCCTTCTGGGCCGTGGTTTGGTTCAGGGAAGCTGAAACATCCTGTTTCTCTCTGGGAGCTGACGGTATCTTTGGTTCCCTGGTGGCCATTTTCGGTGTAGAGTGCACCTCGGCTGTCACTCATGTGGGGGCCGGCATGGTGTCCTCCACTCAGGTAGCTCGGGCTGGAGCTGTGGTAACTTGTCCAAGAATACTCCCCATGAGTATTTGGAGCTGTGTAGGCTGGATCTTGTGGCCCAGTAGTCCGGCGAGGCGCTCCGCGAAAGTTGTCAGTACTTTGGCTAAATCTGATACGTGTATCATTCCTTCTGGTGCTTTGGTGTGTGTTTGTTTTGTCTTTTTCGTAGTTGTTGTCGTTGTCTGCTGCTTGGGGGACTGAGGTGTGGCCATAAGGAGGCCAGGAAACTGGGCCTCACTTTGGGTGTTGACCAGTTGAGGGGGTTCGCTTTGTTGTCTTTGCCTTTGGGTTCCCTACAGAAAGGTACTTGGTGGGGCTGGTGTGCAAGCAGTGGAGGCCGGTCTTGCTGCTGGAGGTAGTGCTGGTCGGCTTGCTGGACCCTGTTTGTCCTCTCGAAGCATCCATGGTTCCAAGCTTGGTGTTTGCCCCAGCAGTTGGCACGCTTGGGGGCAATTTATTCCCCATTCTTCAACTTGGTGAGGCAGGA
>NW_024711292.1:19550942-19582198 GCF_018991925.1 Homarus americanus
CGCTGAGTGAGGCTACCTGGTATCTACCTACCTTGTTTCAACGTGGGTGGTTGCTCAGCGTTGGGTAATTAACCACGTCCACGTACTAGCTCTTCAAACCTTCACTTGTTCAACACATCTTGAAGTGGACCAGCCTCACTCCTAAACTGACATGGGACTGAGTGGGGCTTTACACCACACTACGTCGCAGGAAACTGACGAACGGATGTAACTACTATGTGCCTCTGGTGAGTCTTTCCCAACCAACTGTTAGTACTAATATCTAACGTATCTGTAATAGTTGATCCACAGATTGTATTATCTCAGTCTCTTGATGTGGTTATCACGGGTATATTACCTTTATCATTTGAAATACTCATAATGCAAGTCCTTACCGGCAACCCCTGACTTTAATTATTTTATCTCAAATGTACATTAGAAGTTAAAAATATTCCTCTATTTAATTTCATCATCGTTTTATAGTATATCACAGAAAAATACACGAGTTTATTCTGAATTCGATGTATTTTTTCATATATATATGTTCAGTGGCGTAGCTAGAGTGGTATGCCCAAGCGCCCTTGAGTTTGCTGCCCCCCTCCCTCCCGTGCCCCCACAAAATTACATATGCACAGTGACTCACTCTTTTATAAATAGTTTGTGTACCATTATAATATTACTGTACTTTCACATACTCAAAATAGTATGCTTTAAATACACACCAAACATACTTAAACTTTATAAGTAACAGTTAAACAAAAGCAAAAACGACATATAGGATAGGAAAAGTAAAAAAAATTAGGACCATCTTTATTTCTGAAATTAAAACACAATTTTACTTTACATACCAAATATAGTATGCTTTAATTACACCCCAAACATACTTAAACTTTATAAGTAACATTAAACAAAAAGCAAAAACGACATACAGGATAGGAAAAAAGTAAAAAGTGTAAAAAATTAGGACCATCTTTATTTCTGAAATGAAAACTACAACTTTCTACAAAGTAACTTTTCTTGTTTTTTGTTGGCAAATTCTTCAATGACATTGTCAAAAACTATTTCATCTGTCAATTGTCGCTCTATAGACAGTATGGCAAGATTTCTCAACCGCAAGGTGCTCATAATAGATCTTAAGTCATTCTTGATCAGTTTTAGTTTCGAAAACTCCTCTCACAGGTAGCAACACTAACAGCAAGAGGAAAATCCTCAGCATTATTACTATATTTGGAACCGAGTTCCCAAGGTTATACTTTTGAATAAACTGCAAGAGTTCAAGGGCCTTTCCACGTCTGTATTCTGTCTTTATAGTTATAGCAGCAACAGCAACAAAATGCTGAAGTCTTTTCTCAACGAGGAACTCCTTATCAATGTCGTCGTGATCGTGATCTATTTGACACTCATATTTATCATCCAAAAGATTCAATGGGGTAAGGAAGGCATATTTCAGCAAGTTCATAAAGCTGTTGAAATCTCAAGTTATTTCTTGATCACTTGTCCAGAGAAGAAAACATTTCTCCCCCAATGTCGTATGGCAATTCAGCATCTAGTGATCCTTCACCAAACTATTTAATTATGTCCGTAACTTTGAAAGCCCTTATTGTTGTCAGACAAAAGCCACCCCGATCAAAGTAGGGGCTTTTGTCTGGGTGGCTTTTGGGGGCTTTTGTCTGGGGCTTTTGTCGGGCTGTCTGTACCCACATGAGGATAGTGTCTTAGTATAAAATCGCAATGCTGTGAAACAAAATCTTAATATTTAATCTCAGTACCGCAGCAAAAGTCACATTAATATTTTTTAACCAATACTTTAATATTTCTTACCTTATAGTATTAGGTCTTCCAACGAAGTAAATAACTGGATCGAAACACAAGAGAACTTAAAGTCGTCTAGCCTCGTCTTGTCACGATGGAGACTTGTGCAGAACTGAAGTGAATTGCTTGTAACTGGTGGATTGGTCGGCTGTACATGAACTGATATGGCCCGAGATCATGGTGTTGTGCAGCTTGGAGACGTTAATCCTTTTTGTTGGGGGCGTTAATCCTCGTTGTGTCTGACCTAACACCTGACCCACACCACATGAGCTCACTGGCGTACTTGTTTGAAGTTGTTTCTTAATCCTCAACAGGTTACAGGTTGTGTGTGGCGGGGGGATAGAAGGGTGTAGCTCATGACGTGGCCGTGATGATGTGGGTCAGGTGGTCTGACACGACAAGGATTAACTTGCCGCCGATACAAAGGATGGATTAACGTCTCCAGTAGCTGCAGATATGGGTGATGAGCAGACCCAAAAGTGCCGCCCCGTCAGATGCCCTGGGGCGGACTGCCCCCTTAGCTACGCTAGTGTATATGTTGATAAATACTCACACAGGACTATATTGTCAGTGCTCTCACGATGTTTATGTGACTTAATGTTTAGTGTATATACCTGACGTGTATAAACAATGTACTGCACATTGACAGTACAGGTGTATGGCCTGATAATGAGTAGGTCCTATTTATCCATTGTTTACTACCTCAACTATCTCCAAACTCGCTCTTCTTTCATGTCTCTAGATTGAGTGTCTCTGTATCTTGGCTAAGGACGTCTGCCAAAGAGCGTTGTGACCGGAAGACCAGACTTGATCAACACTGATGCAGGTACAGACACACCCCTTATCAACAGTGTAACAGAGACGTGACCGACCGCCCATGTGGTAACAGACCAATCACTGGCGAAGAGGATAAAAGTAAAAGGTATGTACTGATAACACTACGAGTATATTGTCTCTGTCCAATAGAATGAGTTACTGTCTGGATAGCATAGTACTTGACGATTGTTGTTGTTATTACCTTACCACCGAAGGGGTTTGTGTTGTAATGGAGTGACCCTGTGTGAGACATTTAATTGAATGTATGTGGTGTAATGGTTAGCGTGTTCACCTAGCATGCGAGCGGACTCGAGTTCAATACACTGACGGTGAAACTGGCAAGTCTCTCTACGCTATTTTCCTCTGTCTACCCAGCAGTAATCGGGAACCTGGATGTTAAACGATTTGCGGATCGTGTTCCGGGTAATGGTTAACCAGTGCAGTTGGGGAGTTGTCCGTCTTCTCGGATTATTCCTTGGCACTGGGTCATGCAGCTTGTTGTGTTGGTGACACGAAGGGCAACCATTATGATTTTTTATTATTATGTATGTATCGACCATAACTTCCTAGATCATATAATGAGATCCAACCCAGGAGGTGAAGGTCAGAGGTCAAAGGTCAAAGATGAAGGTCATCAAAAGTTCCAAAACAACAACATTAATTACAATATCTACCTACCTACCTTTGAATTCAAGCACCTACCTGATTTAATACCTGCCGCAATACAGAATAGGAAACAAGACATACTGTACATATACTCTCTCACCAGATATAAATTGTAACAAACTATCCAGATGTGTTCATGCTTGCAATAGGTGATATGTGGTGAAGAATCATTGATAATTATGGGGTACTGTGGCCCACCTGACACGGGATACGGGTATGTGTGTGAGGCCAGTGTGTTCTTGTTATTTTTCTGAGTGGTGCTGTTGTTGGTCTAATTTTTCATCTTATCTTGTTATTACTACTACTACTACTCCTACTACACGTATAAGGCAAAAAAAAGTACAAGAAATTATAAATATACTTTATTATAACTTAAAGATATAATTTCTATTCTTGAACTCTTGTCAAAATGGAATTTGTGATATAGTAATGAAGTTATATGCATAGTATAGTAATATATTTATTTATTTATAATTTGTGTTAGCTCGCCTACAAAGGGTCACAGCTCAAGATCGAAGAAGCTGCAGGTCCAGAAAACTGTGAGGGCAAACTTTTTCGGAGCAGAGTTGTGAACTCTTCGAACTATCTGCCAGAAAGTGTTGTGCCGGCACCGAGTGTGAGTTCTTTCACGACTAGACTTGACCAACACTGGAGCAGGTTCAGGTACAGACAGGAGCCGGTGCATACCCAGTACTTGCCAACAGTGCGTAACAGAGACGTGACCGATCGGCCAAGGGCTAACGAGCCGATTAGTGGTGAAGAGATAAAATTAAGAGATCCAATTCACACTAATTCAGCTTATGTGTATAGATAGTGCAGGTATACAAACAATGTAGGTGGTGCAGGTATATAAACAATGTAGATATATGGTGCAGGTATATAAACAATTTAATGTAGATAGATAGTAGGTATACAACGTAATATAGCCAGTATAGGTATACAAACAATATACATAGACAGTACAGGTATACAAACAATATACATAGACAGTACAGGTATACAAACATTATACATAGACAGTACAGGTATACAAACAATATACATAGACAGTACAGGTATACAAACATTATACATAGACAGTACAGGTATACAAACAATATACAGACAGTACAGGTATACAAACAATATACATAGACATACAGGTATACAAACATTATACATAGACAGTACAGGTATACAAACATTATACATAGACAGTACAGGTATACAAACATTATACATAGACAGTACAGGTATACAAACAATATACATAGACAGTACAGGTATACAAACATTATACATAGACAGTACAGGTATACAAACATTATACATAGACAGTACAGGTATACAAACATTATACATAGACAGTACAGGTATACAACATTATACATAGACAGTACAGGTATACAAACATTATACATAGACAGTACAGGTATACAAACATTATACATAGACAGTACAGGTATACAAACATTATACATAGACAGTACAGGTATACAAACATTATACATAGACAGTAATATATAAAACATTATATAGCCAGTATAGGTATACAAACAATATACATAGACAGTACAGGTATACAAACAATATACATAGACAGTATAGGTATACAAACAATATACATAGACAGTACAGGTATACAAACAATATACATAGACAGTACAGGTATACAAACAATATACATAGACAGTACAGGTATACAAACATTATACATAGACAGTATAGGTATACAAACATTATACATAGACAGTACAGGTATACAAACAATATACATAGACAGTACAGGTATACAAACAATATACATAGACAGTACAGGTATACAAACATTATACATAGACAGTATAGGTATACAAACATTATACATAGACAGTATAGGTATACAAACATTATACATAGACAGCACAGGTATACAAACAATATACATAGACAGCACAGGTATACAAACATTATACATAGACAGTATAGGTATACAAACATTATACATAGACAGTACAGGTATACAAACATTATACATAGACAGTATAGGTATACAAACAATATACATAGACAGTACAGGTATACAAACATTATACATAGACAGTATAGGTATACAAACATTATACATAGACAGTACAGGTATACAAACATTATACATAGACAGTATAGGTATACAAACAATATACATAGACAGTACAGGTATACAAACATTATACATAGACAGTATAGGTATACAAACATTATACATAGACAGCACAGGTATACAAACAATATACATAGACAGCACAGGTATACAAACATTATACATAGACAGTACAGGTATACAAACATTATACATAGACAGTACAGGTATACAAACAATATACAGGTATACAAACAATATACATAGACAGTGCAGGTATACAAACATTATACATAGACAGTACAGGTATACAAACATTATACATAGACAGTACAGGTATACAAACAATATACATAGACAGTACAGGTATACAAACATTATACATAGACAGTACAGGTATACAAACATTATACATAGACAGTACAGGTATACAAACATTATACATAGACAGTACAGGTATACAAACATTATACATAGACAGTACAGGTATACAAACATTATACATAGACAGTACAAGTATACAAACATTATACATACAGTACAGGTATACAAACATTATACATAGACAGTACAGGTATACAAACATTATACATAGACAGTACAGGTATACAAACATCATACATAGACAGTACATGTATACAAACATTATACATAGACAGTAAAGGTACAGGTTTCTAGTTAAGGTAACGTGTCATGATAATTTTAACACACTTCTGTTCAATTAGGAGAAATAGTAATCGTTGTAACCTATGGGACTCTGGTGTTTGATGATTCATGGGAACACCTGAAGATTAGCCTCCCTAGCTTATTTCACCTCATGATTCAACACCTTAACTTTACCTGGAGGAGTTAGGTTAAATTAAGGTGACTTTAGGTTAATATTAGTGTGTTTAATCATCAAGTAAACTAAACTGGGGTGTCTATTCCTCAGGTGATCCAGTGTTCGTATATACTGTATATACATAGTCTCCAAAAATACACACACACACACACATTATTTTAGATATTTTCACGAGGAATGCAACACTAACCTCCTCTGTTTCATGTGCGACGTCTCCCACAAGGTTACAAATCAAGACAAATGTTGCTCTTGTATTAGAAATTTTCACGCAATCGCCACGAAAATGTATAAAGCAGTAATTTTTGTTTCATGAGACACTCTGTATACATATTTTTATGGGACACTCTGTATATTCATGAAAGGGTAGTAGTCACGCAAAAGTGTTGTATAAATCATGGGGCCTGACACTAATAGTTAGGAATCCATATTATATTTCTCTCTCTCTCTCTCTCTCTCTCTCTCTCTCTCTCTCTCTCTCTCACACACATACACAAACACAAACAGTCTCGTAAGCTAGCTAGCACGTACTGTACAGATAAACCATTAATTCATACAGTATTTTATAAGCCTAACACACAAACCTACCCTAAATCAACTTAACGTAACGATATTTTGGTAGTTTTAGGTCAGGCTTACTTTAGTGAGGGTTCGTTGTTTAGAATCATCTATAAAATATAAAATAGCAAAATGATCGTATTCATGGTATTTCATCGTTGACAATATTGCGACGAAAAAAAAAGTAATTATTTCATACCTTAATTGCCCATGTTAAAGTTTGTTTTCTTTGATGATTGTATTAATAAACAATTTTACGTTTTCTATAGTGATGGAATTGTACAGTACAGTATTAGTAAATATTATAAGGAGGGCAACTGGCCTCCTTCCCTCGGCATGGCCACCTCTAATTGGGGTGACCATTTGGTAAAGTAGGTAGATAAATAATAACACATTCTCTTATCATTCACTTTTATTGCAGCAATAAGTGTGTTGAAATATGGTGTTCCTTATTTATCATTCTACTGGTGTATGAACTTTTACTTTACTTTTATCTTCTTCACCACTGATCGGGTCGTTAGCCGCTTGGGCGATCGGTCACGTCTCTGTTACGCACTGTTGGCATTTTTTTTTAAGGGGATTAGCCCACCCGGGAACAGGTCACTGACCTACATCAGGGCCTGGGAGGCGAAAATGTAATAATAATAATAATAATAATAATAATAATAATAATAATAATAATAATAATAATAATAATAATAATAATAATAATAATAATAATAATAATAATAATAATAATAATAATAATTCATAGTAAATAAAATTTATAATAAAAAATTAAAAATTAATTAATAATGATACTAATCATAATAATAACTCTGTAGCAATAATAATAATAATAATAATAATAATAATAATAATAATAATAATAATAATAATAATAATAATAATAATAATAATAATAATAATAATAATAATAATAATAATAATAAAGAACCATAAATACAAAAGTGAAAAAAAAATTTAAAAGTGAGAAACAATATATGTATGTTGTGTTGTCAAAGTAAGAGACACAATTGAAACCCTGTAATTGTGTAAATGAGGCAGAAAGTAAGATCAGCAACCTGGGACTTGGTCACAATTTTCGTGATGCCTTAAGGCAGCAGGGTCCATCCACCATTAGACAATACATTATGCTTCCAATACTTCCCAGGCGGTAATACCTCCCTGTTTGGTAGCTGCCTACTACCTACTACCTCCTGAATGTACCTGAACCTGCTCCAGTGTTGGTCAAGTCTGGTCTTGAAAGAGCTCACACGCGGTGCCGTCACAACACTCTCTGGCAGATTGTTCCAAGAGTTCACAACTCTAATTCCAAAAAAGTTTGCCCTCACAGTTTTCTGGACTTGCGGCCTCTTCAACCTTGAGCTGTGACCCCTTGTGGGGTGAGCGTCCGCAAGCTCCAGGTATGGGCTCTCGACTGAGTAATGCCCTTTGAGATGTTTATGCACCTCAATTATGTCTCCCCTTGCACGTGTGCAGTTTCAGGCGCGATAATCTCTCAGGGTAGCTGAGGTGCCGTAGTGCAGGCACCAGTCTGGTGGCCCTCCTTTGGTCTAATATATCATTCTACTGGTGTATGAAGGTCTAGTATATCATTCTGCTGGTGTATAAAAGTCTAGTATATCGTTCTACTAGTGTATGAATGTGCCTTGTATCATTCTAAGGACCCTGTAGCCAATAGTATGTACCTTGACTCTACTCAGGCGTTTAATAACGAACCGCACAAAGGGCTGAACGATTAAATAAAAAGAAGGAGAATTCAGGCGAATTTGTTCATGGCTGCCAACAGTATGCTAAGATTAATGGCGCGAAATCGTCAATTGTGTGTCCATGATAAATGGGATCTCAAAAGCAGTGTGATGGGATTAATGTGGCTCGTTAGTTCCATAAAAAAATATGCTCAATGCAATTCAGTTCAGCTTTTTTTCTTCACAAATACAGACAACGCCAAGGTGTAGCCAGGACACTTAAAAATAGAACTGACTTAATGTGAAATATTATAGGAAAATATATATCGGCTTCAAGAGTCGTCCGAGGATGCATGTAGGTCTTGGTGTTAAAAATGTCATTAACTGAAAATAAATGTTGTAAATAAACTTGTAGAATTTATAAGAAGAATTTGTATATATCTAAACTTTGTTCACTCTGAGCTAGCAAGGAGGCTAAATCAAAGGTCTACTGGTGGTGGGGTGATGACGGGAAACGCCGCTGATCGTTTATAAACCTTTTCTTTTTCACTCTAAGATATCTACGTGTGTTTGCCGTGATAATTTTTACTTCCCCAGTTCGGAGATCAATTTAGACCAACATTTAGTTGTTAATATTACTTGTAGTTTAAGAATGTAAAGAAAAAGTTAATGAGCAGCTCTAAATTAACGCAATGCACCTCACTCCTCCAGCATTGATTCTGTTCTAGGTCGTGGTTGCAGAGCTGGTGTGAGCGGAGTATAAATGGTCCGTTCCTCATAAGGCTCTTACACAAGCGATTTTTAGCTCATAATTTTAACTTGTTGGTGGAATAGTGTAATTATTAACCTTATTGCGCGCTTAAAGACCTTAGTAGTTGAAATCTTGGAGTAATCTGCCAATGTTGTGACGGCACCGAGTATGATCTCATTCAAGATAAGACTTGACCAACACTGGCACATGGTTAGGTACATTCTACAACCAGTACCATATACATGCCCAGAGGATAAGTATGAATATCTATTTCCCATATACTATGCCACTGGCGTTCGTCGGTGCGTGTGTGTCATCAGTCTACGGAACAGTGTGTTGGTTCGTGTGTGTGTAAGTTTACCGCGCCAGCAGTTAGGTAACGTTAATCTCTATATCACACATACAGAAGTAAGTTGTATCTTTCTGTAAGAACGACACGATTGATCCTTGAATGGGCTGTGACTGTTGGAAGGTGACGACGGAGGCTGAACTAACACTTCCTAAAGTATTGCCTAAGAGGATGTTGTCTGAGAAACCGTTTGAGTAATCCGTGGAGTTGCCGACGCTCACCTCGATGTTATTGAAGTAGGAGGAGAAAGTCTGGATCCTGACAGCGTTAACGAGCTGTTGTGAACCGATAGAGATGGCCAGGTAGGCGTTGGCCATGGACACTGAGCAGTAACACTGAGTTAAGGTGTTACAGTAGAACCCGTTAATGGCTTTAGTGGAGTCGTAACTTGCGGTGTAACTAATTGACGCGGCGATAGAGGCAGACGCCATTATCTCTGATCCCCAGCTGGTGTAGCAAGTGCCAGAGTGTGTCGTACCTTCGCCAGCCCAGTTTCTTCCTACCCTGGCTTTGTACATACTGCATGTTGTGCCTGAGGGAGAGAAAATGACTTTATTTGTGTACTAATTTATGTAAGGTTAGGTTAGGTTAACAAAACCAATGAAGAGATTTATAGACACACACACACATACATACAGACATGCCCAAGCGTGACACTTACCAGACAGACAGAACATGGTACAAGTAGGGGTGCGATGACAGTAGGCAGCGCAGGTCAGTTTGTTGGGCACTGTCTCTGTGGTCAGACTACAGCCAGACAGACTAGGGAAGGTGGGATTCGTGACCTGTAATTCACGAAAGTGTGATTAGGGTCTGTCTGTCCGTCTGTCTGTTTATAGTGTCTGTCTTTGTTTAAAATGACTGTCTGTTTGTCTATCCATTTCAAGGGGTTAAACCATCATTCTCAAAGGGGTTAAACCAGGTAATTTAAAACATCATTAGTACTTCTCCCAGATCCCCGACACTAATAATTGATGTCATTTATTCAAGTGTCTATTTATGCAGTATATATGGCAAGAAGAAGAATAGGTGTATTGATATATAGTATAATTTTAAGCTTCAGGGATAGATAGATAGATAGATAGATAGATAGATACCCTGACCTATACTTAATAGAACACCTGTGACCTGACCTTGGCGAACAGTTGTGTGGCGAGAGAACAGGTAGTGGGTGGAATTAGTGGCAGCCAGGTACACAGTCCTGCCATCATCATTGTCATCACCGTCCTCACACTACACATTGTCTCCATCATCCTTCCTTCCTTTCTTCCTTATTTTCTTTCCTTTCGGCTGGATAAGGGAGATATAACAGCTGGTTAGATTGATTATATTACTACTACTATAATATATATAATGGTTACCCTCTTGTAACGAGGCTGGCCGGCCCAAGGGCCACCTAGGTGTGAATTTGTTTAAGGTGTAGAAGCTGTCGCCATCACAACAACCACACCCTGAGTTAACGAGCTGCATGACCCAGTGTCAAGGAATAGTCCAAGAAGACCGGACAACTCGCCAACTGCACTGGCTAACCATTACCCCGGAATACGATCCGCAAATCGATTACCATCCAGGTTCCTAATTACTGCTGGGTAGACAGAGGAAAATAGCGTATAGAGACTTTCCCATAGTTTCACCCTGCCCGGGGATCGAACCCAGGCATCTACTAGTTTCTTTTTCTTTTCTTTTATCCTCTTCACCTCTGATCGGCTCGTTAGCCGCTTGGCCGATCGGTCACGTCTCTGTTACGCACTGTTGGCAAGTACTGGGTAGGCACCGGCTCCTGAATGTACAGTCACCCAAAAAAGTCCTGTCGCGAACCATGAACCCCGAGATTCAGACTCTTGAATCCGAAGCATTTATGGACAGAATAATGTATCGGTGTCTACTGCTTCGGGTTCACGAGTCAGAATCTCGGGGTTCGTGGTTCGCGACAGGACTTTTTTGGGTGACTGTACCTGAACCTGCTCCAGTGTTGGTCAAGTCTGGTCTTGAAAGAGCTCACACTCGGTGCCGTCACAACACTTTCTGGTAGATTGTTCCAAGAGTTCACAACTCTCACTCCGAAAAAGTTTGCCCTCACAGTTTTCTGGACACCAACTAATTTACTACCAATAATACTACTCGGATAACGTGTGTGTGTCTGTGTGTGTGTGTGTGTAGGTGTGTGTGAATTAATAATTTAATTGATTCTTGACAGTGGTACCATCATCATTATCTCTCTCTCTAAAATATTGAGAACTCACATTCCTATCACAAAAAATCATGTACTGGTAATCATTTACACACACACACACACACACACACACCATCAAGATCCACCTGTTTATACACGCCATGGCTATAAAGATGATATATTTATAGATAGACTAGCAGAATCGCCGCCCTCCGGGCGGCTCATCCGCTAGGCCACGGTAGGACGCCACCCTCTAATCATCACTACATATAACACCACCCATCATCACTACATATAACATCATCCATCATCACTACATATAACACCATCCATCATCACTACATATAACATCATCCATCATCACTACATATAACACCATCCATCATCACTACATATAACACCACCCATCATCACTACATATATCACTACATATAACATCATCCATCATCACTACAGATCGGTAAAGTAGTTTCTGAGATTCTCGTGCGGCCACACAAAAACACCACACACAAACATACAAACAGACATACTTCTTTTTTTTATATAGATATAGATACTGTACTATAATAATAATTATAATAATAATAATAATAATAATAATAATAATAATAATAATAATAATAATAATAATAATAATAATAATAATAATAATTAAAGGTGTATTGAAAAGTTCTGCAGCCCAAAAGCTGAAAATATACATTGGACATAAATTACTTATTACATACATTGGTAGTTTAACAAAAGCTTTCATTATTGAAAGGAAGGAACAAACAGTGAACATACAAAGAACACATTACAAAGGTACTCAAACTATCCAACCAGGAGCGAACTCGTAACAATGGTTTTAAATTAGACAAATTTAGATTTAGGCACGAAATAGGTAAACATTGGTTTGGAAAAGATAGTTGGACGAGTGGAACAAGTTACCAAATATCATCATTAACTCGAATACGCTGGATAACTTCAAACATATTTTGGGTGGGTATATGAGCAATAGGGTTGGGTGTAATTGGGACTGCCCGTATGGGCCAATGGCCCTGCAGTTTCCCTCCATTCTTATGTTCTTATGTTCTTATACAGATTAATATTTACAGTAGAGGCCACGTAGATCATGTGCGGCGAGGGTGTTGAACAGCAGACACGTAGTGTAGTAACTCCCTACAGATGGTGCTATGAGGGGCCTGACGTGGTGTAGTAATTTCCGCACAGATGGTGTTATGAGGGGCATCACGTGGTGTAATTCCCTCACAGATGGTGTTATGAGGACATCGTGGTGTAGTAATTACCTCGTAGATGGTGTTATGAGGACCTGACGTGGTGTAGTAATTCCTTCACAGATGGTGTTATGAGGGCCTGACGTGAATTCCACAGTTGGTGTTATGACGGGCATCACGTGGGGTAGTAATTCCTCACAGATGGTGTTATTAGGGACCTGACGTGACGTAGTAATTCCTCACAGATGGTGTTATGAGGGGCATCACGTGGTGTAGTTCCTCACAGATGGTGTTATGAGGAACCTCATATGATGCTGTAGCAACTCATTCACTATGTGGTGTCGTAGCATCATGGGGACACCACGTGGTCTGGTGTTTAGAACTCCTCACTCAAGTGAGTGAGGTGTGGTCGGCCTCCTATCGTGGATGGATTAACACATAGCTGGTGTTGTTGAGTCTGGGCAGTTATCACTGGGTACCTGGGACCTCACTGTGTGAAGGTTAGCTTGGGTACGACTCAGCTGTTACTGTTGAGTTGTTTTCACTGACTTAAGCACTGTTCCTTCACCACTATTCAACACTGGTTCCGTTCCTTTCGTAAATAGTAACTTCTGGCGAGAACTTGTTGATATTCCGGTGGGGAGGAGGGGTCTGAGGGAGTTGGTATAGGCCAACATAACAGTTGACCTGGCTGATCCCAGAGGAAAGCCAGGTACGTCTTGACCCTTCGGTGTGTGTGTGTGTAAGTAGTCATTATTGGGCCCCTAACATGCAGGAGGGATATTGGAAGGTATAAGAGAGGTATTGGAGGGTACAGGAGAAGTATTGGAAGGTACAGGAGGGGTATTGGAGGGTATAGAACATAAAGAACATACGAATGGAAACTGCAGCTGGCCTATTGGCCCATACTGGGCAGTCCGTTTACACCCAACCCTATTGTTCATATATCCACCCAACCTATGTTTGAAGCTATCCACCGTTTTCA
Organism: Homarus americanus; assembly: GCF_018991925.1. Classification (NCBI taxonomy): domain Eukaryota; kingdom Metazoa; phylum Arthropoda; class Malacostraca; order Decapoda; family Nephropidae; genus Homarus; species Homarus americanus. The sequence goes on from NW_024711292.1 coordinate 19,564,855, forward strand.
ATTAATGATGATGTTTGGTAACTTGTTCCACTCTTCCACTACTCTATTTCCAAACCAATGTTTACCTATTTCTCGCCTAATTCTAAATTTGTCTAATTAAAAAAAATGCTGCAGGTTCGCTCCTGGTTGGGTAGTTTGAGTACCTATCACCTACTACATCTACCACTCACCTACCACTTATATCACCAGCAGCTATCATCTACCACTATCTACCGTCACAACCTACTATATCTACACCTACTTACCACCAATCAATAAAGGAGATATAGATAAATTTCTTATAATATCCGAGCAGGATAGGACTCGTAGCAACGGATTTAAGTTGGATAAGTTTAGGTTTAGGAGGAGGAGATAGGAAGGAACTGGTTCACAAATAGAGTGGTGGACGGGTGGAACAAGTTTAGCAGCTTGTCGTAAGTGCTGGAACGCTGGAAAAAAAAGGAGGCTAGGTAGATTCATGGATGATAGAGAGTGGTAGTAACTTTCGACAGGAGCTGCCATGCACAGGCCAACCGGCCTATTGCAGACTCCTTATTTTCTTACCACATCTATCCCCTTACAACCACTTACCCATAGCATCACCTACCACCATCTACACAACAACCACTATTACGGTAGACCACTTTACCTGTGGACTGTAGCCGAGGAGGTGTTCCAGCGGGTCTGTATTCAGCATTTGCCGCGCCGCCTCACTATCTGGCGCAGGCGTAGATGGTGTGTGTTGTGTGTGTGTGTTTGTTTTTGTGTTGTTGTTGTGTTTTGTCTATGTCGTGTATAAAGACAGATACAGATACAGGTACAAATATTGGTACAGGTACAGATGCAGGTACAGATACAGGTACAGGTACAAATATTGGTACAGGCAGATACAGAGTACAGATACAGGTACAGGTACAAATATTGGTACAGGTACAGAGACAGGTACAGGAACAGGTACAGGTACAAATATTGGTACAGGTACAGATACAGGTACAGATACAGGTAGAGGTACAAATACAGGTACAGATACAGGTGAATACAAGTACAAATAAAGGTACAGATACAGGTACAGATGCAGGTACAATTACAGGTACAAATAAAGTTACAAATACAGGTACAGATACAGGTACAAATAATGGGGCAAATACAGGTACAAACACAGGTACAGATACAGGTACATACCAAATACAGGCACGAATACAGGTACAAATAAAGTTACAGATACAGGTACAAATACAGGTACAGATACAGGTACAAATAATGGTACAAATACAGGTACAAACACAGGTACAGATACAGGTACAAATACAGGCACGAATACAGGTACAAATAAAGTTACAGATACAGGTACAAATAATGGTACAGATACAGGTACAAATAATGGTACAGATACAATGACAGGTAGAAATGCAGTACAGCTACAAGTACAGGTAGAGAAATTACAGACACTGATGGTCTGTCTGACAGACTTCAACAGAGTCAGTGCAATATTAATTGAAAAAGACCTTAGTGAGGCACGCACGCGCGCGTGCGTGTGTGTGTGTGTGTGTGTGTGTGTGTGTGTGTGTGTGTGTGTGTGTGTGTGTGTGTGTGTGAGTGTGTTCACCATCATTATTACCATTATTATTAGCAGTAGTAGTAGTAGTAGTAGTTGTACTCTCCATACAAATGTTTGCCGATGACGCCAAGTTATTTCGGGAAATTAAGAACCAAGCAGAAGGTGAAGAGCTGCAGAAGGATTCTGGTAGAAGAAATGGATGCTCAATGCCACGAAGTGTAAGAGGATGCACCTGCGGCGTACCAACGGTAAGGAGGCGTCTCATATGTCCCAACGGGATAAAGAAACTGCACTATTTGAGACTGAATGTAAGAAGGACCTAGGTGTATGTTGACAATGAGCTGAAGTTCTCGGCCTTTGCGAGAAGAAGGAAAATCAGGCAGATAAATTATTGGGTCTCATAAGAAGGTCGTGACGCTGATTGGCTGGTAGGAGCGCAGCCAGAGCAAGTTGGGGGTTGTAGGGGAGAGGATCCACTACATTACCAGCAGTACTGGTGAGTATCGGAGTTGAGTCCACCAACCAGGTATCCTACCACTGAATGCTAGTGAAAGTGCCATGTTGTTCCTTCCGAACTAACAGGGCTTGTTTGATATTATCTTAATTTTGGTTTGTGTCGCATGTGTTATGTAATCATCTGTATTGACAATGAATTAATATCATGAGTATATAGTGTTGTAATCAAGAAATGACCTATGTAAAGTAAGACTGAAGCGGTCCAGTCTGATCTGAGTGTAATTAATTAACATCTTATTCACTTCATCTGTTAATAAATATTAAACTAGTAAACTACGAGTATCACCACTCTATTCCTTCTACACAATTGGTTCTCAGAAAATAACTATTGTAACTCACGTGCCTAGACACTCGCTACCACGCAACCTAACAATGCACTGAAACATGTTATATTCTAATAAAAGTCTGGGTGGTGGCAGGTTACCGTTGAAAGTATAATCAGTGTTGTTATAAGAAAGACATGGTTCCCCAGACTAATCCATGTATTAGAATATAAGTAAAAACAGAGTATACTTCAGAAAGGTGGAGACATTGAAATTCAGAAAATTTAATAATATATATGAAAAGAAATGAGGTAAAGACAAGAACATTGACTTGGAAAATATAAGTAGAGAAATATAAGAGATATATTTACACTGTGGAAATAAAGACACAGCATAGGAAATTATTAAATATTTACACCAGAAAACATTAATATGAAAGATAGACAAGATTGAAGAAGCCGCAAGTCCAGAAAACTGTGAGGGCAAACTTTTTCGGAGTGAGGGTTGTAAACTCTTGGAACAATCTACCAGAGAGTGTTGTGACGGCACCGAGTGTGAGCTCTTTCAAGACAAGACTTGACCAACACTGAAGCGGGTTCAGGTACATTCAGGAGCCGGTGCATGCCCAGTACTTGCCAACAGTACTTGACAGAGACGTGACCGATCGCCCGGGCGGCTAGCGAGCCGATCTTTTGGTGAAGAGGATAAAGGAAAAGTAATCAGAGACGTGACCGGTCGCCCAAGCGGCTAACGAGCCGATGAGTGGTGAAGAGGATAAAAGTAAAAGAAAATAAATAAATAAGAATATAAGAGAGAATAAATATAAGAAATATTTGAAATAAGAATATAAGTACATGAAATTTGAAGTAAAGAAAGTCTCGCCCTTACATGACAGCTCAAGATTGAAGACGCCTCAGGTCCAGAAAACTGTGAGGGCAAACTTTTTCAGATTGAGAGTTGTGAACTCTTGGAACAGTCTACCAGAAAGTGTTGTGACGGCACTGAGTGTGAGCTCTTTCAAGACCAAACTTGACCAACACTGAAGCAGATTCAGGTGCATTCAGGAGCCGGTGCATGCCCAGCACTTGCCACCAGTGCGTAACAGAGACGTGACCGATCGTCCAAGCGGCTAACGAGCCGATCAGTGGTGAAGAGGATAAAAGTAAAAGTAATAAGGGAGATCTCGCACTCAAGATGGAGGTGAGAAAGGAAACTCAAAATGGCGTTTTCTGTATATACTTTTATTTTTATCATCTTCACTGTAGCAGGTTCAGGTACATTCAGGAGCCGGTGCATGCCCAGTACCTGCCAACAATGCATAACAGAGATCCAGTACATGCTTAGTACTTGCCAACAGTGCATGACAGAGACGTAGCCGATCGCCCAAGCGGCTAATGAGCCGATCAGTGGTGAAGAGGATAAAAAACAAACAAACAAACAATGAACTCCGTTACTGTACACTTTGACGTGTAAAAATGAGACTACGAACTCATTTCCTTTTCCTAAGATTCCATTTACAAACTACGCTCTGACTGAACTGTTGAAGACAAGAAATAAATTGATTTCAAGGTCCAGGATGGCAGTCCCTGGTGGGCGGAGCCAAAAACAAGCAGTATCAGATTACACCCTGTAGATTCTCAAAGATACTGTAGTGCATTCCTCCCCTACAAGCACCGAACCTTCTCGAATCCCCCAGCCTACGCCTCCAGCGCCTCCCACGGAGCGGGGGTCAACTATCTACCCACGCCTACCCTCGGCTTATAAGGCCTGACACCGCTGTGACCAGCCTCTTTTCTACCCAGTGCCACCAGCAAGCAACACCTCCTCCGTGCCAGCCTGGCGGCTGCCACTCCCGCCAGCGACCTTGGCGTCCCTCAAGCCGCGTGTCCCTCCTCTGGGCACCCTCGCCACCCAGCTCTCTCTACTCAACGCTTATTACCATGCTACCTACCCAGCAACAAGCTGCATTGTACATCCAATACAATATGTATACAGTGAGCACATTGTGCGTTTCCTTTCTCCATCCCATCCTGAGTGTGAACAAACATCCCATACCCCACACATGGTGACCCCCGGAAATTCAAGCAACATGGAAGACTGGATTACCCACGCAGAGGCAGCTCTCATCGGCTCTACAACTACTGTCTCTACACCCCAGGTTAGACACCCTAGAGCAGCTTTGCTACTCTAAGCAGAGAGCCGCTCCTCTTCCTGCCCCAAGCACCACGTCCTACCGACCCCAACACACCCGTCCTGCCTCAGACACCGACCCCGGCCCATCAGTACCCCCTGCCGCTCCTCCCGACGCGGCCCCTGCTCCTGACATGGACTCACACACCCCTCTTTTCTCCCTCAGGTACCCCCTGCTGCTGTCGTGGACGCTGCTGCTGTCATGCACCCTGCTGCTGTCATGGACACTCTTCCTAACGCAGCCCCTGCTCCTGACCCAGACCCACACACCCCAGCAGACGCATCTGAGGACTCTGTACCTGTCGCGAGGGAAGCACAACATTCATCGCCTCCACAACCCTCCTTCTTCCTCTTTTATCCCACAGATCTCGTGTATCTAGACAGAGTTGCCCCCCCCCCCTAGCGGCCGGCTCATCCACGCCCTCGCCGTTATGTCCCACATGTGTCATGCACTGCCCGTTCTGCCTCACATGTTGCACGCAGCCCTGCCAACCTCCAGCCTCCCACCGTGCCCGGAGGAGAAGGGGAGTATTGTAGTGGATTCCTCCCCTACAAGCACCGAACCTTCTCGAATCCCCGAGCCTACGCCTCCAGCGCCGCCCACGGAGCGGGGGTCAACTATCTACCCACGCCTATCCCCGCCTTATAAGGCCTGACACCGCTGTGACCAGCCTCTTTTCTACCCAGTGCCACCAGCAAGCAACACCTCCTCCTCCGTGCCAGCCTTGCGGCTGCCGCTCCCGCCACTGACCTTGGCGTCCCTCAAGCCACGTGTCCCTCCTCTGGGCACCCTCACCACCCAGCACTCTCTACTCAATGCTTATTACCATGCTACCTACCCAGCAACAAGCTGCATTGTACATCCAATACAATATGTATACAGTGAGCACATTGTGAGTTTCCTTTCTCTATCCCATCCTGAGTGTGAACCAACATCCCATACCCCACAATACCTGTCCTGACAGTTCCCTTCATGTTAATTAATTACTTTCGTTATTAACATCCTTACAACAATTTCACTATGAACATAAGATTCTCTGATGGTCATGTGTGAAAAAGAGGTGACTTCAGCCTCGGTCAACAGTTACTGTGTACTGCGCACATCATTGTCATTCCTAAAAATCCCATTTAATTCATATTACGCTATATAACATTCAAATCCACCGCGCTTGTAGAACCTCAGAAAACGGGAAACATTGATAAAGGACAACTCACCTACTAGACCATGTGTTGTATTGTACCCAGGTACAGCTATATCATATTAAGTGTATGTATTCATAGCAATAAGGAGAACTCAGGGTATGCATAAGATGAATGTTAAAGTCCAGTTGAGCCGGACTAGTGTACTGTAAGACTAAGTGTGGATCAGGGTTTGAAGGTCATACTATTTACGTCTGTGAGCGTGTAGCGAACATAACTTCCACAGATATCATATGAAAATACATGAGAACAATGATCTGGAAAAAGGATAAATGTATCAGAACTATGTGAGGTGGTGGAAGTGATCCAGAAACTATACTTGAAAGGAAATATCTTCTATGCGTCGGTATGAATTTAATACACCTCGTATCCTCACGTGACATATACCCACGACAGGTACAGTGATCAGAGAATCTTATGTCTGTGTTCAAATAGTGCAATGTGTGAGAGGAGGATCCCTCATTACAATTTTAAGTGAAGTTGATACACCCCCGCCATGAACCTTCAGCCTTTGTTTCAAGGTGCGTCATGTACCCGCTTCGGGTGTGCGCATGGATATTATAACCCAGTGAATTTACCCACGAAACTAGCAAACCAAGACCTTACCTTAGAGGGTAATTTAGGATTAAAATATGTGTTTATACGGCATGAGTGACAATATACCGAAAAGTGTTCCGGTGAGAACCGTAAGAAATAAAAGTAAAAATTAAAGATTGGAAACTGTAGGCCTATGCGGTGAGGAGCGGCGGGCAATGCCCTCAGTATTTCCCGTTCTACCATCACCGCAGGTCAGTGTCCTATCGAGCTATATCCCGCCCTATAATTAAGGTTTATATAGAAGTTATTACAGTTTAAAGCTTTGCTTGATATATAAGTGTTATAGTAATGTGTTAGGGGGTGTGTTAACCGCCCGTCAGGCATTATTTCTCAGTATTTCCTGTTCTACCATCACCGCAGGTGCCATGCGGTTGGAGTGCCTTGCCGCCCGGCCGCCATTATCCCTCTGAGCGTCACAACAGGTGGTGACTACTTCCAGTTATGCCAATCCACTGTGAACCTGTGGATTACCAACACACCACTCCAAATGAGTAGTCACAAATAAGGAGACTGTGAGAAACTCTGCGGTCGTCACTTGGAGCGACCTATAATACCAGGCGTAGAAATAGTGCTGGTATGACTCTAGGTGAAGCCCTCGTCTCTACCCACCGAGGGCGGTGTGCGAACGAGGTGCCTGTTGGTTATACCTAAAAGTCACAAGGAGTCCCACACTTGCAGGTATGGAGTGTAACATGTGTGTTGAGATGGTGCTACTATGTATGATAACCGACGGTGCTATATTCCATACAGGTGGAGCAGTCTGATGTGTAAAGGGATAGTGTAAGAAGGAATGACCGAGGTAAGGTGGTCACAGATTGCTATGCAACAAGTCGGTGGATGACACGCCATTAATGTAAGAGTCTGGGGCCCATCTGGGTAACCAACATTTTCGTTGTTCTTCCGAGGAAGACCCATCCATGTGTATGTTTTTTTACCAGTATGCTTTATAAGGAATAAATTAATTAAGACATGTTATGGTTTCACCCTTCTTTACCCTTATCGATCTGGTCAATGGAAAACCTAACCCAATGCCTAGTCCACTCTGTACGCTACCTAACGAGCTACATGCTGTCCAGAGGGGGTCTGGTGGCAGCAACCCTTAGAAATTAAGATTAGAGTTAAGTATTTACCCTTAGTATTAATGACCCCCGAATCTGGCAGTATAAATTGGTGGCAGCGGTGGGATGGTTTTTCATCATTGATCAAATCCGAGGGAATTGAAGCTGTGATTTAAGTTGCAAATATAGACAAGTATTTTAATGATGGATAATCTGATTTTTGAGTGATACTTGCAGGTGAATAACATTGATTGAGTACAGAAATGTAAGAAGAATTTTTGAAAATTTATACAGTACTGAAGTCATGTGTGTCATTGATGTGTTTTGTGTTTGTGTTTTATCCAGCATTAATATGTATTAATAATTGCAGAAGTTGTGGATTAACCTTGTTGACGTTGAAGTAAGGGAGGCCACACTGTGTCTGAGAAGTGTCTCAAGTGGTTCACCTCTGATGTTGTTAAGTGGTTCACCTATGGAATACCATAGGACTTTCGGTCTCCAGGTGATGTGAGTTATAATTTTTGGTGCCATGTTAAGATGTTGCATAGTGTTGTATTATACCATTGATCAATTCAGGTTGTAGTAGTACAGGAGAGCAGCTGTGTTAAGCGGTTCATATTTTTCTCTGGTCGAGGGGTAGCATTTTTAGATCAAAATGGCTGAGTCAGTAGAACAGGAGAGTACCATATTTGGAGACACATTAGAAGAGAGATTGGAACGGACTTTGCAGATCGTCGAGAGACAATGCTCAGAGCTAGAAATATTACAGAGACAGGTTCAGGAACTAAAACGAGAACTCCAGCATGCAAAGAACCAAGACACTGATCTAGAGTATGGTGTAGGTAAGGACACAACCCTAACTGACCCACCGGCAGAAAGTGCCCACTCTGTACCACAATCAGGGAACGACACCACACACCCAGGTAGCCTTAGAGTTTATCCAGGGGTTCTTTCCAAACTAACGGGCAGTGCCAAGAGGGATGATAGGGAAGCAGCCGTGTTCAACCTCAGTTATGTTAGAACGTTATCATTGGAAACACTAACAGGGTCGGATTCTGAGAGCCATATTAGAACTTTTTGTAGGCAGGTAGAGTGGTTACTGAAGCAGGATGACCATAGGGTAGAAGCGGCTCTAAGCAGAATGGAGAGTCCCGTAGAGCAGAGGGTTCTACAGGAATTGGATAACAGGGGATGTCAGAAGTAACTAAACCTTTGGAGAGAGTATCTGTGGACTTAATAGACTTACATAATAGTGTGAATGGATATCGCTGTGTGTTGACCGTCATAGATCACTATTCTAGGTTTGTCAATTTCTATCCTTTGAGAACCAAATCCACTTAGGAAGTGACCAGAGAATTTAGTAAATTCATAAATGTTTTTGGTAGCCCTGGAGTAGTCATTGCAGATAATGGAGGTGAATTTACAGCAACACAATTTAGAGAATTATGTAAAGTAACTGGCATGAAGAACTATTTTACATTGCCTTACCACCCTAGAGGTAATAGTGTCACAGAGAGAATGCACAGGACCTTTAAAACAACACTTGCAATCATGTGTGAAGATAATCCACTTCAGTGGCCAAAATTTCTCAGTCCCGTGCAGTCTGTTCTGAACACGTCTGTCCATGCCACAACTGGGGTACAGCCTCATTTTGCTTTTTTTTCAAGGCATGTACAAAGACAAGTAGGAATTGACTTACCTATAATAGAGAATGAGAGCAGTCAAGAGTTGAAAGAAGCCCATAGGTTGATAAAAGAGATGTCTGCCAGAATGTCACGAGAGACCAGACAGAGAGCAAATAGATCAAGAACGAACCAAACTATGCAGTTAGGAGAAACAGTATGGGTGAGGAATGAATGGCCCAACCCTGGGACCAGTAGGAAGTTGAATACCAAGTGGAAGGGCCCGTACACTAGAACAGAAATTATACGAGATGGTGCCGCATATGAGTTGACTAACCCCTTGGATGAAAGTGAGGTGATAAAGAGGGCGGCTGAGAAAGTAAAGAGGTATGTAAGTAGAGACATGTTTGTTCAGCTGAATGAGCCCCTATTCCCACCCTATGATTCTTCCTCGGACTCGGGTTCAGACGAAACAGATGAGGAAAGTGATGACGGAAATGTGGAAGGTCAACCTGCAAGTAGATTCCCTGTGAGGCAGAGGAGACCAGTAGTTAGAATGGATTTGTAGGAAATATAGTTCCAGAATGTTGCTTCAATTGAATATTATTGGCTTTCCAGTTTGTTAGGTTGATTTGTTGAATTATAAAGTTTTTGGTGGGGGAGACAGTTGCTCAGATGGTTTGTCAGGATGCTTTTTGAAGATCAGCTGTTAGTAGTGGTCTCTATATTGTGTGAAATGTTTTTTTTTGGGTTGTTGACTCACTCCAGGTGAGGGAGTCACCCCGACTTTGAAATCCCAGTTCTTATGAACTGAAGTCCGGAAATCCAGTTGCTGCCTATGATGTCGAAGGGAGAAATCTCAGTTTATGTGTGTCGAAAGTTTTTTGGGTTGTTGACTCGCTCCGGGTGAGGGAGTCACCCCGACCTTGAAATACCAGTTCTTCTGAACTGTGAGATAGAAAATACGTGTCTTGTGTTATGAGCCCCAATGTGTTCGTCTAGAACCACGGTTTTGTGTTGAAAAGGTGAATTAATATTGAAATGAAGTAGTAATCTAAGGAAGTGTCTGATGTAACTAATTCCCCATTCATAGACAAGAATATAAATTCCTTGATATGTAATTTCATGCAGAGAACTTTTGTTGTAGATGTTATGTCAAAGTCACTGTTTATGTGCTGGTGCCAAAAGTATGTTGAGGTATTACGCTGATGAACTGTTAGGGGCATGTTCCCTATACTATATTGTACTGAAATAAGAGTTGATAAGTGGTTGTATGTATAGGTAACGGAGCCTCGAGTATGAAAAGTTTGTCTCCTTATAATTTTCTTTTTACTGATATATTGTATACCGAACTAGCAGGATTGTAAACGGTTGTCCGATGTATATGGTAGCGGAGACGCTCGTGGGAAACGTTTAAGTCTCCTTATGTTTTGTTTGATGTATTAAGGTACTCTAATCACGAACGGCTAGGATGTTGTAAAATGTATGTACACTACAGCGTTAGTGCTTTGCATATTATTTCGCATAATATGAATCTTTGGGAGGGGAAGGCTATGTACTGCGCACATCATTGTCATTCCTAAAAATCCCATTTAATTCATATTACGCTATATAACATTCAAATCCACCGCGCTTGTAGAATCTCAGAAAACGGGAAACATTGATAAAGGACAACTCACCTACTCAATGTTACTAGACCATGTGTTGCATTGTACCCAGGTACAGTTATATCATATTAAGAGTATGTATTCATAGCATTAAGGAGAACTCAGGGTATGCATAAGATGAATGTTAAAGTCCAGTTGAGCCGGACTAGTGTACTGTAAGACTAAGTGTGGATCAGGGTTTGAAGGTCATACTATTTACGTCTGTGAGCGTGTAGCGAACATAACTTACACAGATATCATATGAAAATACATGAGAACAATGATCTGGAAAAAGGATAAATGTATCAGAACTATGTGAGGTGGTGGAAGTGATCCAGAAACTATACTTGAAAGGAAATATCTTCTATGCGTCGGTATGAACTTAATACACCTCGTATCTTCACGTGACATATACCCACGACAGGTACAGTGATCAGAGAATCTTATATCTGTGTTCAAATAGTGCAATGTGTGAGAGGAGGATCCCTCATTACAATTTTAAGTGAAGTTGATACACCGCCGCCATGAACCTTCAGCCTTTGTTTCAAGGTGCGTCATGTACCCGCTTCGGGTGTGCGCATGGATATTATAACCCAGTGAATTTACCCACGAAACTAGCAAACCAAGACCTTACCTTAGAGGGTAATTTAGGATTAAAATATGTGTTTATACGGCATGAGTGACAATATACCGAAAAGTGTTCCGGTGAGAACCGTAAGAAATAAAAGTAAAAATTAAAGATTGGAAACTGTAGGCCTATGCGGTGAGGAGCGGCGGGCAATGCCCTCAGTATTTCCCGTTCTACCATCACCGCAGGTCAGTGTCCTATCGAGCTATATCCCGCCCTATAATTAAGGTTTATATAGAAGTTATTACAGTTTAAAGCTTTGCTTGATATATAAGTGTTATAGTAATGTGTTAGGGGGTGTGATAACCGCCTGTCAGGCATTATTTCTCAGTATTTCCTGTTCTACCATCACCGCAGGTGCCATGCGGTTGGAGTGCCTTGCCGCCCGGCCGCCATTATCCCTCTGAGCGTCACAACAGGTGGTGACTACTTCCAGTTATGCCAATCCACTGTGAACCTGTGGATTACCAACACACCACTCCAAATGCGTAGTCACAAATAAGGAGACCGTGAGAAACTCTGCGGTCGTCACTTGGAGCGACCTATAATACCAGGCGTAGAAATAGTGCTGGTATGACTCTAGGTGAAGCCCTAGTCTCTACCCACCGAGGGCGGTGTGCGAACGAGGTGCCTGTTGGTTATACCTAAAAGTCACAAGGAGTCCCATACTTGCAGGTATGGAGTGTAACATGTGTGTTGAGATGGTGCTACTATGTATGATAACCGACGGTGCTATATTCCATACAGGTGGAGCAGTCTGATGTGTAAAGGGATAGTGTAAGAAGGAATGACCGAGGTAAGGTGGTCACAGATTGCTATGCTACAAGTAGGTGGATGACACGCCATTAATGTAAGAGTCTGGTGCCCATCTGGGTAACCAATATTTTCGTTGTTCTTCCGAGGAAGACCCATCCATGTGTATGTGTTTTTACCAGTATGCTTTATAAGGAATAAATAAATTAAGACATGTTATGGTTTCACCCTTCTTTACCCTTATCGATCTGGTCAATGCCTAGTCCACTCTGCACGCTACCTAACGAGCTACATGCTGTCCAGAGGGGTGTAGGGGTATCGAGATATTAATGTCGTCTAGCACCCAGGATGGAAGGAAACTCTAATGTGGTTTTCTTGTATAATATATAAGTTATATGATAGACAGTCTGGTGTTGGAGGTGCCGTGTGGTGAGGGGCTGCTTGGTAGAGACGTGCGGTGAGTAGCTTGTTGAAGGAGGTAGATGTGCAGGAGCTTCGATAGAGAAGATGTTGCCTGTTGCTGGCCTCCTGGTTGAATGAAATGTTAACAGCGTGGAGCTTGCTGGAAGAGATGTTGCTTGTTCAGGAAAATGGGCAGAATGAGAGTTGGTTGGTGAGGAAGCTCAGAGAAGGATATGCTCGCTGGCGGGAGCGAGGACCGCCAGGCAGGCGGAGGAGAGGCGAGGGTCGCCAGGCAGCGGCAGAGGAGGAGGTGTTGCTTGTTCAAGAAGATTGGTCAGACTGAATCTCAATGGAGAGACAGAGCTTATATACACCCAGCAGCGGCTATGAGTCATGTTGGGAAAACCCGAGAAGTAGCCGGTGAATAGTTTCGTTGCTAAGATACGGTAACATCTGGTTGGTTGCTAGGGAAGGCGGCACATTGGAATGCGATAGCAGGTGGTGAGCTGCTACGCAGTTGTAGGCAGTTGTAGGGGGAGAAGTCCACTACAGGGGTCTGGTGGCAGCGACCCTTAGAAATTAAGATTAGAGTTAAGTATTTACCCTTAGTATTAATGACCCCCGAATCTGGCAGTATAACTGACATCTCTAGGGTCGACGTCAAAGATACCTCATTCCCACTGCAGATTCTACCCTGACTTATATTGACAATTACACTAACAGTAAATACAATTGAAGCTTTCAACATCAGTCACAACGGATCTTGAACGCTCCATCTGCAATCAGACATCTCTAAGTTGACTCAAAGCAAGGGTATTCTCTTACCAATTCAAATTCATGAACCCCCTGTGCGGAATTTAGGAATACCTGAGTTTTTCCGGTAATGTGACATAGAAAACGAAGGACTCAGATCTCCTGAAGTGGTTAGAGAACGAATGTTTCAACTGGGAGACTCAAAAGGCTTACAGGTTTTGTGGGTGTGGGCATCGCCCTCAGTGACGCCCGGTTCTCACCAAAACAGGTCAGTGAACTTCATTGTGCTCCATCAGCCCTAAAAAGACTTATCTAGCAGTTTTTTACACCTTAAAACCTTGCCTAATGTTATAAAGTGAAGTAATAGTTGCAATAGTGTGGGGTGATAAAAGCCCCTCAGGCATTATTCTCAGTGACGCCCGGCTTCTCACCAAAACAGGTACCTGCCCAGAGCGTCGGCCACGCAACCACAACTGCTTCACTGTGAGGAACCCATCAGGTGTGGTGTGTTCTGCTTATGCCATTATGCCACCTCCACTGTGAATCTGTAAATACCCTACATATCACCACCCAGGAAAGGAAAACATTAATGGGTGTTTGAGAAGTTTCGCGGTCGCCACGTGGAGCGACCTAAGAATACCAGGCGTGGAACCAGTACTGGTATGATTACCTGGGAAGTAACCCATCTACTTAGCAAGAGTAGAGTGTGAACGAGGTACCTGGTATGTGTACCCAAGAATACCGAGGAGTTCCATACTTGTAGGTGTGGAGTGTACCTGAGATGTGGTGCCATTACTCTAACACACTGGTTCCCAAACTGGGGGCCATGGCCCCCCCAGCAAAATTTAGGGGGCCATAAGCTGAGGCTATGTACACATAAAAATCCCAAGCCCCACCACACTAGAACAGCCAGTCAGCAGCTGGCCAGCCAGAGATATGGATTGGGAGAGGGGGACCATGGATAAGGATCATATATGAAAAGTGGGTAAAGATCAGAAAAAGTTTGGGAATCACTGCTCTAACAGGTGGTGCACTCTGATATGTCGGGTGTTATGGTAAAAAGGAATGACTGAGGTAAGGAGGTCATTGGTTGTTATGAAGAATGAAGATGATAATAGTAGTTATTTGATGAAAGACGTATACTGATGTGAAGTGTAATGAACATAATGGTGGTCCTCCTGATGAAGGCTAACTCTTTTTGTATTGTGATTGGATGCAATATGATTTTATTAGGAATAAATTAGTTAAGTCATGATTGATGTTTCACCCTTCTTCCCACTCTCGATTTGGTCAATGAAAAACCGAACCCAATGCCTGGCTTGCTCTGCCAGCTACCTAAACAAGCTACATACTGTCCAGGAGGTCTTGTGGCAGCGACCTTAAAATTAAGAGTAGATTTAAGTTATCCCCTTAGGATTAGTGACCTCAGAATGGGTAGTATAACCGGTTATGGAGTGGGCACTCCATCCTAACCGTGACCCCCGCTTGAACTGCCAACCCGACGACCTGAACCACGACAGGCTCTGCACAGAAAAAGCGGACCAGCTGCGGGCCTTCTATGAAGCCCTGAAAACCAAGAACAACGCCATCCACACCACCTCCGCCGCCCCCAACAACTCCACCATCACTGCTACTGCCACTGAGTACGACAACTGGACGAAGGTTGATAACAAAAAACGCCGACGTGCATTTTCGGGAAACGAAATCCGTCAAGCAGCCCCAAAGGCACCCATCACCACCACCAGCTCGCCTCCAACGATTAATGCTAAAATTCCGGATCTCGAAAACGGACACGAAAAAGATATCTGCCGCCATCACAGAGATGGAGAAACAAAACCTACTGGCCAAGTTCTCAGAGCGGCCCAACCTAAAGGGGGAGATGATTATTCACCCCAAAGACAAGGACTCCGCCACCACCCTCGACACATACCTGAAAAGCACCACCACCGTTGCATCAACCAAGCTGGACCCCGCCCAGAAACAGATGAAGTCTGTAGTCCTCCGATACCCAAAGGAGCTACCCCTCGAACCCCTGGAGAACCATCTGAAGATCCTAAAACCCGAGAGATGCTCTCCTGCGACCGACAAGACGGCCACCACAAAACAAGTGCTCATAACGCACTACGGTCAACCCCCCAGCACCATACACCTCAAAACCTGGGGGATCTACGAAGTGAGGCCCTTCGTTCCGAAGCCCCTGCAGTGCTTCACATGCCAGAAATACGGGCACCATCAGACGTGGTGCATGTATAAGGAAATCTGCGTGCAGAAGAACGGCACACACTCTGTAGTATCTTGCGTTATTTAATGGGAGAATGACGAGTCACATGGTCAGTCTAGCTGGGGAGTTTGTTCTCTGGTGTTGGTTACAACGTGACTAACACATTTCGACTTTGCTAAGAAGTAGCATAATATATAATGTAAAGTGCTTCCTTTACAATTCTAACTGATCTCTCAGCTTCGCCATTAGAGGCAGGATGATAGGGTGGGGTCAGTACATGCTTTACACCGTTGAGTCTCATGAAGTTTTTAAACTCTGAACATTGGAATGGAGGACCATTATCAGAAACTACCTCTTCTGGTATTCCATGTTCAGCAAATATTAATCTTAATTCATCGATGGTGCTACCAGCATTAGTACTGTACATGTGCTTAACATCAATCCATTTTGAATGACTATCAATTAATACAAGAAATTTGTCTGTTCCCTTATCACAGAAGTCAATGTGTACTCTTTGGAAGGGACGGGTAGGCCATTTCTAGGTTTTCAAAGGTGTGCTGGGTGGCATGCTCCTAACATTCTGACAAACAGAGCACTCACGTACCATTGTAGTGGCTCCTCTCCCCTACAACTCCTAACTGAGCTCCGGCTGCGCGCCTACCAGCCAATTAGCGTTCAGCTGAATCGATCGAAAATGCTAGTGACAGGGGGGAAGGAGGTTCAGGGGAAGAATAAAGGGAGGATTGAAGTGAATTTTAGGAGGAGAGAACAGATGCAGTGGCTAAACACCGCTTGCGTGAGGGATTTTAGGATGGAGGCAGCAGCAGCAACTCGCCTGGACGCGGCAGGGAGGCGACAAGACAAAGCCAGGCTAGCGTCAGGTCAAGCGTCAGGTGCGTGTTGGGTTGGGTAATGGATGTTCAGTGCTTGGTCGGCTTGATTGTGTTTTGGTTTCTTGTGTGGAGGAGATGTCTTGGTCTTCTTAGCTTGATGTCGATTTTCTTCTCACTCTCCTCCTCTTCTTGCTCTCTTGAAGTGTCCATTCGTTTGTGTTTGGGTCTTGTTGTTCGTCTTCCTCGTGTTTTAAGTCCTCATAGGTGTGGAAGAAGTCAGAGACGGTGAGGTTGACCACGTGGGCTTCAGCTCCACGGGCCACGTGGTGTTCTTGGTTCTGTGTGGTGGGCGTCTTCTCTTGAGTTTTCTTTTCTTGGTTTTTCTTTTCTGCTGATTTTTTCTTTTCTTGGGAGCGTACAGCAAGGAGGGCCTCTTTGTAGCTCAGTTTTTTCTCAAGACGAGCCTTGGCTACCCTGCATTCCTCCTTCCATTTGGGGCAGGTCCGGTCGGCGGAGGAGTGTGGGCCACCACAGGCAGCGCATTTTTTCTCTTTGTTGGGGCAGACCGTGTAGCGGTGTCCAGGGCTGCCACACATGGAGCAGGTGTCTTCCTGCGCCTCACACTTGTTTACAGTGTGTCCATAGTGCCGGCATTTGTAACACCGTTTCGGTCTGCAGTAGGGCTTGATTGGCACAGTTACCCACGCCAGTTGAGCTTCCTTGGGTAGGGTGGAGTGGTCTCCGATGAGGGCAGTGGTGTCGGACAGCTTCTTCACAACTTGGAGCTGCTGCTCCTTGAGGAGCTCACTCAGCTCTGCTTTGTCCATGTGGGCAATTTCGGCGTGGGAGATTACACCCAGCTTCAAGTTGTCCCACATGTAGGCAATCATTTTAAAAGGAATGCCGTTGATGTCTGGGATCTCCGCGAGCTGTGCTTGCATGCCCTTCTCGACGAAGGTGATCTTGATGTCACCATGGAGCTTTAGACGTTCCACCTTGGTGACCCCCACGATCCCATTAGCTTCAAAAAACTTCTGGAGAACTAGGAGGTTTAGTTTCTTGGGGCAGGTCGGCGTATCCGGACGTATCCGCGCCACGTTATCAAACTCGTAACCGACACCGGCA
>NW_024711292.1:19582298-19647743 GCF_018991925.1 Homarus americanus
TTTCTGTATATATATTGTTGTACAGTGCGGTGCTAAGGGAGTTACTAGGTGAGAGAAATTTTGCTCAAGTTCCTGTTGGACGAGCTTTCTCAGGAGTGGATTGGTGAGGCTGTTGAGAGGTCTTGCTGGTCCCAGAGTCGCTGGTGTCAAGGCCGCCTCCCGGCCAGCCTGGGCATGGTGAATTCTGCACTCAGAGTCAGGCACTTTCGTAGAAGCGCGAGCCAATCAGGAGAAACGAAAGGTGTGAAACTCTCTGATCCTGAGCTTGAGGTGGAAGGTCAAGACTAGGTCGGCGATACGTGCCCCTACGTCCGCACCATAGACCTGGTCTCTCTCAGCGTAACTGGCTGTATGCTAATTGGCTGGTGCTTGGCGTGGCGAGAGCCAGTTGGTAGTTGTAGGGAGATCACTACCATGCTCCCCTCCCTCCGGGCAAGGTGGGAGACTGGATGTTGGCAGATTCGTCCCACAGTGGTGTGCTGGGCAGGTGTAAATGCGACTCGGCACGCTGCGGGCTGACAACTCCGTCTATTGACACAAAACCTGGCCAGGAAGATGGGGGAGAAAAGGGGTTTTTTGGATTAGAAGGAGGTTGTACAGGCAATAGTTGTTGGCTGCTTCTGTCGCGGCAGGAGCAGCATCATCGAGGTCACTGGCTGGGTTGACGCTGGGTCCAGGGGCAAGGCCATGGGAGGCCTGACAGCAGCAGGTCTATGACAGCAGCAGGTTCACGACGGGCAGGGTCTAACAGCAGCAGGGTCCACGTCAGGAAGAGGTCCATGACAGCAGGGTCTATGACAGCAGCAGGTTCGACAGGAACAGGTTCTGACAGCAGGGTCTAACAACTTAACCAGAGGGTTCACGACAGCAGCAGGGTGCAGGACAGGAGCAGGGGATGAGCGTTCTCGGTTTATCGAGCATTAGCTTCCCCTCCCTGTGTGATACTCAGGTGGTCCTTACACTCAGGGGTAAAGGAAACACACTGATATCAAGTCCGTAAGTTCTATTCCTGGTACAAACACAAAAAGGAGTTAAGACAGGGGTAAACAGCGTCCTGTCTTGGAATCTCTCTGGGTATCTCTATCTGCGCATGTGCGTACAGCGCGCATGTGCCCAAAACCTGAACTAACACTCGGTGACAAAAGGGAGTATGATTATAAAACATATAATACAGAGACCTGAATCAATAATGGTAAATAGTACAGTTACATATTACAGCCATATTCGTCTCATATATCTACACCTCCCTCCCCCTCACGCTCGTAGTGCAATCTCGAGCGGACTCTTTTTCCAGGAGCCTTTGAGAGTGACGTGGGAAAACTGGGGGGTCACTGAATGAGGACTTACTTTTCTCGTCCAAGCAAGGGTTCACAGGGATGTGGGGGAGGGGTTCATGTGTAGGGATCCCATCGTATTCCTAGTAATCCTAGAGGCACTGGGTTTGGTCTTGGGTATATATTTATCAATCAAATGGGTCACTTTACTAGTTATGATATTCAGCGTGGTGTCTGCGTTCTTGTGCCTTAATGAGTCACGCCAGGGTCCACGACAGCAGCAGAGTGCAGGACTGGAGCAGGGGGTACCTGAGGGTGAAAAGAGGGTGCCCAAAAATTTTGTGGGCGGGGTGTTGCTGCAGGTGGTAACTGCGGGTAGACTGGTGCAGGCATAGTTTGTTGGGGGTACTGCTGGGCTGGGGGCCCAACGGGTAAGGTGGCCGGCTTGACTCGGTCTATGCTGACGGTGTCGTGTCTGCCATTCCAGATAATCGTCAGGAACTTTGCTGAACGTGTAACAACCTGGAAGGGTCCATCGTAAGGGTGTTGTAGTGGGTTGCGGTGAGCATCATGCCTGACGAAAACATACTAGGCATTGAGTAGTGCAGGAGGGATGTGTTCAGGGCGCCGAGGAAGCTGGCGTGGAGCAGTAGCTCTGAATGCAGAAACTGCTTGTCGTAGCTTTTAGAATAAGTCGTGACGAACGGCAGGAGTGGATTGGTGGAAGTCAGGAGGGAGTGAGAAATCCCTGGGTAGGTGAAGGGGCTCGCCTCGGGTGAGATCTGCTGGGCTGCAGTCCATATCCTCCTTGTATGAAGCATGGATGCCGAGGAGCACAAAGGGTAGCGATTCCATCCAGCTGTAAGGGTCGTGCTGTGCCTTGAGTGCGTCCTTCAGCTGCCGGTGAAACCGCTCTAACATGCCGTTGGATTTAGGGTGGTATGCGGTAGTGCGGTGCCGAGAAGTGCCGAGGAATTGTAGGAGGCTGTGCCAGAGTTGTGACTCAAACTGGGCTCCTCGATCAGTGATGACGGTAGCAAGGGGGCCGAAACGGGAAACCCAACAGGACAGGAAGGCGCAGACGGCGGACTCTGCTGTAGCATTGGGCATGGGGATGGCTTCTGTTCACCTGGTGAAATGATCGATGCAGGTGAAGATGTAGGTGCTACCGCAAGATAATGGAAGAGGTCCCACAATATCGAGGTGTACTACTTGAAAACGTCCTTTGGGTATAGGGAAGGTTTCAAAGGGGACCCGTGTGTGAGGATGTATTTTGGAAGAATTGGCAGGCCAGGCACTGGGCAGCCCATTTCTTAGTATCGGTCTTTTTTGCCGGGCCAGACGACACGTTGTGTGAGGAAGCGCTGGGAGGCCCGCACACCCGGGTGGCTGAGACCATGGATGCGGTCGAAAACAGCGCGGCGGTGGACGTGAGGCACGAACGGTTTAGGCTGCCCACAGGATACGTTGCACCATAACTTGATGTTCGTGCCGGGGATTGGGAGTTCTTGGAGTGTGAGGCCTGAGAGAGATGTCCACACGAGAGGCTTGTGAGACTTCTTTGGGAGTCCCTTGAGAAGGTCGTAGAGGGGGCCTAGGACGGTGGCAGCATTGGCAATGAGGCGGTGGTAGTAGTTGACTAAACCAAGGAATTCTCGGAGTTTCTTCGCCGTTTCAGGTTTGGGGAACTCCCTAATTGCAGTTACCTTCTGTGGTAGGGCTTGGATGCCACTAGGCGAGATTCTGTGACCGAGGAAGTCGATGGAGGAGGTTGCGAAGACTCACTTAGCAGGATGAACTTTCATGTTGTTGTTCTGCAGACGTTGGAGAAGGAGTTATAGATGGTGATGATGCTCGGCAGGCGTCGAAGATGCGACGAGGATGTCGTCTATGTAGACGGTGACAAAATCGAGGTCGCAAAGCATATGGTCCATGTACCTCTGGAAAGTTTGTGCTGCATTGCGTAAGCCAAAACTCATGAAAGTATACTCGAAGAGTCCGAACGGAGTGGTGATGGCTGTCTTCTGGGTATCTACAGGTGCTACAGGGATCTGGTGGAAGGCACGCTCCAATTCGATCTTCGAGAAGATGGTCTTGCCATGGAGTTTGTGGTGGAAGTCCTGGACATGCGGGATAGGGTACCTGTCAGGTTTGGTGACGAGATTCAGAGCTCTGTAGTCACCACACACCCTCCAGTCGCCGGATGATGGCTTAGGAACCATGTGAAGAGGCGATGCCCAGGGACTCCTTGAAGGTCGAATGATGCCGTCTTGCAGTAGTCTGTTGAATTCCGCCTTGGCTGTGTTCGGAAGCTCAGGGCGCAGGCGGCGAGGGCGTGAGAAGACTAGAGGTCCTTTGGTTTCAATGTGGTGGAAAATTCCCGACGTAGGAGGTGGGGGTGGAGAGACTCGGGGTGAGAAAAGTTCCATGAACTTCTCGAGCAGGGAGGAGAACTCGTTGGAAGGCGAGAGACAGGTGATAGTGTCGGTGTCTTTGTCACGGGAACACAGGATCTTGCGTGCTGTAGGCTCATGGATGAGGCATAGATGGCTTGGGTCGACGCCGAGCTTGTGGAAGGTGAGGAAGTCGAAGCCAAGGATGGGTTGAGACACATCTGTGACCACGAATGACCAGCGCAGGGTCTTGGGAAGACCGAGGTCTAAGGCGAGGATGCGTGCGCCGTAGGAGGCGATGGGGGTACCGTTGGCAGCGAACAGGTCATAAGAGGGTTGCTTTGACGTGTCTTGTAGTGAGGGGGGGATGATGCTAACCGATGAACCTGTGTCGACGAGGAATTTCGTGACGGAGGTGCAGTCGGTGACGTGCAGTAGTGAGACGCCTAAAGGGACGGGGGCTGAGGCGTCTACCAATCCCCGTTGTTGCCGTTTCCCGAGTAGGTGCAGTGGGGCTCACAATGTTGAGCGTTGGAGCCGAAACGTCTGTGATACCAGCAGAGGGTAGATCTGTTGTGCTGGGGGCTGGCGGCGGTTTTCGGGGCATGAGGGGCGTGTCGGGGATTGTAGGGCGCGGTGCGTAAGTCAGGAACAGGCCCAGCAGCAGGCGTGGAGGAGCAGAAATGTTCAATCGTGTCCATCTTGCAGTTCAAAGTTTGCAACAGGTCTCTGATGTCTTGTGAGGTATTGCTCGGCTGAGGAGTGTTGACCCGGCTTACAAGTTCGGAGGTAAGTACTGGTGTGGTCGTTGGGTTGTCCGCAGTGGCAAGGCGCGCAGCGGCGCAATCGTTGAATATTCTGTCTGCCGAGGTTGCGTAGAGTTCTGGTGTCGTAGAGTAATCTACTGCGGACAGGGTGATGCGTACTTTTGTGGGGAGCTTTTGTGCGTGAAGCTGGCGCAGGATAGAGTCGGGAAGTCTGTCTGTGTGCCGGGAGTTCAGCCTACACATCTCCTCCCAGAGACGTCCCGGGGTTGAGTTTCCGAGGGAGATAGAGGATAGGTCTTGCAGGAGACTGGGGCTGGTCTGTTGATAACGCGTCTTTAAGGCATCCCGCAGGGTAGCGAATTTGTTGTTATCTGGAGGGTTGGAAGTGGTCTGTGAGACTTGCGTGGCGACTTCCGTGGGCCTGGAACAGAGCAGGGCGCCGTACTTTTGCTCGTCAGTAGCTTGTGAGCCGATGAGGGCTGCTTCCACGTGAACTAGCTAGTTCTCGACGTTGTGGTTGAAGGTCGGTAGAGAGATCCGTCAGTCCATTCTTGCAGAAGTGCGTCAAACCTGTTTGGGAAGGATGAGGGATGGGTGCTTGTTCCAACCCCCTTCCGTGTTCACAATCTCCTGGGAGGGAGGTGAACAGTTGCAGGGGGGAACTTCGGGACGAATACACTTTTTAGGGTGCAGGTCCTTAGGCCAGAACTAAAAAACAAAAGAAAAATAGGAGAGTAGGCAAAAGAGCTCAAACCATGTTTGGAATATCGCACAGTAGTTGCTCTCCGGCTGTGATGTGAGTCGCTCACACCGCCAGTGGGGAGAACGGACTAATGCGTTATAAACCTTACGGTCGTGAGATGGTGGAGTAGCAGGTGATACAGGTAGGGCGTTTGGCCCGGACTGGCAGCAGACAGGGCGATCCTCACAGCTCCAGGAGTAAGGCAGCAAAGGGAGTGTGGTGTTCACAGCTCCGGCGGTCACCAATTGTAGCATACTGTATGTGGCCAGTTGTCAATTCTCTTTGTATGGGCACACAAACGTACGTACATGTAAGATATCTCACACTCAGGATTGAGGTAGAATAGAAACTCACAATGTGTTTTCTGTATATATGTTGTTGTACAGTGCAGTGCTAAGGAGTTACTAGGTGATGAATAGTTTGCTCAGAGGTCCTGTTGGGCGAGCAACTTTCTAAGGGAGCTGGTTGGTGAGGCGCTGTAGAGAGGTCTTGCTGGTCCAGTAGGTCAGAGTAGAATGGCCTCCCTGATGATGATGATGATGATGATAATGAAGTAAAGTGGCAAATGACTTTGCACTGGGAAAGGAGAGGAGAGAGAATTAAAGCTTAGAAACGGGAAGAAAAGTAGGAGGGGTAGATAGCAGGTGGGCTGTCCACCTAGCGGAGACGAGTTGATATGCTGGGGTGGTGGCCACACGCAGCACACGCCCGCCCGCTCAAGGGAGGAAGGTGGGGGGGGGGAGCTAAGCTAGGTAGGTATTCATTATTGTAATGGGTGTTAATTTATGTTTGTTAGATGGTGGTGTTATTGTTCACATATATGTGTAAAGTGGGTCTTGTTCTTCTATGTCAGTATGGAGGCTTGTAGTGGATTCCTCCCCTACAAACGCTGTTTGTCGCTGAGTAGCCGACCCTGCGAATTCCCCAGTGTATGCCTGGTGGTCTAGGTCAACCAGCGCCGCCTTACATGACGGAGGTCAACTATTAAGCCACGCCTACCTCTGCTATATAAGACCTGACCTCGTGGTGACCTACCTCTCTTTCTACCTACAGCCAATCCTCAAGCAACACAACCTCCTCCACTTCTGCCTGGTGGCCCTCGCTCCAGCCGGCGACCATGCCGACCCACAAGCTGCGTGTTCTCCTCTGAGCACCCTTACCAACCAGCTCTCCCTACTCACGCTTGTAACCACGCTGCCTCCTCCCAGCACCAGCCACCAAGCTGCATTGTACATCCAATATAATATGTATACAGAGAGCACATTGTGAGTTTCCTTTCTCCATCCCATCCTGAGTGTGAACCAACATCTCGTCCCCCACAAGCGCGCGGCAGGAGCTCAGTCGGTAGTTGTATAGGGGAGAAGATCCACTACAACCCTCATCTCTTCCCTCACCCCGTTGTAATTTCCTTTGTAATATTTACTTTTATCCTCTTCATCACTGATCGGCTCGCTAGCCCCCCGGGCGATCGGTCATGTCTCTGTCAAGCACTGTTGGCAAGTACTGGGCATGCACCGGCTCCTGAATGTACCTGAACCTGCTCCAGTGTTGGTCAAGTTTGGTCTTGAAAGAGCTCACACTCTTTGCCGTCACAACACTTTCTGGTAGATTGTTCCAAGAGTTCACAATTCTCACTCCGAAAAAGTTTGCCCTCTCAGCATCGCTGCGTTGTCTATTAAGGCTCTGAAGTTCCTTTGATTTAGTGGGCCAGAGTTTGGGGATCTGTAGATACACCCGACAATAAGTAAGTCCCCTCCCTTTCATTTAATTTTATACCATTTGGACTCTTCAAAGACATCCTTTCCCTGTACCCTCGCCTGGCTGGTTCTAAGGTCTTGTTAAGCATAGATAACCACACCCCTCTTGCAAGTTTCTTGACACGCACAAAGAGAAATTAGACAACTGGCTACATACACTACGCTACAACCCTGCCCCTGGATATAACCCATGTCCCCGTTCTTGTACTGTCCTGTTCCCCCTCTGCATTACCGTGCGATCTGGATGAATGACTATACAGTATTACGAAAAGCCTCGCTCCTTGCTAACCCATAGAGAATGTACAAAAAAAAATTCTTCGCTTAAATTAACAGGAAATATAACGTGTATAATTCGTAAAACGAATGTTCTGAACCTTTAAATTTTACAATTGTTTGGGTACTAAAAATCGATAGCGAATTCGCAAATTCAAGGTCCAGCTTGCTGTCTACAATGTTTTGAATATGCATTAATAAGCTAGGGTTTATGACTCTTAAATGCATGCTTAATTGAGGTGGTAAGGATGTTATTGTTGTTTAAGTGCAGTACACCTGCAATATTATATAAGAATTGCGTTTGGCGTCTGCATGCAATGTCACCCCTTTCGTACTCAATAGAACGAACACCTATATTAATTATTCTTAAGCCATTTGTGTAAATATTTTCATGTAAATGGGTAATTTTTCTAAATATGTATTTAAAATATAATTCAGAAAAAAGCAAAATTCTTATTAACCCAAAGATTTTATAAGAATGTCAACTTAGAATCTTATTTGATTCTTTTTTCTACCCAACAAAATCTTAGTTTCGAGAGTTACATATCTTTGTTCTGTAACTATAAATTTTGTTGTTGATTAGGATAGAAATGGATGGTATTAAGTATACCGTAACTTATATATTCCAGATAGAAATGGATCAATCAATCCATAACTTATAACTCAGGAAAGTAATATTGATATGTATAACAGTCAACAAATTCTTGATTTATTCTCCATCTTCTAAAAAAAATATTAACTTTTTTATTTATTTATTAATGTTATGTGTAATATAATAAATAAATTAAATTCAGAATGAAATTTCTATTCAGTCCACACACTTTATGATCATAATTTAATGGACAGAACAAGACACTTCTGTTTAGAGGATGAGTGGTGTGAATGGTGGGACCAGATGTACCAACCCTATTTATCAGAGTTCGTTAAAATAATATTGGTATTTTATGAATATATAACTCAGAATGTAATAAAACAGCTACAAGTAACTACTTAGTGGAAAAGACATCTTGAATGTTATTCAATTTGGCTTTTATCTTGGCCTGAATGCTGTAATAAAAATGTTTCTTTGTTTGAAAGATAATTAAATTGGCAATGAGAAATAGTTTGATTTGTACAGAAGTGTTGAATGAAATTGTATACCACTTTAAATTCCTTGTAATTTCATAAGCTACTTTATTACGCCAAATGCTTCCGTTTCATGCAAAATGCTTGTTTACTAACATCATATTGGTACTCCTGGAATGAGGAAAGCAGTTGCAGTTTTAACGGTATACCAAATATGTGTGAAATGCTATCTATGAATTATACTTTAAAAATCAAATATAGCAGGGAGTATCAGATAAAATAATTAAGATTTTGACTCCAGACATGATCTAAAAGAAGTTGCGATAGAGTTGGAAACATGATTTTTGCGAAAAGAATTTTTCCTTTGACATTTCTTCTGAACTCAATCTGACGTATTTCACTTATTAAGTATATGACATACGTACTCCAGGGCTTCTTCAACATTCATCTCCTTATTCACAGATTGCTACTACTTATAGTAACAACATGCTCATAAGATACAAGACGCATAATCTTAGTCTAATTATATATGACAGAAAATATTTGGAATGGAATACTGTACTGTACAATCAATTATGTTTTAAGCTGCCCTACGCCAACGTGACCAATTACATTATTGAGAAGTCACCATTGTCTCGTAAACACACTATGAAAAATCAGAATCGTTGCTGATAGTATGTGTATTATTACTGGTACTAAAAAGAGTAATTAAGTAAAACAGTCAGTCTTAAACATTGATGATTTTAGTCCTGTTTTGATACTATGCACGTTTTAGAGTTACCTATGCAATAGTACATTTTACTGAAGGCTCAAATACAAGAAAGCAAGCAGTAAGTGCTGGAGAGAGTTAAATAGAAATGTAATATGCAAAGAATGTATATAACCCTGGCTAAGCATATCAGCTCAACCCGCCATACTCTCGCTAGGCAAGGTTGTTACGCGGACCTCTAAGTCTCAAATTATTTAATCCTTCCTCACTAAAAATTAAGAAACCACTATATAAGATAATACTTAGAATAAAATCCATATAAAACTAATTTAAAATATCGGGGAAGCTCGTAGAAAGTAGTAATTGGAATTAAAACAGAGATGTTTCGGGGCGGCATACGGGCTGTTCGTGTTGGCTGTTCTGTTTGCCTCCCTAATGTCGTAGGGTGACTAGGGGGTGAGTAAGGTAAGCGTCCGCTCTCTAGTGTTTCATAAATAACTCTATAAAAACGCTTTGTTGTGTGTGTTTGTCATTTGTTTTGTGGCTGTCAATATATCTTGCCTAATACAGGAAGGTTAGTGAGGTTATTGAATATGTTTTCACCTTGTTCTTGTGTGAAATGTGCGAGGTACATGTTGAGGAGCCCGTGGCGCTGAGATCAGCTGATCCGCTAGAATGTGAGAAGCAGTCGCGGGCATTATGACTTCCCTTTACTATTATTACCTTATTCTACCTAATTATAGTAACTCACACTATTTATATCCCTGTCGTGGCATATTGAAATACTTTTGGAGTTTTTAGTAATGTTATTTTGGCTGGGAGAGATCACAGTTATAAGAAATTAGAAAAGATTGTGGAGTGGTTGCAGGCAGAAGCCGCTTAGTGCCTGAGGTCTGCATTACCACCACTCCCTGGCGTCCACTGCCATGTCATTAGTGAAACATTCTGATATATATTTTTGACTCAACATTTTACTTCTAATTATTTTACATCTTCATCAATCTGCCGCTGCTTTATACCAGCTGGTGGATCTGGCCAGTCGGATTTGGTCTCTACTCCCGCAGGAGTTTAGGGGAAATGTTATCACATTTTAACCATTTTTTTGACATTATCAATTTTCAAGAGTGTGGAAATGAAGGATGGTGTGGGCTTTAATATAATTATCCGTGCCTTGATTACTAAGTACAGTATTAGGTGAATAATAAATATAATTTCATCATCTGTTCAACCTTATCAGTGTCATTCACAAATTTTTCAGTGTTAACTAAATTACATTGATAAGTTAGGAATTTCTTCTTTAAAAAATAGTAGTATAATCTCTTGATTTTATAGGACCTAACTATTTTCCTGGATACTTTGACAAATCAAAAGTTTTTTAAGAGTTTTCTGATATATTAATACACTGTATAGTATTAAGTTTATTGTAGTACATAGATAAATACGTTTTTACAGCAATTAAACAGGAAATATTTTGTATGTGTTGGATTAAATTAACATGACATAAAACATAAGTCTACCTGGTGCTAACATTTATTTTCAAATTAAAAATGAAGATATGAAAATAATTGATTTTTTCTTTACTTCTGGAGCTTTAGAAAATTAATGTTTTTGAAATTAGCAATAAACTATTTATTTTTTCTGCAAGTTTTAAAGTTGCCAGGTTGAAGCTCTAAATTCCAAACAAGTACAGTAGGGTCGGGATGTATTACGAGATAGAGTCCAAGGATGTTCGCTATACAGTATACTAAATCGTGATATAGACTCTCTTCGACTTACGACGGGGTTCCGTCCCGACGACCAGGTCGTAAGTCGAATTGCTCGAAAGTCAAAAAGGCGAAAATAATACATAGAAATTAAAAAATGAAATACGGTACAGTAAAAGTAATCAATAATGAAAAATGAATACAGTGTAAAGTGTTACTGTGCACTTACCTTTAATATAATGCACACGGGGCCTCAATAACTTTTTAATTAAGCATGTAGACTACATTAATTGGATAAAGCAGAGGAGGAGACAGGGCTGGGTGGGTCATCAAGTTTGCTTTCTTCAGACAGGCTAACATACTTGTTTGTTGAAGGTATTGGATCATCTTTAGGGAGTGAAGAGGCAGCAGTGGGAGACTTCTAAAAAAATATGTCCAATTTTGATTGCACAGTTGGCCTTTTCTTTTCATTGTAAATCTCCCTGTAGCAAGCAAGTGCATCTTGGATCATTCTGTCAACTTTTGCAAAACGCTCAACATTTTGATCCATTTCTTCAAACATTTGCATCCCCTTATTAATTGTAGCAAATGCCTCTGCCATTTATTTCACTGAAAGCTTTTTTGGGAGGTGCAGGTTCTTCTTCTACATTTTGTCTCTCTTCCTCTGCAATTTTTTGTGCATCCATTTCAATAAAATCCTTGTTAATTAGCTCTTCTGCTACACTTTCCACCAACTGCTCAACATCTCCATTATCAATTTCTAACTCCAGCTGTTGACCCATCTGCACTCTTTTGTTACTAATCTCAGAAATTACTTCATCTTTATTATATCCTTTGAAACTGTTCACATATCTTTTCAGGACTTTCTTCCATATTCCATTCATGCACTGACCTGTAACCTCATCCCATGCTGCAGCTATGTTTTTTGTACATTGCAAAATGTTGTAGTCCTTCCCAAACTCTCTTGAGCGTTTTCTCACGTTCAGTAGCAGCAACAGCCTGAGCGAAGGTCGTATGTAAATAATTCACTTTAAAAGCTGCAATAGCACCTTGATCCATGGGTTGGATGATAGAGATAGTGTTAGGTGGAAGGCAGACTACCTTAACATCAGTGTTAGGTGGAAGGCAGACTACCTTAACATCAGTGTTAGGTTGAAGGCAGACTACCTTAACATCAGGGTGCAGGTCGTCCAGGTGTGGTGGGTGTCCCGGAGCATTATCTGAAATTAATAAAATCTTGAAGGCAACCTCTTGTTGCAACAATACTCCTTGGCTCGTGGAATGAAACAACTTAGGAACCAATCCTCAAACAGTGCTAGGGTCATCCAGGCTTTCTTATTACTGCTATAAAACACTGGCAGTGTGTGCTTGCTGACATTTTTAAAAGCCCTTGGGTTCTCTGAATGATACCAGCTACATTCCCCCCCAACAGAAGTGTGATTCGGTCCTTGAATGCCTTGAATCCCGGCATAGTTTTCTCCTCTTTGTGGATGTGTGTCCGTTCTGGCATGCACTTCCAGAATAAGCCAGTTTCATCCACATTAAATAGTTGCTCAGGCAAATAATTTCCCTCCATGATGACACGATCTAGCTCCTTAAAGGCTTCAGCAGCACCCACATCAGCACTTGCTGCTTCTCACCTTTACACTGTGCAAATTGTAATGTTTCTGAAACCTTTGGAACCACCCATGACTTGCTGTGAAGTTTTGGTTGCACTCATCTCCTGCTCGCTCTTTCAGGCTTTCGAAAAGGCTTCTTGCCTTAGCCTGTATGGTTAGCAGGCTTGAGGGTACACGTTTTTGCAGCTGATCTTCCATTCACATCACAAGTAATTTTTCCATCTCATGAAGAGGACCTTGTCTTTTATTCGTTATTATTGTTCCCTTTATAGGTGCTGATCCTTTCACTACCTCACGAATTCATTCGTTGTCCTTCAAAATTGTTGATATCGTCGAGTGAGAGAAGCCAAGGTCTCGTGAAATGGTTGCTTGTTTTTCCATTTCATATTGCATTATTATTTTCATTTTCATCTCAAAAGTAATTGACTGTCTCTTTTTCTTCTCAGCACCACAAGAACTCATACTTTTAAGGATGCCAGCCATTGTAAAGGGAATTACAAACGAAAATTTTGTCATTACACAGTGCGATCACTAACAACAACAACAACTGAGTGGGCTACGGCGTGGATGCTGTACACCACGAGGCGGCCCAGCCCACGCTGTCGTACAGGGTCACATTACGACTAAACATCTCGGGACTCGAAAATACGTACGTAATGTGAAAAATATTTTATACGACCATGACGGTCGTATGTCCAGGTTGTCGTAAGTCGAGGAGAGACTGCATATAATTACTGTGAGGAAAATAGGGTTAGGTTCCGGAGGCCAATAAAAGTGACTAAACTTAACTTAATGAGTTTATTTTCTTACTAACTAAAGCACCAATGAACACCAGACTCGGGAACACTAGACTCGGCAGCTGACCCTCCATCCCGGGAACACCAGACTCGGCAGCTGATGCCACACTGCCACCCTCACTTGACAATCCCACACCTACATAAACAAACAAACCAAAAATATTAGTTACAGTATTAAATCTTTTGCCAATAAGCTTTTCATTCTCTTCACCTCACTTTTCACATCACTAGCAACCCATTTACACTCGCCTTAGAAGTCGGAATCTGCAGCAAAATCGGCTGCTGACTCATCACTCGCGCCACTCGACTCAGCCAACGTCCTCCGTGTCACGTGACAACTGCGTGCCTAAACACAGAACTGTAATGAAACATTAGTACATGTTTTCATACATATTATATGTTTGCTTTTTCACATGGAAATATGAAATAAACATGCCTAAATGAATGTAAATGTGATAACTCACCAACATCATCACCTGCCTCCTCATCACTAGTACGCTTGGTCATCTTAGTAGACAGTAGTAGAGTACGTGGTGACCTTGACTGGAGAGCAAGAGTGCAGCGTCCGCACGTGGCAAGAGCTGAATCAAAAAGACTGTGCAAGCGAGCGTAAATGCATGAGTGAGCAGCCACGTTGGTGCCTCTGGTGAGCAAATAACGCATTTGTTTGCCATGGCGGTAAATTTGAAATATTTCTTGCCCGATTTCCCTTGCAAAATAAATAGATTTATTGCTATACAGTATAGTACAGTGGGGTATGCTATAACGAACGGATCCTACTACGAATATTCCAAAAACGAACGGTTTTACCTATAAAATTGAGAATGCTATAACGAACGAAACTCCTACAACGAACATTATTTATTTTTTTATTTTTTTGCTAATTTATTGGTTTTTTATTACAAGTATTAATGATATTCTTTATTTCAGGGGTTTAGATGCATATTTATGCACTTTTTTACAATTTTATATTATATTTTTCAGTGTTAAGTGGTTGTATTTGGGGGCCTGGAACGGATTAATCCTATAACGAACGAATGCTATAACGAACAAGGTTCTAGAACCAATTAGATTCGTTATAGCATACCCCACTGTATTGGAAAATTCTGATTATTTTGGTAGTCCCGATATAAAAAATCTTTATAAAAAATTGCTATACGTACAGGGTGAGCATAAAGTCTTTCCCTGATTACAAACATTTATTACACAAAACATATGCTTGGGACAAACATACAGTTTTTTACAGCTTAAAATATGCATGAAAAAAAAGTATATGAATTCGTCTACACAATGCTACAACATTCATGTTTCTATCTAGAATGGTCTTCGATGTTATGATTTTTCATAATCAGGGAAAGACTTTATGCTCACCCTCTATATCCTGACCCCACTGTACTGTTGAAAGAAATATACAGTACTGTATAGTTAATATTTTCTCAAGATAAAAAATAGAATAAACTTACTAAATAAAGTAAGTGACTCCTGATTAAT
Source organism: Homarus americanus (assembly GCF_018991925.1). NCBI lineage: Eukaryota > Metazoa > Arthropoda > Malacostraca > Decapoda > Nephropidae > Homarus > Homarus americanus. The sequence continues at coordinate 19,596,889 of NW_024711292.1, forward strand.
CACACCATTAATGTTTGGAGGATACACTTTTTATTTGTTAGTATTTTTATTTATTTTTTTAGATTTTTATGTTTTTACTGGATGCCTCTTAAATTATACTCTTACTTTTATTTTTTCCTCTTCGCCACTGATCGGCTTGTTAGCTGCTTGGGCGATCAGTCACGTCTGTTACACGCCGTTGGCAAGTACTAGGCTTGCACAGGCTCTTGAATATATAGGAACCTGCTCCAGTGTTGTCAAGTCTGGTCATGAATGAGCAAACACTTGGTGCTGCCACAACACACACACTGGCAAATTGTTCCAAGAGTTTACAATTCTCACTCTGAAAAAGTTTACCCTCACAGTTTTCTGGACTTGTGGCTTCTTCAACCTTAAGCGAACATTCGCCAGCTACAGGCATGTACATTCGTTGGATGTACATACCTGGAGCTGGCGAATGTTCGCCTCCTGAGATGTTTATACACTTCGATTAGGTCGCCCCTAGCCTGTCTGGTATAAGTTAGGTAGTTGCAGGCGTTCAATTCTCTGGGTTACTGAGGTTCTGTAGAACAGGCACCAGTCTGGTGGCCCTCCTTTGGACATTTTAAATCAATTGACAATCTCTAGCATACCTCGGGGACCAGACGGGGTGACAGCACTCCAGACGGGGAAGCACCTCACTCTTGAAGATCGTGATGGGCAATGGTCCATCCAGATATCTAAATGACCTTATAAGACCTAAAGTCATACCCCCATGGGTCCAGTGTTAGTTCAGGAGGATGCCTGTGGCTGCCCTATTAGAAGTAACAATCTCAGGTTCAAGAAGCCACAAATACAGCGAAGAGTGACAAAAATGATTCCGGGACTTAGAAACCTTCCCTATCAAGATAGATTAAAGAAACTAAACTTGCATTCCCTAGAAAGACGAAGAGTGTGGGGAGATATGATAAAAATATTTAAGAGGGTGAAAGGAATCAATAAAGGAGATATATATAAAGTTCTTATAATATCTAAGCAGGATAGGACTCGTAGCAACAGATTTAAAGTTAGATAAGTTTAGGTTTAGGAGGGAGATAGGAAGAAACTGGTTCACAAATTGGGTGTTAGAGGAGAGGAACAAGCTTAGCAACTTTGTAGTAAGTGCTGGGATGCTGGGAAGTTTTAAAAGGAGGCTAGATAGATTCATGGACGATAGAGAGTGGTTGTAACTTGACAGGAGCTGCCATGCACAGGCCAACCGGCCTATTGCAGACTCCTTGTTTTCTTATGTTCTTATGAGTGTGAGCTTATTGAAGACTAGACCTAACCAACACTGGCACTGGTTTAGGTACATTTTGGAATCAGAGCATGTCCATTGCTTGCCAACAGTGTATAACATAGATATGACTGACCACCCAAGTGGATAACAGGCTGATCAGTGGCAAAGAGGATAAAGGAAAGTAAAGTAGAAACTGTAAAACGTGGATAAATGTAGGGGCGGATCCAGGAATATCAAAAGTGGGGTCCAAGAAGTTGTGGGTAGGGGAACGTGGCAAGCACAGCGAGCCCACCCAGCTGGGGGTGCTGTAAGCCCCCCATTTTTTATTATTATTATTTTTTTTTAATCTGACTAATATCATGGGCGTTTTGAAACCATGAGCCCTTGATATTAAGAGATATTCTGAGGTCAATAGTAATTACTTTTTACTATACAAAAATGCCTGAGTACAATATGGCATCAAAGAAAAAGTATTGGAATTTTCTGATGAAAAGAGGGGGATCCGTACCCCCAGGACAGCCCCCCCCCCCGATCAGCCCCTGTAAATGTTATGAGGTTTGGTAGAGTTATGCTGGACACCACCCTTCTCATCCTGACCCATATGGCTATTAAACATGTCACAATGAGAGTCAAGCTCAATACTGCTTATTTATACCGTACCAATTTCTTCCTGTGGTGAAAAGATTATTCGTTTAATATGAAGTTTTTGATTACATGCACAAGTAAGAAGTGAATTCTCAAAACTATTTAATTGTTGATTCTTTTTAGTTGGTTTGTTGATTTCAGGACCTGATGAAAATAACTTTAAAAGATACTTGTTTAGGAATGTCTGAAATTTTTTTTATTAGCTACTGGTAGTTTTTTATAAACACACTGACTCATAGATTAAACTTGTTAATTGGCTTGCATGTACAGTACTCAATGGGGAAAGAGCAGAACATTCTGAAATAATCCATTATTTATCAGAATTGGTCAAATTTACTTTGTCAGTTAATACTGATGCTATATGGTCTAGTCAGACTCTACCCATAAAAATCTGAAAATTCCAGAATGATTTATTACAGTTTAGAAGAAATATTTTTCCAAATCTGAACTGAACAGACTTCATGGGTGTATATTTTAACAGGCATATAGGGTTAAATGGGCTCACACTCAGTGCTGTCTGGCAGGTTATTCCCAAAGATGTTCAAAGTTCTAAAATTTGTTACTTGTGTTAAAGTACAAGTAATTTGACAAATAGCTTCTTAAGGTAAAATAAGTGTCACTCATGAAATATACTAAAGTAAGAATAAAAATGTATCCAGTTTAAGATATACTCAAGTCATAAGAGTAAAAATAGAAGGCTGAAACATAATGTCAATAAGAAAATAGTAAACAGTATAATTAATTCATTAGGGGATGAAACAAATACAGTATAGTCTGGTTTTATGCGGTTAATTAAACCCCTGGAGGTCCGTATATAAAGCGAAATGCGTAAATAAAATAACAGAACCTATGGGATTAATTGAAATAGAGACTGGGCCGACCGCCAGACACAATACTGTACAGTGTAGCAAAACTAACATCTTAATTTTATGATGGTATGCACACACAATTAATATATAAGAGAAATATCAATAATATTAGGTTTTTTAACACTTACGTTTGTAGAAGAGATGGTTGGGCACACGGGGATGGGGGGTTGGTTCCGAGGCAAAGGGCAGATTATTGGCCCTCACCTGTCTCTCTATCCACCACAGAGGCTAGCAGGGCCTCATCGTCAAACCCCTCGAAGTCCACATCCTCACTATCACTGACTTGGGCTGGCTGTGGTGGTTGGCGGGTGAAGAACTCGGCGATGTTTTGTTGACGGCTAGCATTGATGTGGTCGTTATACAGCTGAACATAGGGCTCCTGGCATTTCAACAGATGGTTATTAGACACTTCGTAGCAATGATTGATTGGGTCTTTGGCAAGGATGAGCTTCATTTTCTCAGCTAACTCGATGATATCCTTCACATCAGCATGTGTTAGTTTCAGCTCCATATTGTCTGGTCAGATCCACCTGTCTCGTGCCTTTTTCTAACTCCTGGACGATCTTGTACTTTACCTCATAGCTTAAGGCACGTCGCACTTTCTTGGGCTTGGGGCGGCTTGGGCCAGGTAGTTCCGGGCTTCTCTGAGGTGATGAGGGTCCAGCGGAAGCCCTTGTGTAGAAAGAAAAAAACAAAACCGGTTCCTGGGCACGAGTGAATATACGCGGGGACAGAGAGACTGACGCGGCAGCGGTGGAGGGCGTGGGTGGCAAGGATAACTAGACCAATCACAGCGCGTGGCGAGGGAGTGCGTGGGTGGTAAGGATACGTGGCCCAATCACAGTCTGCGACGTCACCGGCGCGAGTCTGATGTCAGCAGTGAAGCACCTTGCCCTGCCGCTTGCCTTGTATATGATGGAATTTACCGCTTAAATAATAATTATCTCTCTGACAGGTGCCGAGTAAATGGCCTTCCCCGTAAAAAATATCCCCGTAAACCCAGACTATGCTGTACACATATTGTATTGCCTTGAAACTTCATTAAGAGCATAGCTTCTTATTAAGCTTCAATAACAGGTGTACACTCCTCTGGTAAACACTGGATATTGTTAACACATGTGACTATGAAGGGGTATCTGATGAGCAGAGTTGCTAATTTGCTGGTTTTGAAATTCGATGACCCTTTTTCTGGATTTGGCCCTGATATATGAGTGTGACAGGAATGGAGGGGTAGAATGAGTCGGGGGGTGGCGATTAGAGAAACTGACGTTACCGAGAGGTTAAGTAAAGATTAATCCTGGCAGGTAAGGAGATGACGGTAGAACAAAGAAACTTACAGCTGGACAGGTGAAATGGGGAGGTGTCAGAGACTATGAGGTTACTGACAAGTCACATGCAGATTAACCCTGGTAATTAGGATTGTCAGCTCACTGTTGATCAAAGAAGTTTTCATGTGGGAAGAGGGAATGGGGGAGGGTCAGGGATACTGTGCTGTCACCAGCCTCAACAGACAGGTCACTTAAGTCTGAGGAGGATGGGAAAAACTAGTGTGCTATGTTCCAATTTGTTCCATCTGTAATACTATATGGTAGAGATAATTTTATTACCATTGTTTCCTTTTGGGTAGAGCTGTCATCCACTTGAATTGGCATTGTAGATGGGATACCATTGGAGCAAGCAAGCCCCACGGCATCCACCCTGCTTTGGGTGCCTGGGGATAATGGGGACTGTCATGCCACTGGGAGACTGCTTTTGCCTGTCTTTACATTGGCCACATGTAACTGACTCATGGTTTTTTGATGGAGAGGGCACCCCCTCCACATTGTGATGACTGCTTAGTCCCATTGGCTGTTCGACACCTGGTGGAATGCCCCAGTCTCAGAGGTCTTCATCATAAGCATCCCTCCCATCCCTCCCAGTGCCGGGGGGGGCAGGGCAGGGCAGGGCAGGGCAGGGCAGATCTTACTGTCTCTCTTTGGTGCTGAGGGGAGTTGGTAGCATGGCAGAGGAAGTCCTCTCCTTTGTGGAGGAAGCCGGCTTTCTACACAAGCTTTGAGTTTTATCTATTAACGTTTAAATGGTTTTATAAAAGTTTTATATTTTTTATTACTTATGGTTTTATCTTGCATTAATTGTTTTTAGTCTTTTAAGCCTTTCTTTTAAATTGGTGCCAGAGATGTAATTACCACAATCAATTGATCAATTAATAAATCAATCTTTGGGAGCGTGGAACGGGATGTCCTCTCTTTCGTGGAGGAAGCTGGCCTTCTACACAAGCTTTAAGTTTTATCTATTAACATATAAACGTTTTTATGAAAGTTCTATACTGTACTATTTATAATTTTTTTAATTTTTTTTCCTTGCATTATTTGTTTTTAGCCTTCTAAGTGTTTGGTTTAATTCATCTGCATATGGACTAAGCTGATGCATCGCCCGGGATGCAATTACCACAATCACTCAGTCAATCAGTCAGTTATTTTTTACTTTTATCCTCTTTTTCACTGATCGTCTCGTTAGCCGCTGGGCTGTTGGCCGTGTCTCTGTTACGCACTGTTGGCAAGTACTGGACATGCACTGGCTCCTGAATGTATCTGAACCTGCTCCAGTGTTGGTCAAGTCTGGTCTTGAATGAGCTCACACTTGGTGCCTTCACAATGCTCTGGCAGATTGTTCCAAGAATTCGTAACTCTCACTCCAAAAAAGTTTGTCCTCACAGTTTTCTGGACTTGTGAGCTGGGATCCCTTGTGGGGTGGGCGTCAACCAGCTCCAGGTATGTACAGTACACTAAACTGAGTAGTGCCTTCTGAGATGTTTATGCACTTCAATTAGGTCGCCCCTTATCCGTCTGTAGTACAGAGGGTCCTCGTTATAAGTGACTTCATTATAAGTGGTCATATAATTGTGGAACTACAGTACATGTAAAAAAAGGATTCTAAGACTGAAATCCGTCGATCATTGGTAGCACAAGCATTTGAGCGATTGGAATCCCCGCCTGCCTCCCATTCTTTTAAAGTTCATCCTTCTGCCCACGCCATGCATGCTCAGTACCAGTTGCCTGTGGCCACAGGCATTACAGTCAACCCTCGCTTTATGCGGTCCCACATTCCGCGTTTCCACGTTTACGTGGTACCCTGCCGAAACCAGGATGCTCACATTCCGCGGTGCGTGTACCCCTTTACTCGGAGAGTGTCTGGCTCGACGCTATTTTTAGATTCGCCCCACCCGCCTGCTCCCGCCTCCGCCTGGGCAAGCCGCGCGGTAAGGTTGCGCAGTGCATGTCTCTGTTGCGTTATCACTGACGTCATATGACGTATCGGACTGTGATTGGCCATGCATCCCTACCTCCCTCCGCTGCTAACTGTAATTGGTTTAAAGTAATATGATGTGTCCACCCGGGGGAGGGAGGGAGGAAAGACGACGCTTGACCTAGCCGCGGCAGTTTCATCCCTCCAGGCCACACCGTGTAATCGTGCATCCATTGTTCCGTAAAATGGCTTCCGCCGGACCACCGCCCCCAGAGAGAAACCTTTCCTTGCCTGGACCCAGTCGCCCTAAGCCAAAGAAAACACGACGTTCCTCAAGCTACGAGGTGAAGTACAAGATCATCCAAGAGTTGGAGAAAGGAACAAGACAGGTTGATTTGGCGTGCCAGCATGGTGTGAACGAATCTACGATCCGGACGATAAAGAAGGATGCAGCCAAGATAAAGGAGCACATGAACATCACAAAGTCTACAGGTGCTTCTATGATCAAGTATTTTCACAACCAGGTGCTTCTCAAGACAGAAAAATTACTTGTGAGCTATTTGGTGCGTCAGGCGCGACGGAACATGGCGGTGGACACGCACTCTGTTAAGGAGTACGCACGTGAACTGTATGCTGCAGTGTCACGAAAGATGGGAATTACAGAGCCCAAACCCTTTAATGCTTCCTCTGGGTGGTTACAGAGGTTTAAGAAGAGGAACAAGATCACCAATATCAACATTGGTGGTGAAGAAGCTAGCGCTGACCATGTTGTGGCTAGGGAATTTCCTCCATTTTTACGTGAGATTATGGAGGAAGGACAGTACACCGACGACCAGGTGTTTAACATGGACGAATCTGGTCTTTTTTGGAAAAGGCTACCTTCCAAGACCTTCGTTGTGAAGAATGCCAGCAAGATTCGGGGCCGGAAGTTGCAGAAGGAGCGCATCACCGTCCTGTTTACCACCAATGCCTCCGGTACCTGTAAGCTCAAGTTATCGGTGATCCACACAGCCCGCAAGCCGCACGCCTACAAGAGCATGGACATGACCAAGCTAAATGTCCACTGGCTGACCGCACATAAGGCGTGGATGTTCTCTACACTGTCCCTCTCCTGGTTTGATGACTGTTTCATTCCCGATGTGAAGAAATTCTGTGAGCAACAGAATGTGCCATTCAAGATTTTGTTGCTGCTGGACAACGCACCAGGACACTCACCCCTACTGTTAGATCATCACCCCAACGTAAAAGTGGTCTTCCTTCCTCCCAACACTAAGTCTATATTACAGCCCATGGACCAAGAGTTAATTTGTAATGTAAAAGCTGCATTCTCTACGAAAAAATTCAAGCTCCTGAACGACTACACCAACACCAGGGAAGAGTTGCGTAACCTGAGTGACACCACCACCGATAGCAAGAGCGAAGACGACGAGGATCAACAGTTGGCAGAGCAACAAGTACTTTTAAAACAATTCTGGAGAATATTCAACATCAAGAAAGCTGTGAACTTCTTGGTGGAGGCATGGGATCAGCTGTCTGTAACAACTGTTCATCACCCATGGAGACATGTGTTGCAAGGCATTCCGGCCGTTAGGCAGAGTCAATCTGTGACTGGTGAGGTTCAGACTGTTGCAGTAGCAGTGGACCTTGCCAGAAAAGCTGCGCAGAGTGTTACAGCTGCAGGCTTCTCCGAGACCACCAACGGCGACATCCTGGAGGTGATAAGGGATCCTGATGTGACTACCGACGAGATGGTAGATGATGATGACGTCAGTGAAGAGGCAGGTGGTGCGTCGTCCCAAGAAGAACACCGCTTATCCCATAGTAATGTTAGGGGTGCCATCGAGTGTATCGAGAAAGTCAAGCTCCTCCTTTCCGACGACCCTGACGCAAACAGGTATGAAATCTTCACTACCCAGCTGTTGCAGACTATGGAGCCCGACATCAAGGTTTATCACGACAACATAAACACCAGCCGTCAGCAAAGCATAACAGAGTTCTTCGCCTGCAACCCACCACAGCCAGCCCAAGCCAGTGTTAGTGACAGAGGCAGAGACAGTGATGATGACTTTGAGGGATTTGTCAGGGAGGCCCTGACAAGTGTGGATGACAGTGATGGTGACTCACCTGAGGGCCAGTAGCCTGCCCTCTGCCTCGGAACCAGCCTCCATCCCCATATGCCGACCCATCTCTTCTACTAACGTAAGTGTTAAACCTAACTTTTAGTTTTCCTAACCTAACCTTTATTTTTCCTAACTTAACCTTTATTTTTCCTAACCTAACCTCTTCTATATTCATTGTGTGTGCATACCATCATAAAGTTAAGATAAAATTTTTACTACAACATAGTTGTGTGTCGGGAAAAAGTGAAGTTTGGGGGTCTGCCCGGTCTCTATTTCAATTAATCCCATATGTTATGTTGTTCACTTTACGCGTTTCTCACTTTCCGTGGTACCCTGTGGGTTGAATTAACCGCGTAAAGTGAGGGTTGACTGTACAGTATTTTGAAGTGCTCCAAGAACTATAATTATCAACTCTGTTGTGTCTTTGGTGACATTGGTGGGCTCTTTTTGTAGCCATCAGTTCCAAACTGAAGCTAGGTGATGTAGTTGATCAAAGGAAGTGTAGTAGCTATGGGATGGCTGTGAAATAAGAAGTTACATGTCGCAAGAAAAGTGGTGAGCGTGTCTCAATGAACCACTTTGTCATTCACTGAAATGAGTGTTTGAGTGCATGGTTAGGTAGCTTATGCTGCATTAATACACCAAACAACTTTAAGTACCTTAAATAAGTTTGAAAGTTAAATAATCTTATAATATAATGTGTAATCATATGTCCAGGGAACAGTAAAGGCAAGCCTTTTTGGAGTGATAATTGTGAAATCTTGGAACAATCTGCCAGAGAAAGTTGTGGCGACACCGAGTGTGAGCTCTTTCAAGGCCAGCAGGTTCCAATATAATTCTTCAGGAACCAGCTCATGTCCAGTACTTGACTGACCACCCAAGCGGCTAACTAGCCGATCCATGGCGAAGAGGATAAAAGTAAAAAGTAAAGGTTTAGCGAATGTTTCTAAGGTACAAGTATATGTAAATGCCAAAAAGATAGCGAATTAAACTTCTTGAGTGTCACTTACAATGTCATGGACCTGAATCGACCCCCTGCATAAGCTAGGTGCAATATGCCCGGAAAATTCATGGATTTTTATTTCGCGGTCCTCTATTATTCGCGGATGACATCCTGGATGTACCCAAGAATGTCTGCGAGTAGTTTTAAAGTTGTCGGCATTTTCGCAGCCGGAACAGGGAGACATTCGTTCTAGAGACAGTAATTTCCTTTACCTGCATTGTATACATGTATATGTGTGTGTAGACACTACACACAAAACACATACAAATAAGTAATACAGTTGTCCCTCGGTTAACGAGCACAATTCGTTCCAAAAGGTTGCAAAGTTAACCGAAAAATTCATTAACCAAAACCATTGTTTCAATGGGTTTTTGGGTAATTGGTTCCAGCTCACCGAAAATTACATACAAACGAAAAATAAATGCAGTAAAGTACACTTACTTTGAGGTGTGCATGTAGAAGGCTCCTGGTTGATGATGGGAATTGGAATGGGGGTGGAGGAGAAGGGAGAAGAGAAGGCATTGGGGTGGAAGAGAAGTCACCCCATGCCGCCATTTCACCTATAAAATTTTAGTTCACTTGGTGTAATTCAAGATTACAGTCAACCTTCACTTTACGCGGTTAATTCAACCCACAGGGTACCGCGGAAAGTGAGAAACGCGTAAAGTGAACAACATAACATATGGGATTAATTGAAATAGAGACCGGGCCGACCCCCAAACTCCACTTTTTGACGACACACAACTATGTTGCAGTAAAAATATTATCTTAACTTTATGATGGTATGCACACACAATTAATAATTAAGAGAAATATCAATAATATTAGGTTTTTTAACACTTACATTAGTAGAAAAGATGTCTGGGCACACGGGGATGGGGGTTTGGTTCCGAGGCAGAGGGCAGATTATTGGCCCTCACCTGTATCACTTGTATCAATTGTATCACTATCCACCACAGAGGCTTGCAGGGCCTCTTTGTCAAACCCCTCAAAGTCCATATAAGTCCATATCCTCACTATAATTATCACTATCACTGACTTGGGCCGGCTGTGGTGGGTGGCGGGTGAAGAACTCGGTAATGTTTTGATGACTGGGCGACCTTGTGCGGACCCTGCTCGCGCCGCTTACACAACATGGCGGATGGCGGGAGAGATGGTGGGAGGTTTGGATCCAAAAATGGCGCGGCTCGCCAGCCGCTCTCCGCGTAAAGGGGTATACGCACCGCGGAATGTGAGCATTCCGGTTTCGGCAGGGTACCGCGTAAACGAGGAAACGCGGATTGTGGGACCGCGTAAAGCAAGGGTTGACTCTATTTTTTTTAAATCAACCCTGCACTGCATTATATATTTTCAATATGTAAAATATATTTCAAAGTGACCAATAATTTGACTGGAAACACAAAAAAAAGCATTTATGTTGAAGAGTCTCAAACAAGATGCTCCTTCCTCTGAACTGGTAAACAAACTGACGCCAAGCTTGGTGTGTTGAATGGTTGTTTGGCGTGCAAAAAACTAGCTTCCTGTACTTCAATTATCTTCAATAATTGTTAAAATGACAAAAAAATTTAATATAAAAATGTTAAAATTATTAAATAGTACAACCTTCTTGATATTTAATAAAATGGTAAGGAATTTAAGCCCTAAAACCGATTACTGTATTGGCGGAGTATTACTACTGCTTCTGAGCAGCCAAATGCAGGTGAAAACATGTTTGGAAAAATTGGTAAGAAATTCGTTAACCAAAGGTTTGCTCGTTAACCGAAGTGAAGAATCTTATGGAAGGTAATTCGTTAACCGAGGGATCACTGTAATGGGAAAATCTTCTCAGAAATAATCATAAACAAATGTATAGTAAAAATGTTTAGTCTACCTTCAAGTCTACTCCGTGCTTTGTTATTAATAAAGCATTGAGTAGACTTGAGGGTAGTCTCAACATTTTTTATATACTGTACATTTGTTTATGATTATATGTGAGAGTATTTACCCATTATTTTTTATTTGTACGTGTTTTGTGTGTGTGTGTCTACACACACACACACACACACACACACACACACACACACACACACACACACATATACAATACAGGTAAAAGTAATAATTGTCATAAGGGCCAACACATAAAGGGAATATACATTTCTTTTTACACAAGTGAAAATGTCCCCCCCGGTCAGCAAATGTTATTCACGGATTTGGCTATTCGTGGTCATTTTGAGAACCTCACCCCCCGTGAATTTGAAGGGCATGCTGTTGTTGCAAGCATTCTTATTTCTCTGGGTAGCAGGTGCTGTAGTGCACATTTGCAATCAACTGATACTCTCTAGTATAATTCGGGGATCAGGCGAGGAAGCCCCTCTCTCTTGACCATCTAGATATCTGAATGACCTTCTTATAAGACCTACTAGTTTCATTGCCTGATTTACATTCTTGTCACGATGGCCCGAGAACTTACGTTCATTTTTACCATACACACTCAGGTACTTTTCACATTCGGTCTCTATTAATGCAGTTTCTTCAGCCTATTGGGACATGTGATGTGCCTCTTTACTGTTGGTACGACCCAGGTGCAGCCTTTTACGCTTCTTGACATTGAATCTTAGCAGCCATTTCTTCAACTGTTCTTGAAGATCACAGAGATCTTTCTGTATCTCTTCACAGCCTGTTTGGTTCATAAATTTCACTCAGCATCGTCCACAAACTTTTGTATGGAGGAGTGTATAGCTTCTGGCATGTAATTTATGAAACAAACAACAATGGGCCCAATACACTGCCTTGTGGTGTCCTGCTTGTCATAGGAACACATGACGATTTTGTGCCATTAATCACCACACACTGCTTGCAATTGTGAAGAAAGTCTCCGAACCACGCTAGGACACTTTCCAGAATCCAGTACCCTTCCAGTTTAATTTTCAACCTTTAACGGGGTACACTGTCGAAAACTTTGGCATAATCTAGGAATATATTGTCGATATTACCACTTTGTTCCAGAGTTTGAGTCCAAACATCCAGGACCTCTAGTAATTATGTTTAGCAGGAGTGCCCCCAGCATAAAATTGTGTGGGCAGTCCTTTACAAGGTTGTTTCATAATAGATTTTCCATTTTGGCATCTCATATAATGCACTCTAGTACTTGACACACATGCTGGTCAGACTCACCAGTCTATAGTTGTTCGTGGAGTGACGATCGCCCTTCTTGAAGATAGGACTCACTTAAGCCATTTTTTGATCACTGGGGTCCTTTTGTTCATCCAGGCATTTACAGAAGAGGATCTTCAAGGGCTCAGCTAACTCGTTGCACAACTCTCTTAGCACTCTGAGGTGCACTATGTCAGGGCCGGGACTCCTTTGACCCTTTAGCTTCGACAATTAATTTTTTATATTCTTTTCTGAGAACACAATGTGGGTCAGCACTGTGTCAAACCGTGTTTCCTCAGACACAGGAAAATTGTTCACATTCTCTTGTGAACATATATGAAAAATATTTGTTCAATGCCTCCATCTTGTCCTGGTCAGGATGTGTGTAATTACAGTCTTCAAGCCTCAGACCTGATATGCCTAGTTGCATTTTTTAATTTGGGTAGCAGTAAAAAGCTTTTGGCTTTGACTTGACCTCACTTGTAATCTGCCTCTGGAACTTTTCTACACTCTGACTTTGCTTGGTTCCTGGATCTGGCTTACATCCTCCTGTCCTGCTCATTATTTGTCCTAACCCACATCTTGAAATTCTGAACTTACTTCTTAACTTTCCTTACCGCCGCATGGTTCATGTGTAACGGTCTTCTTGTATTCCAGTATGCACTGGGTTTGGTCTTGGTTGTTTATTTATCAATCAAATGGTTAACTTTACTGGCTATGATATTCAGTGTATTGTCTGTGTTCTTGTATCTCAGGAAGTCAGACCCGTGAATACCCCTCATCTCCTCTCTCATCCCATCGTAATTACCTTTGTAATATTTGAACCTTGGCCTGTTTTTGTCATGAACCAAGTAACAGTTAAATCTAAAGAACAACATTATGTGGTGACTGGTGCCAACGTGGACTAGGTGTTCCAGCTTGGCCACCATACCTTCCTCATTAGTTGTGATGAGGTCCAGCGGTTTGGGGTGTTTGCCCCTTCCTGTAGTGAGTCACATCTTTAACATGTTGGATTAGAAAATTGTCTCAGAGTTTCTACAAAAAGAGTAGAGGGATTATTAAGGTCATTTGGTGTGTATTCATTTATCCAGGAGGTGGCTAGGGGAGCACTCATTGTCAATTAAGGTTCTTAAGTTCCTTTGGTTTAATAAGCTACATTTTGGGGATCTGTAGATACACCCGACAATGAGTAAGTCTCTCCCCATCAGTAATTTTACACCGCTTGGATTCTTCAAAAACATCCTCTCCCCACACCCCACCTGGCTAGCTCTAGCTTGCCTAGCATAGATAACAAAACCCCTCTTGCAAGTTACTTGGAGAAAGGTTCGTCAGTCATATCTGTCTCGATTCTCCTGTTCTTGTACAACAGGTCTACAACACCTATGTCAGGTTGATGTACCTTCAGTAGTGTTTAAAACTCCACTCTCTTATCAAGTAACATGTCATTGTTAGTGTACATGACATTAAAGCTGGAATTTATTTTCAGTATCGTCTCCAGCTTCCTTACATTCTCAGCAACTGCCTCGTTTAGTAAATACATTGTATTTTATGGGTGTGGTCAGAGATGACATTGTTTACATGGCACTGACCTCCTCCTGGGTGGGAGGTGGAGTGGATGGGGGGTTGGGTGTCCCTCTGTCCCCTGGTTCTGTACTGATGCATTTGCCTCCACTACCTTCCCTTTGTATATAACCCATCCATGTCCGTCCTTGATCCTTATTGGGGGTAGATATTTGCCCTTTTTTTCTGGTAGCCAGCCGACTAATAGAACCGAATAGTTACTAGCCCTTCCCAAAGTTTAATAGCCCTTCCAAAATTTTACAAAACATAAAAAAAAAAAACATTAAAATTTCAATAGTTGACATATACTTGGTAGGCCTACATAGAAAGTTGTTTACTTTGACACTTTATTTAACATAATAGGAAAAGGTAAATTATATTAAAATTGCAAACACTGGCAAGCACAACATATTATTGTAATATGGATAATCTGTTTCCTTGTTTACTTTATATCATTAGCTGAAATTTATAAGATTTTTTAGACCCCCTTTAAAAAACTACTGTACTGTATTGGAAACGACACGTCAGTGAAGTTGTCAAATCCTCCAGTTTCCGTCTCCACCTCCTCCGCCGACTCAAGTCCCTCGGAGTTCCTGCACCCGAGCTCCTCAGTGTTTACACAACATTCATACTTCCCAAGCTCACCTATGCCTCCCCCACCTGGTCTTCCTCCCTAAATGCCACACAATGTAAACACCTAGAAAAAGTGCAAAAGAGGGCATGCAAGATTATTCTCTCCCCTTCCTACTCCACATATCAAGAAGCGCTCAACACACTGACCCTTTCGACTCTCACTGACCATCACCACGACCTCATCTGCAAATTTGGGAAGAAGCTTCTACACCATCCTCGACACCGGCTCCTACTACCACCTGAGATCCCTAGTCCGAGAATTGCTGTTCGACACCACAACCGCATCCAGCCCATACATGCACGAACTGATCGCTATAAGAACAGCCCAGTCCCAACCATTGTAAAAATTATCAATAACTTGTAATAAACCAGTGTATTCACTCCCAGTAAACACTACTCCTTGCACTGTCACTATGTTGAAATGAACTGTAGTTTGAGCTTTTCCCCATCTAGTTATTATATGTCTTATTTGTGTCACTTATGTTACTTGTATATTATTTGTAATTCGAAACCCATTCCCCAAATATGTAACTGTATATTTTCAGCCTTCTGGCTGCCAAGCTCTTTCAATAAACCGTTAATTATTATTATTATTATTATTATTATTATTATTATTATATGTAACTACAAGTAACTGAGATCTTTCTTCACCGGATTTGGTCAATAAGTTTCTGTATACAGTACGGTAGGGTCGGGATATATCACAAGATAGGGTCCAAGGATGTTCACTGTATACTAAATCTCGATATATAATTACATGTAATCACTGGGGAAAATAGGGTTAGGTTCTGGAGGCCAATAAAAGTGACTAAACTTAACTTAATGAGTTTATTTTCTTACTAACTAAAGCACCAATGAACATTAGACTCGGGAACACCAGACTCGGGAACACCAGGAACACCAAACTCGGCAGGTGATGCGGCGTCCCATGGGCCATCCCGAGAACACCAGACGCCACACTGCCTCCCACACCTACATAAACGAACAAACCAAAAATATTAGTTACAGTATTGATTCTTTTTCATTAAGCTTTCCATTCTCTTCACTTCACTTTTCACGTCATTTACACTCACCCTAACCCCTAATCCCCGGTCTAGGGTGGCGGTGACTGTACCCCCCATGCTGGGTAAAATGGGAAAAATAAATTTTTCCAAAAATATATTTTAACCTTTATAAATGATAAAACAATGAAAAAGACATAAGAAAAACTATATATTGTCACCTCAGTGACGAGTGATATAAGGAGAAAGGTGCGTTTTCTTACAGGGAGCAGCTCGCGGTCACTATGTATTAGGGGTCCTTTTCAGTGTGCTGAGCATTATAATAAGGTAAAGACTAAACTTTAAGTTGTATAAAATAAATGACATATTTATAAAAGGCAATAGAATAACATATAAACAGCACAGAGAAATGAAAAATAGAAGAAAATTATTGTAGAAGTACAGTATACATATATTAGCAGTGCAATTTAAACAAAAATATATTTTACTTACCCATTTTGTTTATACATTAATTCTCTTCTCCTTCTTTTGCGATGTAAACTGCATTATAACGTCATCATAAAAGGAGCCTCTTTGTCTTAATTCTGTGAGTAAATTATTTTCAACAGAATTTCCCATTGTGTAAGAAGGGTGAAAATGATGTTAAAGTATCTAAATTAATTGTACAGTGAGCTTTAAATTCTTGTACTATGTAAATCAAAACAAAGAAATATATTTTCACATTCACAGTAAACGGAAACGAAGTACAGAGCAACACTTCCTCCACTGCGGGCTGGGTGCTACTGGCTGGCCGCTCGACCTCACTCGCTATAAACCCCGTCCCTCCCCGCCTCAGTACCCCCGTCCCCTCCCTTCTGGTACTACTACTCAAAGTATGCGGTGACAGCTCCGCTCTGCAGCTAGTAGCAAGCCAACAGGAAAGCCAAGAAACAACAATTGAGGTTAACAGTGTGTTAATACATGTAAAATGTCCTGTATATTTATCTACATTAAAAAAGAGTATTAAATCATTATTTATGACTTCTGTGGATGTGCGGAGCACACCTAGCACACATTGAATATGTGCCTCTGGTCCTTTTTCCGTCTCCTTTGTGTCTGAGATGGCCAAAAATACATATTTTTACTGATACAAATATATATTTCCTTTAAATAATTCATTTAGAATTAATTTTATTTGCATTACTTTTCATAAAGACTGTTCGGCGACACACACCCAGTCTGTCGCCAGGCTGTCTGGTTGTCTTTGTGTTTGGGAGAGCAAGTAAGTCATAAATAATTATCGGAATAATAATTCCACAAATAAATACATTCATATCACAAGCATACCATTATCATCTCATAATACTACACTACAATACAACTACACTACTTTTAGTAATATTACTTTGATACAACATGATAAAAGGGACAAACAATGGAAAATAAACAAACAAAGGAAGGTACTTACCAAGAAGCTTCCCTCCGACTGCGTGTAAGAGGTGAGGTGGTGGTGATAGGTGGTGTTGGTGCCACCCTGACTCCTAGCTAGCTGTCTGCCAGCGCCCGTGGGTAGAGACGAGTGAATTCATACAACGGTGTACCTTTCCCACAAACATGTCACTTTGTTTCTGACAAATACACTTATAGTATTATTTACACTATTTACAAGCACGTGCCACATTATTTTAGAATGTTTTCTTGGAGTAGTACTTCACGAAGCAAGGTGGACAGAGACCACCGTCACACTCCTTGCACCACGTCCATACACTTAGCTGCGCGCTTTGTGGTGTTAGCACAGACTTAACACCGCCTTTGCCCCTTACGACCACCTGGACCAGTCGGAAGGAAGTCCATGTTGTGACGAACGACCCAGTCACATGCAAGCAGTCTGTCGGGTAGGCCTGCTTGGCTGTGACGTCGTGGTGCAGCTGCCACGAATGGTGCCATAATTCTCCAGGAGTTGCATTATCACTTGCTTCTGAACAACCCTGAGAGAGCGTTTTTCCCGGTTTTTACTAGGTACAAGTTGTATGCATTCTGGATGATGATGTCCAAGAGGTCTCCTTGTACCACTTGAGACATTTTCTTACAGACTCAATTGCACCAACCTGCACATCACTCTTGTCCACGAGGCGCATGTTTACAGTGTAGTCCACGACAGTGTCAGGTTTTTTCATTACCTCTCTTGAGGTCAAGTCCCTTTTTCCACTGTCAACCATTTCACCCTTGTGAACGGTTGACAGCATCTGTACAGAACGCTTATCTTGCCAGCGTATTGCAAGCATCTTGTCTGCTTGCTTCAGCTGGATCTCTCCTCGGGCAGGTTTACCAGTAAACAAGAGCCACTGTTACCAGTTCTTATGTACAGTTCCACAAGAACCTGTGTCATGTTCAAGTAGGAACTTGGCCAAGGCAGGCGAGGTATAAAAATTGTCCGTGTAGAGGATGTGATTCCCTCCAAAGTAGCGGTCCATAAGTATCTTGACAACGGCTCCAGAGAAACCATGTGGGTCGCCCTTGGGTATATCTACGTCACTTGCTATGTAAACTATGAGATCTAAGACATGCCCAGTATCGCATTCACACAGCACAAAGAACTTGATCTCAAAGCGATGTCGTTTGGAGGGAATGTATTGTCTAAAAACAACACGTCCTCTGAAAAGCACCAGCGACTCGTCCACCACTACGTTTTGAAAGGGTCTGAAGAACTTCATAAAGCGTTCCTTCAGCATTGTAAAAACTTCTCTTATTTCCCAAAGTCTGTCACCAGTCACAGGAATGTTGTTATCTACGAAGTGTATATAACGTAGGATGGAGGCAAGCCGGTCTCTGGACATGAATTTTGCAAACAATGGAATTGCAGTGATGTCATCAGGAGAGATCCAATACTCCTGAAGTACATATTTTTGCACATGTGCCATCAGCATCAGTAATGCAAAAAACACATACAGTTCGGCAACTCCGACATCACTCCATCGACGCATGTGTGGCGAGGGGCCAGAGCCCAGGTCAACATCACACGTGTACTGATAAAATTTGTTTGTCTCGGTACACAGTAAGTCCATAATTAAACCACCAAAGAACGCACAAAAATAATCTATCTCGCGTGATTCCTCTGTACAAGAAAATTCAGGAGTAATTCCACCTGATGATCTTCTGAATTCAGGGACATCAGGCTGAAAATTACTGCCATCAGGCCAAACAAATGCATCCATTGTCCCTTGTCTAGGTCGGGTCCTCTTCCTTACTGGTTGACACAACATCATCTAACTCGATGCTATCCTCTTGGTCACTAGGCTGATAATCACTGTCTTCATCACCACTTTCACCAGAATCGACCACTACAGCACTCACATCAAATAGTTCTGTCCTTATTTCGCTATCATTCAACCTGCGGCGATGGCGCTTGATTGGGGTAGAATATTCAGGGGGGGGAGGGGGGACACAAGAAGTTGAGGGATTACTCTCCACGACCCCGGGCGAATGGTTACTGACCGCCCTGAGCCTAACCACGCATGTGTTCCAGGGAGAAAAATAGTCATACAGTGGCCCCTCGGTTAACGAACTCAATCCGTTCCAGAAGGTCGTTCGTTAACCGAAACGTTCGTTAACCGAAACCATTGTTTCAATGGGTTTTTGGGTAATTGGTTCCAGCTCACCGAAAATTTCCTAAATTCAACAAAAATGGTAGAAAAGTTCACTTACTTTGAGGTGTGTATGTAGAAGGCTCCTGGATGATGATGATGATGATGGGATTTAGAATGGGGGTGGAGGAGAAGGAAGAAGAGAAGGCATTGGGGTGGAAGAGAAGTCACCCCATGGTGCCATTTCACCCATAAAATTTTAGCTCTCTGGTTTAATTCAAGATTATTTTCTTTAAATCAATGCTGCACTGCATTATATATTGTCAATATATAAAATATATTTCAAAATGACCAATAATTTGCTTGGAAACACAGAAAAAAGCGTTTAGTTGAAGAGAGTCTCAAGCAAGATGTTACCTCCAGTGAAAACAGAGAGAGACTGACGCCTGTTTGCTGTGTAAAGAGGCTGGATGCCGCGCATTAAACTAGTCACTTTACCTTCATTTTTGTTCAATAATTGTTAAAATGACTAAAAAATTGAATATTAAACTGTTAAAATTATTGAATAGTATAAACTTCTTGATATTTACAAAAATAGTAAGGAATTTAAGCCCTAGAACCGATTAATGTATTGGCGGACTGATACTAAAGCTGGTTGCCCGGTCAGTGCAAGCGAAAACATGTTGAGGTCGGTTCGTAAGAAGTTCGTTAAGCGAATTTTTTTTCGTTAAACGAATTGAAGATCCTTATGGAAGGCAGTTCGTTAATCGAAATTACGTTAACCGAGGTGTTCGTTAAACGAGGGGTCACTGTACTGGTATCTGATAATTATCGGAATAATAATGCCATAAATAAATACATTTACAACAATCATAGCATTATTTTCCAGTAATACTTCACTACAATACAACTACACTACTTTTAGCAATATTTTTTTGATGCAACATGAACATGACAAAATGGACAAACAATGAAAATGAAACAAACAAAAGTAGGTAATTATGTTCAGGAAGCTTCCCTGTGACCGAGGTGTGGCGTGGCAGGCAAATAGTCACAAGGGAGCCTGATGACCTGAGCTGGGCATTTAAACAGTGGCGGGAAAAGACGCGCGTTCTGGAACGTCATCCGGGGCCTAAGGATTAAAATTTGGAATCTGCTGACTCATCACTCGCCACTCGACTCACAGCCAACGTCCTCCGTGTCACGTGACAACTGCGTGCCTAAACACAGAACTGTAATGAAACATTAGTACATGTTTTCATACATATTTTATGTTTGCTTTTTCACATGGAAATATGAAATAAACATGCCTAAATGAATGTAAATGTGATAACTCACCAACATCATCGCCTGAGTCGGTATGTGTAGTGCCTGCCTGCACCCCTGATGGTCCTGCCTGCACCCCTGACGGTCCTGCCTGCACCCCTGACGGTCCTGCCTGCACCCCTGACGGTCCTGCCTGCACCCCTGACGGTCCTGCCTGCACCCCTGACGGTCCTGCCTTGCGGTGCCTTTGGCATCCTGTGTACCGCTGGCAAGGCCGTGGGTTTGTAACACACTGCTTGCCTGCGGTGCCCACCGTTTCTCAGTGGATGTCGGTCACACGAGAATAACTCGTTATAGTACCTCCTTCTTTCCTCACACAGCCAAACTGTGGAATGCTCTGCCTTCTTCTCTGTTTCCATGCTCTTACAATGTCTCACTTTAAAAAGCTGGTTTTCCAGCATCTTCGTGGTGTAGATTAATACAGTACAGTCAGCCCTTAACATACGCGGGGGTTAGGTAACAGAGATACCCGTGAATGTTAAAAATCCGTTTAGTGTACTTTTGATGCCCCCCCTAAAAAACCCCTGGCCCCCTATGTCCTTATTTACCATATATACCTGTGTGTAGTTCGAGTTTTTAAGACCAAATTATTTGGCAAAAAGTTGGGGGTCGACCTCTAAACGGGTAATAGTTTCGTTAGGTTGAAAAATATTTACCAGTAATTACCAGTAAACAATGGAAACGACGCACCAACGCACCACCAACTGTGAGTGTCGGTACAGTTGCCAGGGCAGATCTCTTGCGTCATCATAGCAAGCCCAAAGTAGCCAAATGCATGGTATAATAATAATAATAATAATATACGGTTTATTAATAGAGTTGCAGCCGGTGGCTGAAAATATACAGACTTACATTTGATTTAGACATAATGATATAATATGCATTGAATACATTTACAGGGCTGTACAGTACATAAATCAGGAGTTGTTTATTATTTTAACAATAAATGGGATGGTGCTGTTCTTATATCTATCGGTGCGGGCTCTTATGGGCTGTATTTTGTTGTAGTGGCGGACTGCGCGAGTTGGGTGGGGGGCTGCAGGTGGCAGGAGGTGGCATGACGAGGGTGGTGCAGTAGTCCACTGCCAAACCTTTCCAGTGCTTGGTGGTGGAGGTCACTGAGGGATGGCATTTCCAGGGTGGAGAGAGCGTTGGTGTAGCCGGAGTATTCTGTGCCGAGCATGATTCTGCAGGCCCTTTTCTGTACCTTCTCTAGCTGACGTTGTTGGGTGGAGTTGAGAGAAGACGACCAGGCTGGTGACGCATATGTAAGTTTGGGGAGAATAAAGGCGTTGTAGATGGTCCTCAGCTCTGGCGTGGGTGTCCCAAGTGACCTAAGTCGTCGTAGCATGTAGAGACGGTACGAGGCTGCCTTGACTGTGTTATTTACATGGGCCTTCCAGTCAAGTTTGTTGTCTATAGTTACACCCAGGAGTTTGGCAGACTGCACCAGCTGGAGAGGATGGGCACCCACTGTGACTGCTGGGGCTTGCACTGGAGTGGTGGCGGTATTGATGTGCATGACTACGGTTTTGGTGTGGTTGATGGTGACCTTGTTCTCCGTAGTCCATGCCTGTAGCCTGTCCAGGGTGCCTTGTAGCGATGAGTAGTCTGGTGCGGTGTTGTCCACTGAAACCCCTACAGTGCAGTCATCCACGTACTTCCACCTGTGAGGAGTGTCCGATAGAGCATCGTTGATCAGGATGAGGAAGCACAGTGGTCCCATCTTGGTCCCCTGGGGATCACCGCAGGTGAGGTGTTGGAATGTAGAGACCAAGCCTTGATACCTCACTGCCTGGCGACGTCCACTCAAGAAATCAGTGAGCCATGAGACCAGGTTGGTGGGCAGCCCTAGTTCAATAGCCTTGTTGATAACAGTGCAGTGATCAACAAGGTCAGAGGCCTTCCTGAAGTCCACAAGGGCAACGGCCAGTGATGTCTTACGTTTCTGCAAGTTTTTGTGCAGAAAATCCAGAAAGCTCACCAAGCAGTGTGATGTAAAGGAGGTCCTCATATTGCCAAATTGCTGTGGATCAATTAACTGATAGATACTGGCAAATGCCCACTCAAAAACAAAGTCCTCACAAAGTAGACTGGGTATGGGGGTAATGGCAACTGGCCTGAGGTCGTTAGGGGACTGTGGGGTGGTGACCTTGGGGATGGGGGTGACAAATGTGGTTTTCCATTCATTAGGGCATTTGCTTTGTCTGAGGGATGCATTAATAATTAATAGAACGGAGGGGGGTGGCAAGTTCGACTGCAAACTCCTTGTATATTTTGATTGGGAGGTCAATTGGGGTCGTGGAGCGTTTGGATTTAAATTTCAGGAGTTTGCTGGCGATTTCATATGGTTGAACACTGGGAGGGGGGGAGGGGGAAGGTAAGTAAGTTGGGAGGAGAGTGAGGTCAAGACTGGGTAAGGTAAGACATATGGTAGCAAAGTGGTTATTAATTATCTCAGCTGCCTCCTCACTAGGTAAATGTGAGATGAAAGGAAGTGTAGGAGACTGACGGTTGAGACCACAGAAATCTTTTACCTTGGAGTACCACTGACCGATGCCGATTTCCTTGAGGCCGTGCACTTTCCTGGGATAATAAGTCTTCTTGGCAGACTTGATTTCCCTGTTGACCTGGTTACGTAGACTTTTGTACAGACGGTTGTTGGTGTAGTATGCCTTGTTGCGTTGCTCAATTAGTCTTTTTATGCCCCTCAGTGTTTTGGCTGGAAAGAAGTGGTGGTAGGCTTTGGTGATAGTGTCCAGGTAATTATCCCACTTGTTCTGCACATCGTCTACCGTGATCACTTCAGTCCAGGGATACCGGGTTATCCATTGTCCAAAACGCCGCATAGCAGAGTCGGGGGTGGGTCGGTAAGTCCTGGTGGCAACTGGCGGTGGTGAGAAGGTGGGGGTAGGTGACCACAGCAGGGACAGGTGTGGGCTGCGTCCCATGGGAGGCAGCGGCTGGGGGGGAAGGTAGTGGTTACCGAGATCAGTCATAATGAGGTCAAGGGTGGCATTGCCATGTGTGGGAAAGTCTACTATTTGTGTAAGGTGGAGGTGTTGGGTGATGTCACTGATGTCTAACTCATTGAAGTCACCGCATATCACTAGTTTAGCACATGGAAATCTGGATCTCAGGGAGTCAGCAGTGTCTATAATATGAGTAATCAGTACATTGGCGGTTGGTGCGCGGGGGGGATGATAGCATACACAGACAATGAGGGAGGCAAGCTGGCGGGGGTGGGAGGTGGGAGTGACCTGAACCCACAAGGCTTCTACATCTTCAGGTACATTAACACCTAGGGGTGATGGTTTGAGGTCACTGCGACAGTACAGAACTACACCACCACCTCTCCTGTCCTTTCTAAGGTGGTGAAATAACTCATAGTTTTCTATGGCACAGATCTCAGGAACAATTTGCCACGCCTCGGTAATCGCCACAATACCTGCACCAACTGACTTCACTGTGACACTGACCTCCTCCACCTTGTTGCATAAAGATGTGACATTGGACAGCAGTAGGGATGGTAGGCTGTACCATAGTCGCGGCACTTCATAGCGAGTACACTGTCTTTCAAGTACTGGCTTGACTTTCCTATGCTTGCTCGGCGTGATGATAGGGATTCGTCTGGGAATGCAGCCTTTAGTAGAGTGATGGTGTGGGGTGGAGGATAGCCAGCACCAGATTTCAGCCGAAACAGGTCGGTGCGACGATATCGTGACACTGGAACACACATATTCACAAGTCTGGCACTTACAGTCACTGACACCTTGAAAATACGCACTGTCTACCCGTAAAAGTACTGAACTACCTTAAGTAGCTACAGGTCGACGTGATGTCCTTGGCTGCTGCTGAGCGCCAGGAGACACGTCCTCACTCATTGAGGTCACAAAGGTATGCACAGGACGATGAAAAACAAAGTATTCATTTTTTAAAGTTTATTTATAGCCACTGTACATAAATTTTTGTTCATTACATTTGAAACATCAATCTTTGTTAATTAAATTTGAAACAAAAGAAAATTACGATACTGTATTTTCATTAAAATATTACATCACAAGTATATTTTACTTTAACGACTGAATGAATATATTCTCAGAAATAAATATGGAAATGTAATATTTTGGCTGAAATGACGTACATATTACAGTGTAAAGTGGGATAAAATCATGACGAAAACAATGACTTTCGCTTTCTTTCGTTGTTCAAAAGATTTTACCGTAATCGCTTTTCGAATGGTTTTCAGTTAAAAAACTGTTGTACTGTACTGTATTACAATAATATTCTATCCTATCATTAGCCTCAAATCCCACTACTGAAAACCATTCGAAACATTGGTAACATCTTTTGAACGAAAGAAAGCGAAAGTCATTGCTTTCGTCACAATTTTATCCCACTTTCCATTGTAATACGTACGTCATTTCAGCAAAAATATTACATTTCCATATTCTCAGAAATAAATAGTCCAGTAAAAGTCCAAAAATCCGGATGCCAGAAATCCGGACCACCCGAGAATCTGGACTTTTCGAAAACTCAAACTTTTTTTTTTTTTTTGCTGGCTTTTGTATGTATGTGCGCATGCGTGAGTGCCACAGCTGCACAGTGACAACAAGTGACAACGCGGTCGCCACTTTAAAACGAGCAATCAAACTGTGACAACGTATGTAATTTTGAGTCCTACTCTTTCCATTTACAGAGCCCATAATAATGGCTCCTAAAGTAGATAAACTCCGTTGTGTGAAGAGAAAGAAGAACACTTTGAAATTGAGTGACAAACTTTAAATAATTAAAATAGAACTTGGTGTGAGCAAAACCGTTCTAATGGAAACATACAACATTGGAAAGTACAACATTGGAAAGTCTGCAATTTATGATATAAAAAAGGCGAAGAATAAAATTCTAGAATTCACAGCTTTTTCTTTAAAACGGCTCGTTTTGATAACTGAAGCATGCTATATTTGCTAATGAATAAACTATCAAAATGTATCTGTTCATCTCTTCTTTATTCCTCCTTAAATTTGAATTTTAAAAGTACTGCCTGAGAATCAGGAAAATCCGAAAATCCGGACCGACCCAATCCCCAAGCAGTCCGGATTTTTGGACTTCTTCTGTAGTTTTGTTGAAAAGTGATGTACAGTATTTAATATTAAAATGCAAAAAGAGCTATAAAAACAATTAATACTGTTCACCCGTAATGTACTGGCTGGCATCTCCACTCGTCCCTGCTCCCGCCAGTCAACACTCCTCCCTGCTCTATCTCTCCGCCTCCTCCACATCGTCACTACTGTTGTATTACAATAATATTCTATCCTAATTCACTTGAATAAATACTATGATACCATATTTCTGAATATTTTCATTAAAATCCATCAAAATCATTTTCCTTGTCATCGTCTTCAACACCAAACAGCTCCTCTCAGTCTTCTCCTTGAACAGGGCTAGAGGGTACGTGTTTTTCGAATCGTTTTCAGTTAAAAAATAGTAGTTTTGCTGAAACGTGATGTATTTCAATGTAAAATAGGATAAAATACATGACGAAAACAAAAGACTTTACTTAACCTTCTGATGTTCAAGAGATGTTACTCATTTTTTTAATAGTTTTCGGTTAAAATACTGTTATATTACAATGATATTCTATTCATACTGTGCTTGATATACTACATTCACGGAAATGTAATATTTTTGCTGAAATGACGTACGTATTACAGTGGAAAGTGGGATAAAATCGTGAAAAACAATGACTTTCGCTTTCTTTCGTTCAAAAGATGTTACCGTAATCGCTTTTCGAATGGTTTTCAGTTAAAAAACTGTTGCATCACAAGTGAATTAGGATAGAATATTATTGTAATACAACAGTTTTTTAACTGAAAACCATTCGAAAAGCGATTACGGTAACATCTTTTGAACGAAAGAAAGCGAAAGTCATTGCTTTCGTCACTTTCCACTGTAATACGTACGTCATTTCATCAAAAATATTACATTTCCATATTCTCAGAAATTAATAGTAGTTTTGCTGAAACGTAATTTTACTGTATGCACCGTCGGTCAGTAATATACTGTTTGATTTTGTTGGTGTTTATTGTCTCAATACAGAAGGCACCAATACCTGAAATGTACAGAACAGGAATTAACACACATAGGCTACACCATCTCACACATATACTAGTACACAAACTCCAATGACTATACGCTTGGAACAGTACATCTTCCCCTCCCTTTTATTCATGATGACCGTTCTGTATTGCCGTTCTCTTTAGTTCCATGAACGGCCAGGTTTATATTCGTCGCTTGTCTCTCTATCCATTTCGGAGTCATCAACTTCATCCGTTCCAGAGCTTTCACTTCCATCCGTTCCGAAGTCTTCAGCTCCATCCTGGTATTTCTTCGGTTTTACTATAGTACGACGTGGTCGCCTAGCAGCGAGTGGTTCCTCCTCGCTTTTCCCATCCTGCCTGGACTCGTCCGTCCCTGTCCTCGGCGTGTTGGCAGCTTGGTTGTTTTCCCGGTTTCGATGGATGTTGTCGGTTCTCTCGGCCGTTTTGTGGCTTCCGTCTGTGTCACTATCTCCGCTGCCGTCATTTCCTCCTAGGCATCTCCCTGGAACTCTTCTCATCTGGGATGTGCTGCATAATATCTTCTTGGGTCCTCGCTGTAGAATAGCTGAATTGCCTCGCCTTTCACTTACCGTCCACGGTTTAGGATCATAATTAGTTGAGAGCTTGTCTTTCTTGGTTTGTTTCAGGAGCACTTGTTCAGTTGGTTTCAATTCCGCTAGTTTGGACTTATTCCGGTTGTCGGTCCGGAGTTTCAGTTTCTCCTTTTCTCATTTATCTCTCTTGCGTGCCACATCCCAACATGTCACTTGTGTGTCTTCTAAGTCATGACTCACTTGGGGGAGTTTCACCTTGATGTTCCTTCCCATGAGGAGTTTGGCTGGCGTCTCTCCCGTCATCGAGTGTGGAGTGTTCCTGTAGTGCATCAAGAATTTACCGAGTTGCCGTCTCCAATCTTTCCCCTCAGTATGCATCGCTCGGAGTGCTTTCAACATGGTCGTGAAGAACCGCTCGATTTCCCCATTTGCTTGGGGATGATATGGTGTCACTTTGTGGTGTTTTATTCCCCATTCTTCACAGAACTGTGCAAACTCCTTGGCTCTGAACTGTGGTCCGTTATCTGACACGATGACCGCTGGGATGCCGTGTGTAGTGATGCATCCTTCTATCAGGGTCGTAACGGTATCGGTGTTGATAGTTTTGACCACAAAGGCTTCTGGCCACCGGGATCCTGCATCGATAATTCCCAGTACATAGTCACCACTAGGGAGAGGTCCACATACAGTATGTCCACGTGGATTACCTCCCACAGCCCCTTCATCTCAGACATATTCACCGGATTGGCTTGTTTTCTTGTGTCGAGGCTTGCACATGGGATGCATTGTCTGATTGCCTTCTCCATGTCCTTGTTGATAGTTGGCCACCATACCTTGCCTCGGAGTAGCGCCTTGGTCTTGACCATTCCCAGGTGTGTCTCATGTGCGGGTTGCATCGTGCGTCGTTGTAGTGTTTGGGGCATTATGATCCGGGATCCCCTCAACATGAGTCCCCGTTTTGATGTCAGTTCTGCACGTATGTGTTTGAAAGGCTCCGCTAGTTTATCCGTCCACTCATTTTTGGCGATGGCGTCTTCGAGGGCTCTTATAGTCGGATCCTTCCCTGATTCTTCGAGAATTTCAGATAGTGTCATAGCTTTCGGGAACCCTTTGGCTACCACATAGTTGATGAATCCCTCTGCCAGTTTCTCTTCTTCAGAGATTTGAGCATCGAATGGCAGGGGTTGCCTAAACAGTATGTCTGCCGGATTGTCACTTCCTTTGATGTGTTGGACCGTGAAGTCGTACTGTTGCATGCGTAGGATCCACTGGAGTATACGGGCTGATGGTTTGCCTTTCAGGCTGAAGATGGTCGTTAGCGCTTTTTGATCGGTCATGATGGTGAATTCTTTCCCGTAAAGATATAGATGAAATTTTTCACATGCCCAAACTATGGCTAAGGCTTTCCTCTCCAGCTGACAATACCGTCTTTCCACCTGAGTCAGTGTTCGGGAGGCATAACTGATGGGTTTGAGTACCCCTTGGTGGTTTTGGCATAGCATTGCCCCTAGTCCTACCGGACTAGCATCCACAATTAGTGTGGTTGGTAGCTGAGGGTTGAAGTGCATGAGTGCCTCACTCTTCATGACGGCGTTCTTCAGCTTGTTGAAGCACCGCTCTTCTTTTTCTGTCCAGGTTCACTTGCTGTTCATTCTAGTCAGGTTTTTCAGAGGTTCGCTCAATGTCGCTAATAGTGGTATGAACCTGGTCAGGTAGTTGATCAGACCTAGGAAGCTGCGGACTTCCTGAACCGTTTCTGGCCGTCTGAACCTCTTCACGGCTTCGATTTTGTCATCTGTCTGTTTGATGCCCTCTTTGGATACAGTGAATCCATGGAATTCAACTTCATCTATGTGGAACACGCTTTTGTGTTGGGAGATGGTCAGGTTGTTCTCCTTCAACTTTTGCAGTACTTTTTCCAGAGCACTTGTGTTCACTCGTATCCTTGCCCCAGACCAGGATATCATCCGCTCCATTCCGACAATTCGGACACTTTTGCAAAATCTGTTGTAGCAGACGTTGTCCTTGTTCCGCGGCTAATGCAATGCCCATGACTAACACCTTGTACCTGTAGATACTGGAGTCGCACGAGAATGTTGTTATGTCTCTCGATTCGGGGGTTAGCTCGATCTGATGATAGTATGAGTTTAGGTCGATTTTTGAGAATTCCGTGGCCCCGTTAATTTCGCTGAGTAGTTGTTCCACGGTTGGTATAGGATGGTGCATGCGTTTCACCGCTTTGTTTGCTATGCGGAAGTCTGCGCATATCCTGATATCTCCATCTGGTTTTGGAGCAGTCACCAATGGGGACACCCATGGTGTAGGGCCTTCCACGCTCTCGATGATATCATTATCTAACATTTCTTGTATCTTCTGTTCGACTGCACCTCGAACGTGAAATGGTACTCTCCGAGGTGGCTGTGCGACGGGTTTGACATTTGGGTCGATGTCGAGCTTGAGTTGGAAGTTTTTCATTCTCCCCAGTCCATTCAGCGCTGGTAGATGTTGTTCCAGTATCCTCCGGGTTGATGAAGGCATCTCACTGGTCGTAATCCGGTTATTCTGGTGGATACTTAGAAGGCCAAGATCCAAGCTGGCCCGCTTACTCAGAATATTCCCTACCTGTTTCGCTGTTGTTACCAGGATTTTGTGTGCGACTCTCTTCGATCCATTTGACAGTGTTGCAAAGAACTCTCCTCGGAGTGGGATGGGAATGTTTCCATACGCTTTAGGTTGGATATTCGTTTCCTTGAGTACTATGTTCGGTCGTATTTTGATGATGTGTTCGAACGTGCCCCCGTCAATTAGATTGACGTTTTCCCCTGAGTCAATCAACATCCCGACCGGTACGTATACTATCATCACCTTTACCTCTGCAGTATCGTCTGATGTCACTCTGAACTCATAGGTATGGCCATCGTCAGATTCTTTTGTGCTCTTGGACGACACCTGGTGTACGTGATTGTCGTCGTTACCCGTCTAACTGTCCTCTGTCAGTTGTCTGACCCTCTCTTGTCGGTTATGTTTTTTCCTGCACGCGGTGGCAAAGTGGTTGACGATTCCACAGTAGTTGCAATTTTTTCCAAATGCAGGACATTGTCTCTGTCCATGTCGATGGCCAGTACCATTACACCCGAGACAGTTCAGTTTTGGGTTGCGTGGCATGTCCTTACTTTGTTGTCTTCGATTGCTTTCCCAGTCCCGCTGCTGTTGTTGTTTGTATCTTGTGTTTACTTTGTTCACATTGGTGCCTTCTTCACCTTGTTCCATCTGGCAAGCTTGGGCTTCAGTTGATTCATAAGTGTAAGTGATTTGTAGAGCTTTCTGTACTGTTATGTCTGTCTCCTTCAGGTATGCACGACGCATCTTATGTGAAGTACATTTCTCCGTCAACTGGTCGATGATGGCTTGGTCAAGGTTGTAGTTGTCGAAGTTGCACTTGGCCCCTTGTGTACGTAGGCGGGTTACGTAGTTGTGTGTACTTTCCCCTACCTCCTGCGCCAGCATCCGGAATTTGTGTCGTTCAAATACTTCGTTTGTTTTCTCACTGAAGTATTCATCAAGTGCTATTCTCATTGTTTTGTACGTTGGTTCTTTTTTGTCTGTCAGTATCGCTGGACGCAATGTCTTCATGATTTCCTTCAGTTTCTTTCCTCCATATAATCTGATGAGTGCTAGTCTTTTGGCATCTTCAGTTATGTTGAATGCAATGAAGGCATCTTCAGCATGCTCTATCCAGTCAGTCCATGCTTGTGTTTGGTCAGCCTCCTCTAGCTCTAGAGGTTGTAGTGTTGGTATAGCAGTGGCCATGTTGTGAATAGATGTATGTGCTTGATCCTCGTCGCCAATTTACGGTGTGCACCGTCGGTCAGTAATATACTGTTTGATTTTGTTGGTGTTTATTGTCTCAATACAGAAGGCACCAATACCTGAAATGTACAGAACAGGAATTAACACACATACAGTAGGGTACACCATCTCACACATATACTAGTACACAAACTCCAATGACTATATGCTTGGAACAGTAGGATAAACTACATGAAAACAAAAGACTTTACCTAACCTTCCGATATTCAAGATATGTTACTCGTTTTTTTAATAGTTTTCGGTTAAAATACTGTTGTATTAGTGATATTCTATTCATACTGTGCTTGATATAATACATTCACGGAAATGTAATATTTTTG
This sequence comes from Homarus americanus, assembly GCF_018991925.1. Lineage (NCBI taxonomy): Eukaryota > Metazoa > Arthropoda > Malacostraca > Decapoda > Nephropidae > Homarus > Homarus americanus. The sequence goes on from NW_024711292.1 coordinate 19,628,069, forward strand.
CAACTACAATGCTGATGTCAACACAAGCGTGGTTACAGCGAAACTGACTGAGTGAGGGAGAGCTATGCGTGTGTGTGTGAGGTTGTGGGAGTGGGCGGTGTTCGGTGCCGCGCGCGAGTTGAATGGCGCGAGATTTGAATGTACTTCAATTCCTTCAATGTACAGAATATTCCTCCGGCGGGGCAATCCATGTATCTGCAAATCCGTGTATGCTAATACCGCGTATGTTAAGGGCCGACTGTATAACCTTTTTTTTTTCTATACAGTAGGCTCTCACCAATAACATTTAATAGGTGCCTGAAAAACGCCATTATTAGTGAAAATGTTATTTGTGTGACATTAAAATACATGTAAAAAGGGTTTATAGGTGCCACCGCCACAAGAATTTCATCCATTTTTTCCCCTTGAAGCCCTCCTAACACTTTTTGTTAGCTGAAATAAAAAGAATTGTTATTCAATCATCAAAATAAAGAGTTTGAGTAAAATAACACTTAGCTTGGGGGAGTTTTTGAGGTGCTTGGTGTGATGATTGTTCCATATCTGAGGGCCACTAACACTTGCACTGTCTTTCATTCTACAAGCTAACCATTTCACAAGAATTTGCTCTGTTATCACTAACTACCTGTTTCTATCGCCTTTATCATTCATAGCTCGCTTCGAATTTCCATCACTACCGAAATACTTTTAGCCAGCGCAATACTCTTCTTGGTCTCCGCTAAGTTCCTCTTAATATTTCGCACTGTAGACTCAGGACAGTTCAATTTCCTCACTTTAAAAGTTCCCAGTCATTCAGGTGGCAAATCACTCCCTCCACCACCTCCCCTAGCCCACACAGGCAAAAATGCGGAAGCCATTATTGATCACCGACCCTAACAACCACTGGTTATAGAGGCGAAAATCTCACACGTGGGCACAGTGCTGTATTCCACGGAGCGTGTGTGAGAGTGAGGCGGAGCGGACAACTACGTCATCAACATGGCGGCAAACAAGCGCTATCATTGATGCGATCGGACGCTTCCCACGAAATTTCCGTTATTCAAGAGAATCCAAACGTTATTATCGAAAATGGGTATCTATTGTAACTTACCGTTATTGTCGAAAACATTATTGTGGAAGTCGTTATTGGCGAGAGCCTACTGTATTTACAATTTCTTTCCTTTCTTTTTTTTTTCTTTTTCTTTCGCCCCCCAGGCTCCGTTGTGGGTCGTTTGACCTGTGCCCGGGCGGGCTAATTCCCGAAAAAAAAAAAGCCCTGATGGTCCTGCCTGCACCCCTGATGGTCCTGCCTCCATTTCACCTGTAAAATATAACCTGCACAGGAATCATTAAACCTTAATTTTATCTTAGTCATAATGCACTCAGTCGAGACTCTACGCGAACAGCTGAGAGGGTGGAGTGCATGTGCACTGAGTCTTGTGACCACTCACCACCACTGGACACAACTATACAACTCATCTTTTTTTTCACTTTTTCAATAAAAATCACAAACTTAAACTTACCTGAATAGCGAGAAAGGGGCCGGAAGTAGGAAATGATGGATCTCTGCTTTTTTTTTTTCCCTTATTTATTTATTTTTTTTTTTACACACAGGGATTAGCCCACCCGGGCACAAGTCACTGACCCACATCGGGGCCTGGGGGGCGAAAATGTAATAATAATAATAATAATTCATAGTAAATAAAATTTATGATAAAAAATACCAAATTGAAAATATAATAATAAATTAATAATGATGAGAATAATAATAATAACAACACTGTAATAATAATAATAATAATAATAATAATAATAATAATAATAATAATAATAATAAAGAAATACAAAAAAATAAAAAATAAAAGATAAAAAATGATAAACAATGTACTGTACTGTATGTATGTTGTGCTGTCAATAGTAAGAGAAACAATTGAGACCCTGCAATTGTGTGTAAATGTGGCAGAAAGTCAGATTAGCAACCTGGGACTTGGTCACAATTTTCGTGGTGCCATATGGCAGCAGGGTCTACCATTAGACAACACATAATGCTTCCAATATCTTCCCAGGCGGTAGTACCTCCCTGTTTGATAGCTGCCTACTACCTACTACTTATTAAGTTAGCTATCTTCCTGTCCAGCAGACGATTGTAGGTAGAAGAGAGCCTGTACAAGTTGTCTACATACTCTGTAGCCCTCTCCACATCAGGGTCATTGTCCCTAACACACTTGACGACAGAAGATATTAAGGAGGTGAATTCCTTAAGTTCCGTGATGTCCCACTCTTTCTTTACGGTTGGGGGCTCATCTTGGATTCTTCCTCTTCCTCACGATTCTTATTTATCTTAGCTAACTCTCGGGCTTCTTCAATCATTAGTGGGTCGTCCATGCTCTCTTGAAGTTCGACCACATCTTCAGTGATTTCTTGGAACCCTGGATCTTCTCTTATATACTTGCTAATCAGAACTATTTCTCTGAGATCCTTGTCCTTGGTAAATCCTTTGAAAGTTTGGACAGCATCAGGCCACAGAGGATGCCAAACACCATTCATGGCTTGTTCAGAGAGGGATTTCCAGCTCAGAGCAACGTTAAGTACAGCATTCTTGGCTGAAATTTTTCCAGAATTGCCAGACAGTCAATTCTTGGTCAAAACTCATTGCATCTGCCATTTGCTTCATTGTTGTCTCTAAATACATTCGTGTGCATAAGGCAATGGCTCCCTGATCCAAAGGCTGAATAAGAGAGGTGACATTAGGGGGCAAGAAGAACAACTGAATGTTTTTGTTGATGTTGTTGAGTTGGGCTGAGTGGCTGCTGGCATTATCCACGACGATCAGTGTCTTGTCACTGATTTTCTCGATGTACGGGATGACATGATTAATAAGCCAGTCTTCAAACATATCTACAGTCATCCAGGCTTTCTTGTTTGATTTCCATATGACTGGGAGCTGAGGTAGGAGCACATTTTTAAAAGCAGGAGGTCTGTCAGCAGAGTGAATGACGAGAGGTTTCATGCGCCGAGTCCCTGCGGCATTAGCACAGAGAAGCACTGCTATTCTGTCCTAACTGGCCTTAAATCCCAGAGCTTTGGCTTCTGCCTTCATTAAGTATGTCTTCTTTGGCATCTTTTTCAGTTTAGTCCTGTCTCATCACAATTCCAGATTTGGTCTGGAGTATAGCCACCTTCCTCAACCACATTTTTCCAATCCCTCTTAACTTTTTCCGCTGCAGCTGTGTCGGCCGATGCAGCTTCCCCTGACAGAGACACGCAGCATAATTCAGCTCTCTTGATGAAGCTGTGAAGCCAGCCTTGGCTAGCTTGGAATTTACTTTCACTTGCTGGCTGTCCTTCTCGCTGAAGCAGACGTGTCTGTATTTCCATTACCTTATTCTTTATCATTGGACCTGACAAAGCAACTTTACGGCATTGCATGTTTTCAATTCATGCCTTGAGTGCATCTTCCATCCCTTGGTAAAGTGGTGGTCGTAAGTGTTGGGCAGTCTTGGAAACTGTGGTGCAGCAAATGCTGAACGAATCTTGTCTGATGCCATGAATGGTGCTTTTGTTAACTCCATAGCGGCGTGCAACAACAGAGGCGTTTGCTCCATGTTCAAACTCGTCCAGAATTCTCATCTTCTCACCAATGTTAAAGGTTTTCCTCTTCTTTTTCTTACCTGAACTAGGAGTAGTACAGGTACTAATAGTACGCCTAGGCATCTTGGTACAGTAGACAGTAGTAGAGAATGTAGTGACCTTGATTGGAGAGCGAGAGTAAAGCGTCTACATGCGGTGAGAGCCGAATCAAGACTGAGCGGGCGAGCGTGAAGGCGTGGGTTAACGGCCACGTGGCGCCTCTGTTTGCCATGGCGATAAATTTAAAATATTTCCAGCCCGATTACCCTTGTGAAATAAAACAAATTTATCGCTATACAGTAGGATCTCATGTTTCACCACTAGTTGGTACTGGTTTTAGCGTCGCAAAATTTAAAATCACGAAACGAGATACATTGAAATACTGTACATATAAATAAGTCTAATCAGATCCGCGGTGTCACCAAAACCCCCCTATGACAACTTACAACCCACCCAGAAAATGACATTACAGTAATGTACTATTCATACATATTATACTGTACACATTGTTGATAACAATATTTATATCGAACACTCATACTGTAGAATAACTTACCTTGATGAAGACAGCGAAATGCTTGATGGGTTCTGAGGCAGGGAGGGCTACCAGCATCAAATCCCTCAAAGTCTTGAGGCAGCTCTTCCACCAGTAAGTCACCCAAAGCTTCAATATCATCATCGGTGGTGCCATCATCATCTCCTAAAGTGATGTTTGCCAAGGCATTAACAGGCTGGGCCTTGCACAGGTACCGAGTAATGAGGACCTGCTGACGAGCATTAACAAGGGACATGTACATGGCCTTATATTTCTCTATAACCTTACAAATGACAGGGCATATATATTTCGGAGCATGAGGCCTGGTATCGTATTCTTCTAGCTGGTCACTGAGATTTGCGATGGTTGTGAGCATCTCAGTCGGCTGCCGTGTTGTAGGCTTAACAGGCTTAACGTCATCCTCTTGTGTTGGTTGCTGTTGTTCTTAATTCTCCTCCATCATTTCTGTTTCACTTCGCGTTTCTAGTTTATTGTGGAGGTTTTGAGGGAGAGACGATGCACGAGGCTCCAGGTTTATTGTTGTTAATCGTAGCCTGCCCTCTAGCGGTCAGTAAACAAAACATACACTTTGGTGTAGCATCGTTCAAAATTAACACAGTAACATCTTTCAACATTCACTTTTTAATAATGTAGCACATTACAATAGCATATTGTAACATCCTTCCTTTTTAAAAAAAGATAAAATGAGACAAAAATAGTGTCAATTCTCTGCGACTAGCTTATCACAATTAATACTGTACATTCATGGGAACTAAAACACTTACAATCCTTGTAGTATAAACATCACAGCTTCCATATTGTACATAACATTGCTATACTTAATCAAGCAATATAGTTCTTCATCACAGCAACTAAAATTAAATATTCTGATTCAGTAATATGTTACTCTAAACTTAATAAATTCATTACAAATGAAGAAAATGAGATGTCTTAAACAAGTTCAATTTGATTGTTACTTGCATCATGCATTCATTTTGTCAAAATAAAATCTTTAAGTCTTGAAGGCATTTTATTTCTAGTCTGCCTCATTCACCCGCTTGTTATCAATGAGTCATTAGAATTTGGCTCTACATTAGTCTTAAAATTTTCAGACTCTGTGTCTTGCTTTGGAGGAGACAAACTATTAATTTCTTTGTTATGTTCTTGTGCCTTCTTAGAACTTGTTTGATTGATATTTTTCTCATGTGTCTTGTTTCCATTCTCCATAGTCCTTCTTATATGAGACCTGTTTCTCCTAAAAACACCTTCCTCACTTTCAATTAAGTATGATCTATCATATAATTGTTTTACAATTTTACCTGTTTTCCAATCTTTCTTCCCTAACAAATGTGGTTTCATACGTACTGTTTCATCTTCTGACAAATTATTCAAATCCTTGGCTCCTTTATCATCATACCATATTCTTCTGATATTTCTCAAATGTTTTCTCTTCTTGGCAAAATTAGTATCAACGTGTTGTGGCTGGAGAAGCTTACTAAACATTGGTAGTAATGCTCGTGTTCTTCTACCTAAGTCATATATTTTGCTGGACCACATTCATTGTCTTGTGCGGGTGTGTTTCTGTAATCTAAAATGGCTAAATAAGGATTTTTACCGCTTTCTATGGCTTTCCTAATAAATTTCTTTGCCATCTTAACAGCTGATTCCCCATATTGTTAAATTGTTGGTATGTGGGACTGCTAGTTCTGTGTTCAAAGTCATACTTTACAGTACAGCAAAATCATAGAATTCCTCACTTGTAAATTGTGGTCCATTATCACCAATAAGAGAAGATGGGAGACCATATCTAGCAAAATGAGCTTTGAATTTTCTTATAACAGTAGCTGCTTTTGTGTTTTCTAGATAATCTATTTCCCAGGAGTTTGAAAAAATAATCTACTGTTACTAAGTAATCAAGATTTTTTAGTGTCATTAAGTCTACACCTACTTTCTGCCATGGCTTATCAGCTAATTCATGAGACATTAGAGATTCTTTCTGTTGTGCAGTTGGATATGTGTTACACATCTCACAATTTGAATTGAATTGAATTGAATTGAATTGAATTGAAACAGTCTATTTAGCCAGAAAAACACAGATACAGAGTGGATAATAATAATAATATTAACATGGCTGAGCCAGTTGAGAACCTGAGCTCTCTTTTAGGCACCTGATATACTCTGTATACTGTACATTTATCTCAAGGAAGTATTATGTAACATTTAGTATCATCTGGAATAGTACAATAGCATGGTGGTACGGTAATAAGAACATCTCATAATGTTACCATGGTTATCACTTCAATATTTATTAATTTTATTTATTTATTATTTTTTTAGTTTATTTTAATTTTTTTGTATTTATACAGTGGTCCCTCGGTTAACGAACACAATTCGTTCCAGAAGGTCGTTCGTTAACCGAAACCATTGTTTCAATGGGATATTGGGTAATTGGTTCCAGCTCACTGAAAAATACATACAAAGTAAAAAAAAAATGCAGTAAAGTACACTTACTTTGACGTGTGTATGTAGAAGGTTCCTGGTTGATGATGATGATGGGAATTAGAAGTCGGGTGGAGGAGAAGCTGAGAAGAGAAGGAAGTGGGGATGGAGGAGAAATCACCCCATGCTTGATGCTGTCATTTCACCAATAAAATTTTAAGTTCACTTGGTGTAATTCAAGATTATTTTCTTGAAATCAACACTGCACTGCATATTATCAATATGTTAACTAAAGTTCAGAATGACCAATAATTTCAAAGAAAAATGCATAAATATTCAAGACACCAACAAATTGGCTGCTCTCTCTCATTAAACAAGCCAGACTGAGAGGGTACAGGGATAATTCATATACAGTGAACCCTCTTTTTACGTGGTCAATTGAACCCACGGAGGCCCGCGTAAAGCGAGAAATGCGTAAAGTGAACAACATAACATATGGGATTAAATGAAATAGAGACCGGCTGACCCCCAAACTCCACTTTTTCCGACACAATACAGTGGTCCCTCGGTTAACGAGCGCCTCGGTTAACGAGATTTCGGTTAACGATTTACCTTCCATAAGATTCTAAACTTCGGTTAACGAGCAATCCCTCGATTAACGAGTTTTTTACGAGCCGACTTCAACATGTTTTCGCTTGCATTTGGTGGTCCACCAGCTGTAGTATTAGTCCGCCAATACAGTAATCGGTTTTAGGGCTTAAATTCCTTACTATTTTAGTAAATATCAAGAAGTTTATACTATTCAATAATTTTAAAAGTTTAATATTAACTTTTTTAGTCATTTTAACAATTATTGAACATAATTGAGCTGGAACCAATTACCCAAAAACCCATTGAAACAATGGTTTCGGTTAACGAGTTTTTTGGTTAACGAGCAACCTGCTGGAACGAATTGTGCTCGTTAACCGAGGGACCACTGTACCTATGTTCTAGTAAAAATAACATCTTAATTTTATGATGGTACATGCACACAATTAATACTTAAGAGAAATAGAGAAATACAGTCGCCAAGTTAATGTCCATTCAAATAATGGACTCAACTCCCTCCCCCTCTTCTCACACTCCTGGCTCTTCCCTCTCTGAGAAATGTTTGGGGGAAAAACCACTAGATTTTAAGGTATAGTAATAAATAATACCTCAAACTAAAGTTAGGATAATATAATTGTCATTGCTGGATTCCTTGTAAGACCATGAATATTTTGAATATAAATGCCATATATTTTGCACAAAAGATAACATATTTACTCAGAGTAAACAAAATACTTAGAGTAGATCTAAAATTTGTATGTCTAATGCAAAATCTATGATGTTTATATTCAAAATGATCTTCAAATTATAAGAATTCCAGCAATGTAAATTATATTCTGACCGGGTAATTTGTATGAATTTTATGAGCTAAAACAAATATCTTCAGTTAATAAAAAAAAATATATTCTTCACGACACTATCTGTCAATCATAGTACCCCACCTTGCTTCCCCCCCCCTCTTCCAACCGCGCCAGATGGTCGTTCGGTCCCTCCCTCCCCCCCACCCCTCACCAACCCTCCCTACCAGAGAAATGTGTGGGAGAAACCAGAATATTTACCTTTTTAGTAATAAATAATACCTCAGACTAAAGTTAGGATAATATAATTGACATTGCTGAATTCCTTGCAAGACCAGTAATATTTTGAATATACACCTCATATATTTTGCACAAAAGATAACATATTTGCTCAGAGTAAACAAAATACTTGCATTAGATCTAAAATTTGTATGTCTAATGCAAAATCTATGATGCTTATATTCAAAATGATCATCAAATTGTAAGAATTCCAGCAATGTAAATTAATTTCTGGCTGGATAATTTGTATGAATTTTATGAGCTAAATAAAAAAATTATACTTCACCCGCGTATATGAATAGATGCACCGCGTAAAAGTGGGAATTCCGGTTCTGGCAGGGTACCGCGTAAACGTGGAAACGCGTAAAGTGGGACCACGTAAAGCGAGGGTTGACTGTACTCCTAATGTCCAGATAATACATGTATTGTCAATATGTTAAATAAATGTTAAAATGGCTAATAATTTTAATATAAAACATTAAAAAATATTAATAAGCTCAACTTAAATGATATTTACTCAATTGGAAACGAATTTAAACATAGAACAGATTACTGAATTGGCAGACTGGGCCATCAGCTGACCAGCTATTGCTCACAACAAAACGTGATTTTCGTAAGGATTTCGTTAATCAAATTTTTGTTCGTTAACCGAATTGAAGATCCTTATGGGAGGCAATTCGTTAACCGAAATTTCGTTAATCGAGGGAGCACTGTATATACATAAATTACAGTGGAATTTAAAAACATAAGTATAATGGGGGAGCAGTACAACATGGGTTGTACAGTTATAAGGTTGAACAAGAGGACAGAACTGTCAGGATTAAGTCTAGTTGGCAATTATGTTTTTTGCAATGATAATTTCTGATCTATTTACATGATAATTTCCGATAAAACGGTGTTGATGGTACAATAAGAGCAGGTACTGTAAATATAGTAGGTATTACAAGAAATATTAATACTTAGACAATAGATATTTTTTAAGAGATGATTTAAAGGAAGGGAGCGTAGTCTCTGCTCAGATGGGTGGGGGTAAGTTGTTCCACACCTTCACACCGTGATATTTTATGGAGGTCTGGGACTGAGAGGAGCGCATGGGGGTTGGTCTTAGTAGCTCTGGGTGCCTTAAGTTGTATCTCTGATTGTTCTGGAACTGGAAATAATTATTGTCAAGCAAGTGATTGATAGATTTGTAAACAAAGAGGGCACAGCAGTAGGTGTTAATATCTTTGACTTTTAACATTTTCAATACAGTATAGCAAATTATTCGTTTGTGTGATCTGTTTTTTTTCAAGTAGGTAATTGTCCGTACAACTCTCTTCTGTGCAGTAACCAGAGATTGTGTTTTTGAAGAGCCAGAGGCCCCCCATTGTGTGTGACAGTGTATCAGGTGTTGGTAAACAAGATCATGATAGATTTCTTTCATTGCTGTGAGAGTGAGTGACTCTCGAGTGTGATACATGATACCGCACTGTTTATTGACTTTACTGTGAATGGCTTGTATGTGGTTTATCCAGTTAAGTTTCTCATCAACAATAACTCCGAGATATTTAGTATTTTGTTCGCGTTTGAGGACTGTATTACCAAGGTACAGGGGGTCCAAGTCTGGGGGTAAGTTTTTCTTTCTGTGAAAGATCGTGTAGTGGGTTTTCTCAAGGTTTAAGGTCAGTTTATTACGTATTAACCAGGTCCTGACTTTAGTGTGGTGGCGTGGACTATGTCGTTTATGTACAACAAAAACAGAACTGGACCGAGAATGGAACCTTGGGGGACGCCATACAAGATTGGCGAGGAGTCAGATTGGTGATTATTATAGCAGACATACTGCATCCTGTTGGATAGATATGAGGTAAACCAATTGTGGGACAGGCCCCTAATGCCGTAATGTTCAAGCTTTGAAAGGAGGATGGTATTGTCATATGGCCAATAAATGCATTCCCAGGCATGTCTTAAACATCCTTCAATACCTATATGTGATGAATGCACAGCTTTTTTCATTTCTGCTCTTAAACTTAATGGTATAACTACTCTATCACCTTCAAAAATTGAACCATCTTGAACAGAAAATTCTTCTTTACAAGAACTATGTGGTTTTAGAGCACACTTAGTTTTATTTACATCTTCTGGCCATCCATCCAGAATCACTGATTTTAATAATTGCAGAGTATCATCAGATTCTGTTGCTTTTCTTAGTTGATCTAATCTCTCTTTCCTTATTGGTACATAGTCAACATTATTAATTTGCTCAAATTCAATCTGTTTACTATTATTAGGCAAAACTGATCGTGAGAGTGTATCTGCTAAAAACATTTCTCTGCCTTTCTTGTAGACAATCTCTATGTCATATTGCAAAATATTTAGCAACATTCCTTGAAGGCTTTTTTTTTTTTTAGCATACTACATAATGGCATCAATATGATTCTTTCAAGGGGTTTGTGATCACTTTCTATTATAGTTCTCCTACCAAAAGTATACTGATGAAATTTTTATAGAGCAAACACTATTGCTAATGCTTCCTTCTATTTGTGCATACAGTGGTCCCTCGGTTGACGAATGGTTCGGTTAACAAAATTTCGGTTAACGAATTTCCTTCCATAAGAATCTTCAATTTGGTTAACTAGCAAAAATTTTATTAACGAAATCCTTACGAACATCACATTTTGTTGTGAGCATCAGCTGATGGGCTAGTCTGCCAATTCAGTAATCTGTTGTATGTTTACATTTGTTTCCAGTGGAGTAAATATCAAGAAAATTGTGCTCTTTCATATTTGTGCATTTTTTATATTAAAATTATTGGTCATTCTAAAATTTAGCCATCCAAGCTCTGTCTACATAAAGTTTTTCAACTATTATTTTTGGCTCGATATATGTAACTTTATTCATTTATTGAAACTCATTTACATGCACACACTGTCCTAAGGGCAAAGCTGAACTGTACATGTATTCAAAATAATGTACAAAATGAATACTAAAATTTTTGTCTAGTGCAAACTATTGCATGTTTACATTCAAATTAATCACTACCTTATAAGAATTCCAGCAATGTAAATTATATTCTTCCCGGTCACTTATATGAAATTTTATAATAAAAAAACAAAAACTCAATCTAAAGGAAATAAATATACAAATAAACACTTCACTAGACCTTCGGTGCCCAACTGTCAAACATGTCACTCCCCCCCTCTTCCCTCCCCACCCCAGCAAGGGTTTGGTGTTTGTACAGTAGGCTTTAAGTTTTTATCTTATATAATATCACAGACTAAAGTTAGGAGAATATAATTTGCATTGCTGGAATCCTTGCAAGACAGTGAATATAAATGTCATATATTTTGCACAAGGGATAAAAATTTTAGTACACTAGTGTACAGTACTGTAGTACATTTTAATAATGTAAAGATTTTCAACTGTATTTTTGGGTAGATTTACATAAATTTCTTCATTTAATTTCATTCATTTACATGCACACACCATACGAAAAGAAACGTAAAAGAAATAATGACCTTAGTGCAAACCTGTAGTGTACATGTACTAAATTGATTACGGTACTACAATTGTTTTGTCTAGTGCAAATTATAGCATGTTTATATTGTACAGTATTCAAATTAATCACTATCATATAATAATCCCAGCAATGTAAATTATATTCTCCCAGGTCATTTCAGTGGTATTTTATAAGAGAGAAGCTTAGTCACTTAAGGGGTGATAAATAAACACACATCAGACCTTGGGCGCCAACTGTCAAACCTATCACCTCACCTCCCGCTCCCCCCCCCAACGCTCCCTCCCTCCCTCCCTCTCCCCATCTGCCCAGCCAGGGTTTTAGGCTTACAGTTTTTATCTTATATAATATCTCAGACTAAAGTTAGGAGATTATAATTTGCATTGCTGGAATCTTTGCAAGACAGCGAATAATTTGAATATTAACGTCATATATTTTGCATGAGAGATACAAGTTAATCACCTGTATCACATTACAGTAGTGATTTAAGAGTTCTAGTGTATATGTACGTATATATACTGTATATAGTGATTTAAGGGCGATGTAGGGGAATTTTAGGAGTGTTTCTGACTTTATGCATTTTTGGTTTTACTTTGTATGTACTTTTCTGTGAGCTGGAACCAATTACCCAATATTCCATTGAAATAATGGATTCGGTTAACGAAATTTTTGGTTAATGAACGACTCTGTGGAACGAATTGTGTTCATTAACCGAGGGACCTCTGTATCTAGTTTCAGTCTCAGTCAATGCACAACTGCAAATGCAATTGGCAGTGGTGGGCACAGCTAAACGAAAAGTTAGCTACCGCCAATCCGCTAACTAAAAAGTTAACTTTGCTAACGCTAAACCGCTAAACAGCTAAAAAAATTAGTGGAAGCTAATGCTAACCGCTAACTTTTATTATATAAATTCAGCTTCGGTTTGTTTGTTTTTTGGCTCTAAAACCCTTAAAAACAGACCTAGAGAGCCGAAATTTTCATATGTTGTCTTGTAGCTTAGATATAGAGCTTTCCAAAAAGGTATAGCATGCCAAGATCAGATGATGATCAAGGTGTACACAAATAATTAGATGAACAAATGAAATTAAACATTAGTTTACATTCAAGTTTCAACATACACTTTATAATCTTTATTTACTGTACGAAAAGACAGAAAGTATTAAACGAATCCAAAAACTATAGCACTGTATAGCATAGGTAGCAAATAGCATCATAATAATAATAATAATAATAATAATTAACGGTTTATTGAAAGAGCTTGGCAGCCAGAAGGCTGAAAATATACAGTTACATATTTGGGGAATGGGTTACGAATTACAAATAATATACAAGTAACATAAGTGACACAAATAAGACATATAATAACTTAGATGGGGATCAGCTCAAACTACAGTTCATTTCAACATAGTGACAGTGTAAGGAGCAGTGTTTACCGGGAGTGAATACACTGATTTATTACATGTTATTGATAATTTTTACAATGGTTGGGACTGGGCTGTTCTTATAGCGATCAGTTCGTGCACGTATGGGCTGGATGCGGTTGTGGTGTCGAACAGCAATTCTCGGACAGGGGATGTCAGGTGGTAGTAGGAGCCGGTGTCGGGGATGGTGTAGAAGCTTCTTACCAAATTTGCAGATAAGGTCGTGGTGATGGTCAGTGAGAGTCGAAAGGGTCAGTGTGTTGAGCGCTTCTTGATATGTGGAGTAGGAAGGGGAGAGAATAATTTTGCATGCCCTCTTTTGCACTTTTTCTAGGTGTTTACGTTGTGTGGCATTTAGGGAGGAAGACCAGGTGGGGGAGGCATAGGTGAGCTTGGGAAGTATGAATGTTGTGTATACACTGAGGAGCTCGTGTGCAGGAACTCCGAGGGACTTGAGTCGGCGGAGCAGGTGGAGACGGAAACTGGAGGATTTGACAACTTCACTGACGTGTGGTTTCCAATTTAGTTTGTTGTCTATGGTGACGCCGAGGAGCTTTGTGGAATCTACAACCTGGAGTGTGTTCGGACCTAGGGTAATGGAAGGAGGTGGGACAATGTCGGAGGAGAGGTTGATGTGCATAACCATGGTCTTGGTATGGTTGATGGTGACATGGTTGTTGGTGGCCCAGTTTTGGAGACTGTTCAATAAATCCTGAAGGGCGGTATAGTTGGGAGCAGAATTGTTGACGCTGATCCCAATGGTGGAGTCGTCGACATATTTCCAGCGAGCAGGGGTTTCTCTTAGGGCATCATTGATGAGCATAAGGAAGCAGAGTGGTCCCATCTTGGTGCCTTGGGGGACGCCACAGGTGAGTGACTGAAAGGTGGAGACAGCCCCTCGGAAGCGTACAGCTTGGCGTCGGTCACTGAGGAAGTCTGTAAGCCATGGTATGAGACTTCTCCGAAGCCCGAGGTCAATAGCTTTGTTTATGATTATATTGTGGTCGACTAGGTCGAACGCTTTAGTGAAATCAATGAAGGCGACAGCTACAGACGTTTTTCGTTTCTCGAGATGGCGGTATATGTAATCGAGAAAGCTGACAAGACAGTGAGTGGTGGAGGAAGTTTTCATGTTGCCAAATTGCTGAGGGTCTACGACTCCTGCAATATCAGCATAAGCCCAGTCAAACACAAAACTTTCACAGATTAGGCTGGGTATTGGGGTGATTGCAATAGGTCGTAGCTGATTTAAGGATTGTGGGCTGGTTGACTTGGGCACTGGTGATACATAAGAGGTCTTCCAGTCAGCTGGGCATCTGGCTTGACTGAGAGAAGCATTGATGATGGAGCAGAGGGGTTTAGCAAGCTCCGGGGAGAACTCCTTGAATAGTTTCATTGGTAAGTCAATGGGGGTGGTAGAGCGTTTTAATTTAGTTTGTCCAGGCGTTTTGCTACGTCAAATTCCTCTACTAAGTCAGTGGGAAGGGGGGCTGGTAGGTAAGCAGGGAGAGTGGTTGTGTCAAGCCGTGGGAGCGTCTGGCATATAGTAGCGAAATGGTTATTTGTTTGCTCAGCTGCGTCAACATTAGTGAGATGGCTAAGGAAGGGGAGGGGGTGTGTCTTATTGTTTAGTCCACAGAGTTCTTTAAGCTTACCATACCATTGACTGATGTTGGTCTGCTTCAGGTGTTGTAATTTGGTTGGGTAGTGGGACTTCTTTGCAGTGCGTATTTCGCGGATGACTCTGTTGCGAAGTGACCTGTAGCGGATGTGGTCATTGAGATGAAAGGCTCTGTCTCTCTGTTGCATAAGTCTTTTGATCCGAGGTGTGATCCAGGGCAAGTCAGCTGGGTGAGATCTGACGGACTTCTCGGGGAAGAAGTGGTGGTGAGCTTATCAAGGTGTACACTGTACACAATTTGACAAATAATTAATTTGCATTCTCATACAACCTATCGGCCTTATTCATTATTCATGTAAATATGCAATACCAACCACATACACATTATACCAGTGCATTTTTATATAACTTATTGTTGGTCTTAGTCATGTAAATAAACAGAAAACTCTAAACTTTAATGAAAAGTAAGTTTTTAGAAATTTTTCTTTGGCACACACTTTGGATGACATCCTGGTTACTAACTTATGCAGTACTTAGCATAACCAAATATATTGACTCAAAAAAATCCTAATTAAATTAACAAATAAATGAGAAATTAGATTATACATTAGTGTACAATTACATTCTATGATTCTTTCAACATACACTGACAGTCTTTATTTACTGTAAAACATAAGTATTAAACTTAAATAATCAAAAAATTCCATTCACTCCGGCTGCAGTGGCTGGGCCTTCTCCATCGCCTCGACGTGATGCTGGTTGCCCTTCATGAACATCAGCCTCTCAAAGTTGCCATCTGACAGGGTGGCCCTCTTGGCCCTCAAGATATCTTTGCACGTACTAACACGCAGTCAGCCAAGCGTGCCTAACTGGCTGTTGGAGACACGCTTCGTGGCGTCACACGCTTACAACAGACAGGAACAAACGTATAAATTTTGTTAGCGGACTTAAAGTTAGCAGAACTAAATTAAGCAGAAGCTAATTGGTCCGCTAATGGTTTCCAAAGTTAGCGAAAACGCTAATCCACTAACGAGAAAGTTCGCTTCGCTAATAAGCGGATTAGTGGAACCGTGCCCACCGTTGGCAATTGGTTTATCACATTGTATTAATGCAGCATCTAATCCTTTTTGAGAGGCATCACATTGAATCACAAGTTCTTCTTTTGGGTCTTAATACAGTCGGCCCTTAACATTCGCGGGGGTAAGGTAACAGAGATACCTGTGAATGTTAAAAATCCGTGTACTATTGCTGCCCCCCCCTTAAAAAATCCCTGGCCCCCATGTCCTTATTTACCGTATATACCTGTGTGTAGTTCGAGTTTTTGACCAAATTATTTGCTAAAAATTGAGGTCGACCTCTAAACAGGTAATAGTTTCGTTAGGTTGAAAAATATTTACCAGTAACTACCAGTAAACAATGGAAGCGATGCCCAACACACCACCAGCTGTGAGTGTCGGTACAGTTGCCAGGGCAGATCTCTTCTTGAGCCCAAAGTAGCCAAATCCATGGTATGGTAGCCAGGGCGATGTAAAACAAAGTATTCATTTATTAAAGTTAATTTATAGATACTGGACATAAATTTTGTTCATTACATTTGAAACATCAATCTTTGTTAATTAAATTTGAAACAAGAGAAAACTACGATACTGGATTTTCATTAAAATATTACATTACAAGTATATTTTACCTTAACTGTGACTGAATGAATATATTCTCCGAGGAAATAAATATGGAAATGTAATATTTTTGCTGGAATAGCGTACATATTATAGTGGGAAGTGGGATAAAATCATGACGAAAGACTTTCGCTTTCTTTCGTTGTTCAAAATATTTTACCGTAACCTCTTTTTGAATGGTTGTCAGTTAAAAAACTGTTGTACTCGTACTGTATTACAATAATATTCTATCCTATCATTAGCCTTATAATCCCACAACTGAAAACCATTGGCGATTACGTCACTTTCCACTGTAATATTTACATCATTTCAACAAAAATATTACGTTTCCATGTTCTCAGAAATAAATGGTAGTTTTGTTGAAACGTAATGTACAGTATTTAACATTAAAATGCAAAAATAGCTATAAAAGCAATTAATACACCTGTAATGTACTGGCTGGCATCTCCATTAGTCCCTGCTCACCAGTCACCTCTCCGCTCTATTCCTGCCTCGTCCCGCTCTATCCCTCCGCCTCCTCCACATCGTCACTACTGTTGTATTACAATAATATTCTATCCTAATTGACTTGAATAAATACTACGATACCATATTTCTGAATATTTTCATTAAAATCCATCCAAATCATTTTTTCCTTGCCATCGTCTGCAACCCAAACAGCTCCTCCCAGTCTTCTCCTTGAACAGGGCTAGAAGTGCGTGTTTTCGAATCGTTTTCAATTAAAAATGTTACATCACATTTATATTTTACCTAAACTGCGCCTGAATGAATATATTCTTGAAATAAATAGTAATTTTGCTGAAGCGTGATGTATTTCAATGTAAAATAGGATAAAATATATAGCCAAAAACAAAAGACTTACCTAACCTTCCGATGTTGAAGAGATGTTACTCGTTTTTTAATAGTTTTTAGGTTAAAATTCTGTTATATTACAATGATATTATATTCATACTGTGTGATATACTACATTCACAGAAATGAAATAGTTTTGCTGAAATAGCGTAAGTATTACAGTGGAAAGTGCAACAATGACTCGCTTTCTTTCGTTCAAAAGATGATTACCAAAATACGCTTCGAATGGTTTTCAGTTAAAAACTGTTGCATCACAAGTGAATTAGGATAGAATATTATTGTAATACAACAGTTTTTAACTGAAAACAATCAACGATGCAACTATCTTTTGCGAAAGAAAGCGAGTCATTGCTTCGTCCTTTCCACACTATGTCGTCGTCATTTCAGCAAAATATTACATTTCCATATTCTTAGAAATAAATACAGGTTGTTCCTCTTTAGTCCGGCAACCTCGGGACCTGACGAGTGCGGACCATGAAATTCACCCTTTTCCTGGTTAGTAAGTGACTTGTGCTTATGCCTGGAAGCACTAGCACCACTTTCTCTGCGTCATGGTCTCTTTGAAACATATTGAAGGGTTAAATGTCGTATAGTAGCTTCTCAAATTTCAGCGAGTTTTTAATTCTTAACGTATTTTATTGGAACACACACAAAATAAATAAATAAAAAATTTTGGCGGCGGAAACTTGAATTCGTGGGTTTGAGCAGCCCGCCAGCGTGCAGGCAGCGTGCATAATCGTGTAAACAGGGTCATTTCTCTTATGTACAAAGGTTCATTATTGTTTATTACTAGTCTTTTTATTGAATTAATGTTTATATGTGCAAAATAGGCAATACAATTCATTAATATCGTGAAAAATTAAAACACATGAAATGACACAGCATTGTTTTACGTTGATTACAAAACCAGTGACTGACTGGTTCTACATATAAAACTGAAGAACATCGACCTTGGTTGTAGCTGTAGTAAATTAATATGGTTGTTTTAAGTAATGTTATTTAATGTTAATAAATGGAACAATGAAGTAGCTACGATAATGGTAAGAAGAAATCGCATATGTAAGTGCTTGTCGCCTTGCGATGACTATATCGTCATTACTTTACATAAGAATATGAAAGCAACACTTATTTACTGTTCCATATATATTTTAATTAATGTCTCTGAATTTGTTTTATTGAATTAATGTCGTTTTTGCAAAATTAACAATACAATTTATTAAGAATACGTGGAATATTAGAGGAGGCAAGGCGGCTGCGGCATTGTTTATGTTAAGCTTTGAAACCAGTGACTGATTGGTTCTACATATAAAACTGAAGAAAATAAGACCTGAGTTTAGCTGTAGTAAAATTGGTAAAAGAATGAATATGGTTTGCTTGAAGTACCTGTAATGTTATTTAATGTTAATAAATGGAACAATATAAGTAGCTAACCATTAATGGTAAAACAAAAAGTGAGACTGCTTCGTATGTAAGTGTGCACATGTGAAAATATCGTCATTACTCTACATAAGAATATAGAAAGCAACACTTATTTACTGCTCATATATATTGAAGGGTTAAATGTTGTACTCTGTATAGACAAGCAGAAAGAAGCCGAACTGCGATGTAAACAAACCTTAATTTCCCTGGCTTTTTTTTTTAAGAGATTAGCCCACCGGGCATAGGTCACTAACTCACATTGGGGCTGAGGGCAAAATTTAATACTCAGTAATAATAATAATAATTCAGATAAGTAAAAAAAAATAAAAAGCTGCCTATCTATCTATTGGACAAACTAAAATGGATTCGGACCAGTTTCAGGACCACAGAATGCCGTACTAAAAGGTACAACCTGTGTGTGTATATATATATATATATATATATATATATATATATATATATATATATATATATATATATATATATATATATATATATATATATATATATATATATATATATATATATATATATATATATATATATATATATATATATATATATATATATATATATATATATATATATATATATATATATATATATATATATATATATATATATATATATATATATATATATATATATATATATATATATATATAGGTACTGGACTTTATTTTCTCACTTGACTTGGGGTTTATTAAAGATTAATAGATGGTAATGGCAGTGGGCGTTTGAGAAAAATCGAACCAGCACAAGAACACTTAAATCTACTAAACAAATGTTGTCCGTGACCCGTGGAAGGATAGCGCTCTGTGACTGGGATGAATGAGACATACTAAAATTTAGACACTTATATTCCTCCAACACTACAAACACAATCAAATAATGGTACACCAATATGCGCACCTCTTAACTTGAACTTAAAACACTACTCTGGGGA